>NW_028243517.1:600000-1140463 GCF_964263255.1 Lissotriton vulgaris
CCGGACCAGCGGCGATACTGCTGATGTACCCAAAAAGGCAGGATTATCCAGAGAATGCAAGTAAAAGTTTCTCGCGCTGCGGGAGGCGCCCTGATCTTTTAAGTGCCTCCGGGTCAGGATCGGACGTGGAGGGAGGCCCTCGCCTGTTCAGCTCTGACGATGAGGGCAGTGACGCACCTGCGTCTTGAGAAGGCTCAATGACGCCTCCAATAGTGACTCCTCAAACAGCTAACACATTGATATAACAGTCTAGTGGGCGCCCAGGACACACAGTGAGAGTTGCATGACCCGGAACTGAACCGCGTGCATGCACAATGGCATCCAGTCACCGGGATGTAGAGCGGCGACCGTTAGGACTTATTATGATGAATGTAAGACAAAGTCACTCTAATCCAGTGAAAACAATCAACACTCACTGTGATGCAAGGGGGCACATTCCCGCAGTCTTTTATGAATGTGCAGCCGCACCGGCAGAAGTCAGGGAGAGGAACCGCCACTACCCCACAACAATGAACTAAAGTCTACCTATGATGACCAGTTTGAACGTATTGCCTCCATCAGTAGGTCCCCCAAGTTGGGACTGTTCCCCAGAGTTGCAGTTTGTCCCCCTTTCTTTCCTAAATTTCCCAGATATCCTTAAGCGGGTGAGATGTGAAGAGACTGGACAATACAGAGTTCTCAGAGACGGTGAGCGGTGGGGGGCGGGTGGGGTGGGTAGGGGGAAGGGGACAATACAGCTAGAGAAGAACGCAGATTGTTCATGTGACACGACACATAAAACACCAAACACAGACATAAAATTCGTCACACTGAACCTCAGGGGTATGCATACAGCTACGAAACGTTACTCTGTCTACGCCTATGTTAAGAGGCAACAGACCCAAGTGGCCCTCCTACAGGAGACACATCTGCCAGAACAGGAAGTAGGCCGCCTGCACAAAAAATGGCGGGCATACTCTTGTGCCACTGTGTACTCCACCTTCACCAGAGGTACACTTATATGGATAAGACCAGGGGTGCCCTTTAAGGAACAAACTCGACACATAGATAGGGAAGGGCGATATGTAATCATGACAGGGCTATTAGAGGGTCAACCTATACTCATATGATGTATATACGCCCCCAATGTGGAACAAGACCAGTATTGGGAAAAACTTACAAACGTGCTAGCTCACTACACAGCCATCCCATGGCTCCTAGGGGGAGACTACAACTGCGTACTAGATTTACACCTAGATAGATCACATTCCCCACCACTATACTCGCCTGCGCATAAACAAACTGACCGCTTCCGTAGATGGGTAGAGCACTGGGCACTAGTGGATGCCTGGAGGGCGCGGAACCAAGACTCCAGGATGTACTCCTTTCACTCCATCCCTCACAACTTGCGAGTTAGACATAATAGGTTCCTGTGCTCCACAGACCTCTTACCCAAGATGCAATACGCTTACTATATGGGAAGGATAGTGTCGGACCATGATGCACACATAGGGACCCTTAGATGGAGACCGCCCCAACCCCCAGTCCCAACATGGAAACTGCCCCAAGACTGTCTCACTGATCAGGCCTTTCGCCACATCCATGGGGAATATATCCAGGAACATTTTCTACGGAACGCTGGCTCGGCCTCCTCCAGGGCAATAGAGTGGGATGCATATAAGGTCAGCGCCAGAGGACAATGTATCCAACAGGTGGTGGGGGTACGGAGAACACTAAAACAGACACTAAACGGAGCAGAGAAAAGATTGGCAGACATGTCCCGAGACACGGACCAGGGGATGGCCACACTAGCGCAGCTCTCAGTGGCAAAACTCTTACACGCAGAGGCGCCACGAGACCTACGCAAATACAACTTCGGCGCATATGCAACCAGGGCACACAGGGAGGGCAATAGAACGGGAGCGTTACTGGCATGGGTAGTCAAACAGGAAACGGCGTCACATCCCATCACAGAGCTCACAGTCAGGAATGGGCACCTAAAACACTCACAAATCGACATCTTGCACATATTTCAGGACTATTATACAGAAGTATACCGTGCCCTGACACCGGAGACACCAAGTGAGCTGGCACAATTTATGGACCCATCGCCTATGCCCACAATCTCCCTGGCAGATAGGAATGATTTAGACAGCAAAATTACACCCTCCGACATAAAGCATGCAATCGGGCCGTTAGCAAAGAAAAAAGCGCCGGGTATGGACGGATTCCCACTAGAGTACTACAGCACGTTCGCTGCCCAGATAGTGCCCCACCTAGCATCCACATATGACGACACCCTAACCAGAGGCATTTTACCGGAGTTGTTCTGCGAATCGGTGTTGGTGACATTTCCGAAACCCCATAGAGACCCAACACTCCCGGCCTCTTACAGGCCGATAACACTTCTGAACGCAGACTGCAAGATCCTGGGAAATCTATTGGCCAATCGCTACAGTCAAATTCTCCCAGCCTTGGTACATCCTGACCAATGCGGCTTCGTGCCACGATTTAATACTTCGCATAATTTACGTAGACTGTTTCATATACAGGACAGGGTAAAAGACAGATTCCCACTTGCGGTGTGCCTGATCCTTGATTTAGAAAAGGCATTTAACACACTGACATGGCCCCCTCTGTTTGAAGTCCCTTGGAAAATAAATATTGGCCCAACACTGATGGCATACACAAAGCTCCTATACAGAGGCGTCACCTCTAGGGTGAGAGTCAGCAAACTTATCTCAGCCCCATTCCCGGTGGAGAGGGGGACTAGACAGGGGTGCCCCCTCTCCCCCCTCCTTTTTGCACTGGCAGTGGAACCCCTGGCCATACGATTACGACGAGAGGGGGAAGCATGGGGTATCCCGATAGCGGAAACACTACACTGCGTATCGCTATATGCAGATGGTCTGCTGATATACGTTCGGGACGTAACAGGCAGCTTCACCTCAATATGGGCAGCTTTACAGGAATTTGGAGAGACCTCCGGTCTCAAAGTCAACTGGGGAAAATCAACAGTTTACCCACTCGGTCCCCAATTGGCGCCACAGAACATAGAGATAGGCACACAGACATTGAAGTGGAGCGAAGCGACCCCAGATATCTGGGAGTACGCCTATATCACTCCCCGGAGGACCTCTATGAAGGTAACCATTGCAAAGTGTTCGCAGGCCTACGATCAGCGGTGGGCTTCTGGAAGACACTACCCCTGACACCTATTGGGTGGGTAGCTATAGCTAAAATGATTATGGTTCCCAGAATGCTATATTACTTCACAAATCTTCCAGTGATCCCACCTCGTTCCTCCCATGATGCGAGTGCACAGAATATTGAAAGGGCGGCTGCTATACTCCCCACTGCTTCCCTTGGTGGGCCTCCCCCGAAAGGAAGACTACTACACCGCGAGAGCCCTGCAGGTATGGACCGATCACAACGTGACGGAAGCAGAAGCTCTGTTCCCTGAAGGGCAACTAAAAACATATGAGGACATGGTTGAATGGTACGACCTCCCGCAGGGGCAATTCTTAACAGATAGGCAACTCTTGGATAGCGGTCGCCAATGCTGGGACCTACGAGATGGGGAACCCCCAATACACCCGGTACTGCACACGATATTACGAATGGGGGCAGGCAGACACCTGGTAACATGGCACTACAAAGCGATCGGGGAATTGACCAATGTCTCCCTGGACGGATTGAGACATTCGTGGGAGGACGAAGTGGGTCGAGCCCTCCACGACAAAGAATGGTCCCTGGCCTCAGAATACCCTAAAAAGGTTTAAAGGAATGGACGTTTCAAAAACATACAGTTTAATATCCTGACACTAGAGGCGAACTTCAGACACATGTTCTGGGACTGCCCATCCATACAATGCTATTGGGACAAAATACATCGTACACTACAAACAATAGTCAACCTGCCACACATTACCACATAGGAGGAGTGTGCCTTTGGAATTTACCGAAAAAAGTCTGATAAGCTGCAGTGGCGATTCACATCCCTAGCTATCCTCCTAGCAAAAAGAAACATAGCCATGCACTGGAGAGCCCCTACAGGACCCCCAAAAGCAGCTTGGGTGGGAGCGGTGAGCAAATGGGGGGCAGCGGAGGAAGAGACCCTGAGAGAGGAAGAGGTGAAAGGCACACTTAAACACCCAATCTCTATGGAGTGGGCGCAACTATTAATACAATTTAAACACGGACCGCAGTAGGCGCCCTGATCTTTTAAGCGCCTCCGGGTGCTTAGAGGTGATGTCAATCAGGTGCGCGGCCCCCAAAGCACCCTGGGAGGTTTAGTCTGCTGGTTCCGGTGCTGCGTGGGCGGCAGTTCACTCCGGCAGGCGAGCCGGACCAGCAGCGATACTGCTGATGTCCCCAAACAAGTAGGATTATCCAGAGAATGCAAGTAAAAGTGTCCCGCGTCGCAGGAGGCGCCCTGATCTTTTAAACGCCTCCGGGCGCTTAGAGGTGATGTCAATCAGGTGCGCGGCCCCCAAAGCACCCTGGGAGGTGTAGTCTGTGGGTCCCGGTGGTGAGTGGGCGGCAGTTCACTCTAGCAGGCGAGCCGGACCAGCGGCGATACTGCTGATGTCCCCAAACAGGTAGGGTTATCCAGAGAATGCAAGTAAAAGTTTCCCGCACCACGGGAGGCGCCCTGATCTTTTAAGCGCCTCCGGGCGCTTAGAGGTGATGTCAATCAGGTGCGCAGCCCCCAAAGCACCCTGGGAGGTGTAGTCTGTGAATCACGGTGCTGCGTGGGCGGCGGTTCACTCCGGCAGGTGAGCCGGACCAGCGGCGATACTGCTGATGTACCCCAAAAGGTAGGATTTTCCAGAGAATGCAAGTAAAAGTTTCTCGCGCTGCGGGAGGCGCCCTGATCTTTTAAGTGCCTCCGGGTCAGGGTCGGACGTGGAGGAAGGCCCTCGCCTGTTCAGCTCTGACGATGAGGGCAGTGACGCACCTGCGTCTTGAGAAGGCTCAAGGACACCTCCAATAGTGACTCCTCAAACAGCTGACACATTGATATAACAGTCTAGTGGGCGCCCAGGACACACAGTGAGAGTTGCATGACCCGGAACTGAACCGCGTGCATGCGCAATGGCATCCAGTCACCGGGATGTAGAGCGGCGACCGTCAGGACTTATTATGATGATTATAACACAAAGTCACTCTAATCCAGTGAAAACAATCAACACTCACTGTGATGCAAGGGGGCACATTCCCGCAGTCTTTTATGAATGTGCGGCCGCACCGGCAGAAGTCAGGGAGAGGAACCGCCACTACCCCACAACAATGAACTAAAGTCTACCTATGATGACCAGTTTGAACGTATTGCCTCCAGCAGTAGGTCCCCCAAGTTGGGACTGTTCCCCAGAGTTGCAGTTTGTCCCCCTTTCTTTCCTAAATTTCCCAGATATCCTTAAGCGGGTGAGATGTGAAGAGACTGGACAATACAGAGTTCTCAGAGACGGTGAGCGGTGGGGGGCGGGTGGGGTGGGTAGGGGGAAGGGGACAATACAGCTAGAGAAGAACGCGGATTGTTCGTAAGACACGACACATAAAACACCAACCACAAACATAAAATTCGTCACACTGAACGTCAGGGGTATGCATACAGCTATGAAACATTACTCTGTCTACGCCTATGTTAAGAGGCAACAGACCCAAGTGGCCCTCCTACAGGAGACACATCTGACAGAACAGGTAGTAGGCCGCCTGCACAAAAAATGGCGGGCATACTCTTGTGCCACTGTGTACTCCGCCTTCATCAGAGGTACACTTATATGGATAAGACCAGGGGTGCCCTTTAAGGAACAAACTCGACACATAGATAGGGAAGGGCGATATGTAAGCATGACAGGGCTATTAGAGGGTCAACCTATACTCATAGGATGTATATACGCCTCCAATGTGGAACAAGACCAGTATTGGGAAAAACTTACAAACGTGCTAGCTCACTACACAGCCATCCCATGGCTCCTAGGGGGAGACTACAACTGCGTACTAGATTTACACCTAGATAGATCACATTCCCCACCACTATACTCGCCTGCGCATAAACAAACTGACCGCTTCCGTAGATGGGTAGAGCACTGGGCACTAGTGGATGCCTGGAGGTTCGGAACCCAGACGCCAGGATGTACTCCTTTCACTCCATCCCTCACAACTTGCGAGTTATACATAATAGGTTCCTGTGCTCCACAGACCTCTTACCCAAGATGCAATACGCTTACTCTATGGGAAGGATAGTGTCGGACCATGATGCACACATAGGGACCCTTAGATGGAGACCGCCCCAACCCCCAGTCCCAACATGGAAACTGCCCCAAGACTGTCTCACTGATCAGGCCTTTCGCCACATCCATGGGGAATATATCCAGGAACATTTTCTACGGAACGCTGGCTCGGCCTCCTCCAGGGCAATAGAGTGGGATACATATAAGGTCAGCGCCAGAGGACAATGTATCCAACAGGTGGTGGGGGTACGGAGAACACTATAACAGACACTAAACGGAGCAGAGAAAAGATTGGCAGACATGTCCTGAGACACGGACCAGGGGATGGCCACACTAGCGCAGCTCTCAGTGGCAAAACTCTTACACGCAGAGGCGCTACGAGACCTACGCAAATACAACTTCGGCGTATATGCAACCAGGGCACACAGGGAGGGCAATAGAACGGGAGCGTTACTGGCATGGGTAGTCAAACAGAAAACAGCGTCACATCCCATCACAGAGCTCACAGTCAGGAATGGGCACCTAAAACACTCCCAAATCGACATCTTGCACATATTTCAGGACTATTACACAGAAGTATACCGTGCCCCGACACCGGAGACACCAAGTGAGCTGGTACAATTTATGGACCCATCGCCTATGCCCACAATCTCCCTGGCAGATAGGAATGATTTAGACAGCAAAATTACACCCTCCGACATAAAGCATACAATCGGGCCGTTAGCAAAGAAAAAAGCGCTGGGTATGGACGGATTCACACTAGAGTACTACAGCACGTTCGCTGCCCAGATAGTGCCCCACCTAGCATCCACATATGACGACACCCTAACCAGAGGCATTTTACCGGAGTCGTTCTGCGAATCGGTGTTGGTGACATTTCCGAAACCCCATAGAGACCCAACACTCCCGGCCTCTTACAGGCCGATAACACTTCTGAACGCAGACTGCAAGATCCTGGGAAATCTATTGGCCAATCGCTACGGTCAAATTCTCCCAGCCTTGGTACATCCTGACCAATGCGGCTTCGTGCCACGATTTAATACTTCGCATAATTTACGTAGACTGTTTCATATACAGGACAGGGTAAAAGACAGATTCCCACTTGCGGCGTGCCTGATCCTTGATTTAGAAAAGGCATTTAACACACTGACATGGGCCCCTCTGTTTGAAGTCCCTTGGAAAATAAATATTGGCCCAACACTGATGGCATACACAAAGCTCCTATACAGAGGCGTCACCTCTAGGGTGAGAGTCAGCAAACTTATCTCAGCCCCATTCCCGGTGGAGAGGGGGACTAGACAGGGGTGCCCCCTCTCCCCCCTCCTTTTTGCACTGGCAGTGGAACCCCTGGCCATACGATTACGACGAGAGGGGGAAGCATGGGGTATCCCGATAGCGGAAACACTACACTGCGTATCGCTATATGCAGATGGTCTGCTGATATACGTTCGGGACGTAACAGGCAGCTTCACCTCAATATGGGCAGCTTTACAGGAATTTGGAGAGACCTCCGGTCTCAAAGTCAACTGGGGAAAATCAACAGTTTACCCACTCGGTCCCCAATTGGCGCCACAGAACATAGAGATAGGCACACAGACATTGAAGTGGAGCGAAGCGACCCCAGATATCTGGGAGTACGCCTATATCACTCCCCGGAGGACCTCTACGAAGGTAACCATTGCAAAGTGTTAGCAGGCCTACGATCAGCGGTGGGCTTCTGGAAGACACTACCCCTGACACCTATTGGGTGGGTAGCTATAGCTAAAATGATTATGGTTCCCAGAATGCTATATTACTTCACAAATCTTCCAGTGATCCCACCTCGTTCCTCCCATGATGCGAGTGCACAGAATGTTGAAAGGGCGGCTGCTATACTCCCCACTGCTTCCCTTGGTGGGCCTCCCCCGAAAGGAAGACTACTACACCGCGAGAGCCCTGCAGGTATGGACCGATCACAACGTGACGGAAGCAGAAGCTCTGTTCCACGAAGGGCAACTAAAAACATATGAGGACATGGTTGAATGGTACGACCTCCCGCAGGGGCAATTCTTAACAGATAGGCAACTCTTGGATAGCGGTCGCCAATGCTGGGACCTACGAGATGGGGAACCCCCAATACACCCGGTACTGCACACGATATTACGAATGGGGGCAGGCAGACACCTGGTAACATGGCACTACAAAGCGATCGGGGAATTGACCAATGTCTCCCTGGACGGATTGAGACATTCGTGGGAGGACGAAGTGGGTCGAGCCCTCCACGACAAAGAATGGTCCCTGGCCTCAGAATACCCTAAAAAGGTTTACAGGAATGGACGTTTCAAAAACATACAGTTTAATATCCTGACACTAGAGGCGAACTTCAGACACATGTTCTGGGACTGCCCATCCATACAAGGCTATTGGGACAAAATACATCGTACACTACAAACAATAGTCAACCTGCCACACATTACCACATAGGAGGAGTGTGCCTTTGGAATTTACCGAAAAAAAGTCTGATAAGCTGCAGCGGCGATTCGCATCCCTAGCTATCCTCCTAGAAAAAAGAAACATAGCCATGCACTGGAGAGCCCCTACAGGACCCCCAAAAGCAGCTTGGGTGGGAGCGGTGAGCAAATGGGGGGCAGCGGAGGAAGAGACCCTGAGAGAGGAAGAGGTGAAAGGCACACTTAAACACCCAATCTCTATGGAGTGGGCGCAACTATTAATACAATTAAACAAGAGACAACAGTAGAGAAGGCACCGGAGCCGACACAACCCCCACACCGCAATTCTTCCCAACACCCCAGGTCACAGGTCTCAATGCCAGCCGAGTGAAGCCCCCGCTGAGAGGATAGAATAGGACAGGCAGTCAATACTACTGAGACTATCGTCTGCTCCCATGACAGATCACTCATTCCCCATCACGGGTGGCACGCGACCCCACCCCCTAGGCCAGTACCAGGCTCACATACCGCCCGCCACGGCCACCTGTCCTCACTCGCCCCTTGTACTCCCCCTCCCCTCTCTTTTGTGAGAGGTTTCTTCCCACAGTTTCCAGTTAAGTTCCAGGCGGCGATTCAGAAGCCGACCTATTCACAGAGCACTACCGATTGAACACGCAGTAAAGGATAATCATACACAGGTAGAGGGGAGGAAGTTACACCAGTCCTCGCCATTATACAACACAAGGGACCGGACGCAATACTGCACAGCATCATGTAACAAGACGATTTATTAACAGATACCTGAGAGATGATGTGTTACCATATTTGTAGGAATGGAACCCGAATGATAATGATGTGCTATAACTGTAGCTGATGTGTAATCAATAACTTATGTGATGATTGACCTGTGACCTGTCTGACGTCCCACATGGGAATCTGTAAAGTAAAACCCTAATAAAAAGATTTAAACAAAAGTCATTCAGGGGTGTCACAATGGAACTATACCCCTTGACAAATCTTCTGTAGTACCCAGTCAGGCCCAGGAAAGCTCTGGCCTGAGTCTGGGTAGTTGGAGCAACCCATTCCATGATGGTTTGGATTTTGCTCTGCAATGGTTGAACCTGGCCTCCACCTACAAGGTGGCCCAAGTACACAACCTGACTCTACCCTATCTGGCACTAAGTAGCCTTGATAGTTAGGCCTGCCTTTTGCAGGGCCTAGAAAACATTTCACAGGTAGACCAGGTGATCTTCTCAGGTGGAGCTAAAGACAGCAATATCATCTAGATATCCTGCACTATAGTCTTCCAGGTCTGTTAGGACTTTATTCACCAACATTTGAAAAGTGGCAGGTGCATTCCTCAGACCAAAGGGCATTACCACAAATTGATAGTGCCCACAGGGGTTGAGAATGCTGTCTTTGGCTTCACATCATCAGCTGATCTGATCTGCCAGTAGCCTGCTGTAAGATCAAATGTGCTCAGAAATTTGGCTGAGGCCAACATATCTATAAACTCATCTGTTTTTGGGATTGGATGGGCATCAGTCCTAGTGACTGCATTGAGACCTCTGTAGTCAACACACAACCTCATCTCTCTCTTACCACCTTGGGTGTGAGGTTTAGGTACCAAGTTTACTGACTAGCCCAAGGGCTATCTGCGGGTTCAATAACTCCCAAATCCAACATTTTCTGGACTTCAGTCCTGATACAGTCCCTGACATGATCAGGTTGCCTGTAAATCTTATTTTTAACAGGCAGACTGTCCTCAGTGTCCACTTCATGAGTGCACCAGGTGGTCTGACTTGGAGTCAGAGAAAACATTTTTCTGAACTGATTGAGAACTTGTCTGCAATCAGTTTGCTGCTGGTCAGTAAGGCTGCATGCCAAGGTTACACCATCAACTGACCCATCATCAGGGTTCTGGGAGAGCAAATCTCGGAGAGGGTCACTCTCTTCCTCCTGTCCCTCATCAGTAGCCATGATTCTGACCCATTTGTCTGCCACCTTTCCCAATTCTTGGGGAGAGGTCAGATCAGAGTTTACCAGGTGCTGATGCAACAGCTGATATTGACAGTTATTAAGGATCTGCTCCCTCATGATCAAGTTATACAATCCTGTATAATCACACACGTTACTGCCCAGTAACAAGTCCTCCAGAGCCTTAGTAGCACAATCAACGACGTCAACCCAGTCCTGTGTCTGTGTCTTCTGGGTATCTCTGAACTGTATTCTATACTGCTCAGTGGTTAAGCCAAACCCATCTATTGGAGCACTCTTCATGACTTTGTAATCATCAGCATCCTCTTCTCCTTATCGAGGACCGTGTCTCTACCTTTGTCTGCAAAGGAGAGCAACAAAATTGCTGCCCACTGCTCCTCGGGGACCTTTTCTACTTTGCAGGCCTTTTCCAGTGCAGTTATCCATTTGTGGATGTCATCCCCACTCTGGTAGGGAGGGAGAATCTATTTAAGTGTCTATTTTCATAGGACCTTTCCCTACTACTAGGGAAGTTGCTGTCACCCTGGGACTCTAGTCCCATCTTTTTTCTAGCTTTTTCAAGCTCTAGGGACTCCCTTTCTAAGGCTAACTTTTGTCTCCTTATTCTCAGATGAGCTTCTTTAAGCCTCAGCTGTCTCTCTCTTCTCCTGGGAGGTGTCCCTCCTATGAGAAGAGACAGAAGTCCCTACAGAGTCGTCAGAATGGTCAGATTCCACTGAAAGTGACCTGGGTCTTCTAGGCACACCCTCAACTCTTCCTGGGGGGACACAGAGAGGGCCACCATGGCCTTCTTCATCTCCAGTTAGAGCTGGATTGTCCAGGTCTAGGTCCTGTTTACCTGCCTGGTCAGCATCAGAGTCTAGGTCCTGTTGGTTTGCCCCACTGGGCCCTTCTTCCTCTGCTGTCCCCATCCCACTGCCTACCCTTTCAGGCTCTGAGGCCTGTCTAAAGTCTTCAAGCAGCAATGCCTCAATGAGGCTTTGGGTATTGGGATTTTGTCATAGCTTCAATTTCCTCATAGCACACAGAGCCCTTAACTCTTGAATAGGGAATGTGTCATATTTGGATGTCTAGACTTGACTGACATCTGGCAGAGACCCATTGGGCCCTGTCCTTGAAGTCATGACTAGTGAGGTGTGGTGTATGCACTACCTACTCTAGTTGTTTACCTACTAAACCTCTCTTGAGTTGTAGAAAGGGTGTACTTAAGACCTTGAGAGACAACCCTAAGTTCAGTAAAACTTACTGTATTTAAGCTTGCATTATGTGTACCTCTGGTACCTTTAGTGGTTTTCAAATGATTATGATTTTCTGGTAAAACAATGGCAAGCTGGAATCCCACACACTGCACATCAATGTGAGAAGTTGGCCTGGCATATGCTGTCCACTATTCTATTGGGCACCTTGCACTAGCCCAAACGACCCTTATTGATGGTAGATTTAAAGACAACCTATATAGAAAGCTATCTTAGTGGTAGCTGTGGGGAGCAGCCTTCAGGCTAAGTCGTGAAGGAATGTAAAGCAGCTTGTTTTACCAGTCTATATTCTCATGAATGACAAAATAAAAGGAGAACCACACTAGGCATATGTATATAAAATATATGCATTTATTCTAAACACATCCCTCTCCTTATGAGGCTAGAGGCAAAAGTACATTCGGTAAATTTATTTAGCACAGAGTAAATTAGCACAATATTTGACTAGCCCTAGGGGGCGTAACAGACCATATACTAAGAAAGTGGTATAAGAACCAAGATAGACATAGGGACAAGGCCTCAGGCCTGTAGAACCGCTGGGGCAACCCGGAACTACCCAAGGTAGTGACACAGGAGAGAATCACCATTGATTTCTATGGAGAAAGTTGCAATTAGAATTTTAAAGATTATGGACACTTAGAAGTGGACTTGGAGCAAACCCCTTTAGAACTAGACATTTCTAGAGTCAATACCCATGGGAGCACCAGAGTACTCAAGTTATCTCACCCAGGGAAGCCGGGTGCATAGGTGTCTTTTCGTGTCGGGTTTTGTCGTCGTTTTCGATGGCGAGCTACAGAAAAGTGCTGCAGGCAACCAAGTAGAGAGTGTCCGAATGGATCCAAGGGTGGATTGGAGATCTGAAGAACCTAAAAGCAGAGGAGACAGAGTCTGGTTCACTAGCCATTGACCAGAAAGGCGATGAGCAGATGCCCACCCATGTCGGGTGATTTCAGGTACAGAAGGTGAAGCTTGACTCTTCAGCCACGAGGACCAGGAGAAGTCAACAACAACCCGGAGCTGGATCGGAGCTGTCCCACGAAGGATGTCAAGTACTGCGGCGTCGGTATCCGGATTGGACCCAACAAGCCTTGGCAACAGCATCCCACGCAGAAAGCAAAGATTGGCTTTGGTGCAGACCAGCAAGGTCTAAGGGACTCACCCTTTGGAGGGGAGTCAGGGCACATCTAGAGCAAATAGCGAAGCTAAAGAAACAAAAGAGCTACCTTTGTGGGGACCCACCAGTCGATGGACCAGGGATCGCGAAGGGGCCCGAGCAGAAATGCTAGAAGCGGGCTCTCTGAACAATTGTGGAGTGTAGGCACACAATCTTTGGTGCAGATGGTCTCGGTATTGTACTATATTTAGCCCAATGCGCAACTTCGGGAAAGCTCGAGAAGTCGATGCATTAGCAAATGCGCATGGTGTCCAGGAGTTCCGGTTCCACGTCACATGTGAGGGCTGCGGGTCTCAGCTTTGCTGTGATCTCGTGTTGGCTTTGGAGAAGTCTGCAACTCTATGTCTTGTGTCGCAAATCCATCGGGATCCAGCGGAAGCCTAGGAAATGCAGACTGGCAAGATGCTTCTTTGGTGCCTGATTGAACAGGGGAGTCACTCCTTGACCCCCAAGGGAGATCTGTCTGTCTTCTAGTTGAAATAGAATGTTGAATTTCCAGGATGTATGTTGCAGAATTTCGTCCAGATATAATCTAAAGTCTTAAGGACTGGTTTCCTAATCTCATACTATGTTTAGGGGTTGGACTTACTCTAGGGGCCCACCTATGGGAGGGCCCAGGGAGGGGGTGGTAACACCCCTTTCCCTTTGTCCAGTTGCGCACCAGAGCAGGGGCTGAGTGCCCCTGCAACCGGTTTGAACTGGGGTATGCACAGGGACACCAAGTGTGCCCCCAGCACTGTCTGAAAAGCATTCTATGAATGCACCCATCCAGCCCCAATACTCTACAGCCTGTCTGGATGGTGGTTACACCTCCCTGTGACAGGAAACCTATTGTCTAGGCCTCCCCTGCCGGGGTTTCATCCAGCAGCAGGAGGTTAGACCCGTGTCTGTGGCTGCAGCATCCGTTTTGTGATACTGGGGCTCTTTTAAACTATTACCGGTTAGGTAAGTGTGTACATGTCTTCTCCCTCTAGAAGGGTGGAATTCTACCCCCGCCACCAGGACCGGTGGGGGTGAGGGGGGGGGGGGGGTAGGATTCCAAAGTGTTTGACACATGTTTCCATGCAGCCATTTCAAAGTTAGCATTTACCACAAGGATATAATGAGCTTAAGAATATATGGTCATGCTGCATCACAGAACAGCCTCAGAGAATAGATTCAGAAAGCTGCAGAGTGGCTCATCTCATGATTGGGCACCCTTTCACACAAAACCAAGCACTATGCCTTCAGGATTGATAAGGCCTGCCATAGGAGTGACTTATAGCTTTATATGTGTCAGTGATTGAAGGTCGATATAGCTAACCTATATCCTAGTAAAGGGTGCAAGCGCCACCTTACCCAGGCTGCAGTAGTAGACCTGTGGTGCCATTTTGGAAGGCTTCCCAGAAGTGGCATAGTACATGCTTCAGCCCCTGGTAGGCCTCTTGGGCACATATGCCCTTGGTGCCTAGGTACCACATACTAGAGACTCACAAGGGTAAACAAGTAACCAATCTGGAGTGTACCTAAAGTACATGAAATCAAGTTAGAGAGGAAGCAGCTGGGCTGGGATCCTGAATAGCAGGGTCCCAGCTAGACTTAAGTTGAAAAACAGTGAAACACCAGCAAAACGTGCCATAGTAAGCAGATCCTACTCTCCTACAGAAACGAGTAAACATAACCTGATTAAGGCAAATACGAAAACTCAACAGGAACTCAAGGAAGGTAACAACCTTAAAAAAATATGTGATCTGGCTAGGTCAGGAAGGACCAGGCGACAAACCAGGAGCCCACAAAAAAGGACCTAAAGGAAAACAAAACACTAGGGAAGCGTCCAAAACAACCGGCGCTAGTACTACATGAAGGAGTCCATTGATCTCACCAATAGCCACTATGTTTGGAAGATCGACTAAGAGCACTCAGGCAATACGAAACACCTGATATTTCAGTTGCTCAAGGACCCGGGTTTAGTAATCTTTGCAGCAACAGGAGATACTCCAGGTTTAGTGACTCCCCATTTGCTGCCACTCAGTCCAATTATAACAAGAGATAACATCTCAACAACAACAGCTCTTGTACACACAGACTGCAAAGAAAACAATATAAGGGGAACCCATGTCCAGCCACTTAGGCTAATAAAAACTGAAGGAGACAATATCCCAGTAAGTCTAGTCACTAAACAAGAGAAACAAGCACAAGACATCCCACCTGGGGCACTCTCTAGGACTCAAGACCAAGGTCACATATTTATCTCCCAAACGTCTCAATTGAGTAACGAGGACCTAGATCTTTTATGGCTAAACCTACATATCCCAGAAATTGACAAGGTTTACTCGCACACTAATAAGTTCAAACAAAACTCGCAAGATGGTTTGCCTGAGGTGTGGCGAAGAGAGGACATGGAAGAACTCCTACATAGCAATAACAATGTGCCAGTTCAACAAACAATGTTGCCTCAAAAATGCGCTATTAAGTCTTGCCCACCCCCCGAGCTCACTGTAATTGCCAGTTTAGGTACAAATTTTCCACTCGGACCTAAGGAAAATGCCAGACAAATTCCCCTAACAGACAGCGGGGCAAGGACCACGACACAGATTCCGATGGAACTCATACCCCTGTTGCTGCAAGCATCCACAGAAACTCTGATTATGCAGTCAGACAGGCTTGACATTCAAATAGACCTAATAAACTTTATTGCATCTTACATTGCAGGTATAAAGTTAAAACCATCCATTGACTCCACCCAGCCCACTTCATGTGCATGCGGCCCAATACTAGATAAGGTAAGCTTTCTACCAGCTTTAATGGAACAGATTCTTTGTCTTAACAAACACATGGTTCACTTTAACCCCCATCCGGAGAGTATCATTACAGATCATACCGATTCAACTTCAAACAAGCAGCCTCATAAGTAGTGCCAGTCTCCGCACTTGGAATTAATAGCACAACCCAGTCTTCTACCACAGAAACTGGTGAATATGCAAATGCGGAGCAATTAACAAAACTATTGCTATATCCAGGTCAACCAAACACACTGTTGCAATCCAGAAGGCAAAAAAAGAGAGTAAGGAAAGCAAGAAATAGAATAAAGGAACATCCTACTGAAAAGCTTCACCAAACTATACCCAATCTTTACTACATCATGTCAAACTAAAAACTTAGATGAGAGTCTATCGTCATCAACACTTGCAAATCCCCCGCTAACCCAAACTAATTCAATTAAAGAGACCGGAGGAATGAATACAGAAGGCTCTGGGTCTCTTAAAAACAAAACCACTGATACCACTGTCTCTGTTTATGCTATAACCCCAGGAGGAAATGGAAATACACAAGTCAGTTGACAGAGCTGGTTTGTGTGCATCAGAACTCAAGAGGCGAACAGACAGAGAAGGATCCAAAAAAAGGGGAAACCAAGCTCCTTTAAACTTGCATCTCTGATCAACCGCACACTCACTGCCTCCAGTTCAGAATCTTTTACCCAGAATAACAGTAGGTCCTAAACCTGTCAACTAATCAACGACGATACACTGGGCTCCCAGCAGCAGGAAATAAATAATAATACAGACCCACCAGAGATTTCCGGAATCATTGCCGTAAGCAAAGAAACGATAAAGGGAACCCAGCTATCACAAGTACCACTACGATATCATATTGAAAGCCAGATAAACCCTGTATCAAAGGAGAGTACACTTAAGGAAAGCTTAAGGGACATAACTGAGCTCAACAGCCCAATTTAGCAGATAATATGGACTCCAGAATATAATTTACAAGGCAGCCATGATATCTTGAACAGAAGTAAGATACTAAGGCTCATGGCTGTAATCCCGGAACCTAAAACTGATACATACAACCAAAATTCTGGCAGTCCAGTTCCTTACAGCAGACCGAAAAGACTCTAGGGAACAAACATTAACTACATGGCAATCAGCAGAAATTGCTCAGCTAATAATAAACAGCTCCCAACAATATGCGGACTGCGGTATAAAACTATCTATACCAACAAACCCTTGCTACCCCTCTCCACTGATTGATAATCACTTACATCAACCTAAACAAGATCTCAACAATCTTCTGGTTACTAAACAAGTTTATTCCATACTGCAGAGCGCTAAGGGACGCAGCAGTTCACATGCAACATTGGACAGAATAGCCATAGATCGTCACCCAGTAAACAACTGAAGTTTAAATGAATGACACTGGCTTCCGGGTACACTAGCCCCCCAGTAACAGAGAATGACAAAGAACAAACAAAACTAGAAATCCTTACGAGAACGAGATTCACATTCTATCCTGGAATATAGCTGGAGCAAATACATTTCTTGAAGAAGGTCTTCCACTGTGTGTGGTCTTCTGTGACATAATTAACCTTACAGGAGACATAGGCATTGGAAGACCTTCCTATAGTTGGATTTGCTCATTACACAGTGGTGGCAGAAAAATGCAAACAACATGGCTGGACAATGGGGTCCTGACAGTTTGCATTTGCTCTAAACTTTACCTCTTAATAGTTGAATTCTCCAGATTAGAGTATTCAACATATTAAACTTACATACCATTGCTTGGGAAAAAGACATCAGTAATATTGATCAACTACTACACGCAGCCGAATGTCCCCTCCAAAAAGAACAACAACGCACTTTTACTTAAAACCATCTCGGAATAACATTGGGCTGAACCAGCATGGGATATAGTTCTAACTGGGGATTTCAACTAAACTTGTTCCACACATCTGAAGAAGATGAAATTCTGGGATCTGACAATATTTTCTGGAGCGTACTGCAACAGCTCTCAAATAGACCGACTCAACAGGACAAAATCAGCGACAGCTGGTAAAAGCTCTAGAATACCAGGGAATGTGTGTGATTAATGGAAGATCGGAAGAAGATACCCCACCCAAATACACATACCACTGCCCAATGTCACTGCCGACACTTGATTAAACGATCATAACGCTACCATTAACGCCACTTCTTACTCATTATTATATTGAATACACCACACTGAGCGACCATTCAATTCAGCACATTGTTTTTAACTTGAACTTGACACGATTTCAAGCCTCTACATCTCAGTAAGGCAACTTGAACACAATAAAACTAAAATGCCTCACCTTGTCAAGTGGAAGCAATCAGCTGCAATTTACAACAGCGAAAGTGCAACTCGTGAGTCTACTCAAGCAACTGTAAGGATTAAACCTTGTCACAAGATACCATGCTTCAACCCACATAAAGGATTAACAAGTGAGGTACAACATTTAAGAAGAGACTTAAATAAAACACTAAGGAAGCTACAAACAAAAAACAGTAATGCCCTGCATGGGAAGCATTATAAGAGCAGAGAAAACATTATTAAAAAAGCCATGGGGGGAACAAAAGATCAAAAGCGGATAACTTCTGGGTAAAACTATTACACAACACAAGAAATCATAACTCAAACAAATGTTGGCAAACAATAAACGAATTGAATCGGCCAAGGAACACTCTAACATTAAATATGCAGGAACAAGAATGGACAAACTATATAAATCAGAAATTTGGAATACAGCACCATATTTCCCAACGGACACAGACAGTGCAGGTTCACATAAGTCATCCACAGCAACCAGGTGCTGACGACCAACCACCTTTGCATATGCCACAAACAAGATCTTTGGCAAAATAACGGAATCTAATACAAACAAGTCCCCTTACACAGCAGATGCAATAAAAAGTATAAAAAAACAAAGCAAAAGAGATGAAGCAACGGGGCACAATGGTGTCCCGTAAGCCTTTGTTAAACATGACCCAGCTTTCTGGAGCTCAACACTAGAGAACCTTTTTTTTAGGCTGAGCTCCTAAACCAAATTCCAGAGAGCTGGCAAGGATCTATTTTTACACCAATATACAAAGAAGGAGAACAAACAAACCCATCCAACTATAGGCTAATAGTACTGCTGGATGTCGAATCAAATTACCTTGCCTCCCTGATCCTGGGAGATCTGGTTAATTGGTCTAACAAACTCAATCTGATTCCTGCAAATCAACCGGGCTTTAGAGAAGGGATAGGAACTATATCTAACATTTTATCCACCCCCCTATTGCAGAGAAATGCAAGACAAAACAAACAGAATCTGCATCTCGTTTTTATTGATCTAAAAGCTGCATTTGATAGCGTGGACCGGAATCTTCTGTGGACTAAACTGCGAGCATGGAACATTCTAGAAAGAATTCTAAATGGACTAAATGTTATTTTATACTGATACATGGGTAAGAGTATAACTCGGGGACAGTTCAAGAGTCTCAAGAAAAATATATATGAACAAAGGCCTGATGCAGGGATATGTGCTGGCCCCACATCTATTTAATCTTTTCATATCTGATCTGTCAATAAACCTTAATGCAATTAACTCTCATTCCCCATATCTTGGCACCTTAGCCCTATCACACCTTGCTCACGCTGATGATATTGTGTTAGTCAGCTTAACCAAGATTGGCCTAACCAGAATATTAACTGAACTTGCACAATTTCTTTTTTTATTTTTTTTATTTTCAAACAACCTTTATTGTTTTCTTTCAATGGATGTACACAGCCTGTAGCCTACAACCCAGGGGGGCCGGCGGCAGAGTATCTTGAATCCGAAACAAGAAACTTTACAGTAGCATGACAGCCATTTAGCCGACAACCCTGGGGTCCGGCGGCAAACTGTTCATTCAGAAATCAAGTCTCTGCTGCCATTGCAAAAGTAATGGGGCATCCCTACCCCTCTGTTAACACCTTGGCTGCTATGGATTTCACCTCCTGTGCTGTTACTCCAGATTTACCATTGTTCATGACGAGCTCAGCTCGTCATAAGCACAGCTCCACTGTGCCTCATGACGAGCTGAGCTCATCATGGGCAGGGAAGGGGTTAATCTTGTGTCACACTGAACTTATCCCCCAGTGCGTATGTATCTAGCCCCACTAGGTGCTATTGCATTCATGTTATGTTACTGGCTAGAGAAAACCATGTAGCATGTATTAACTATCCCCTCCCCCCCAACTGCCCTGCGCTAACCTACTCCCTTCCCTGTGGACTTTCCATCTAGGATTGGAGTCCAAGTGCCCCCAGATATCCCTGTGTTTGCTGGGTAATCAAGTAGCATTCTCACTTATGTCTGCAGCCGGACAGTGCCGCACAGTGTAGCATGAGCCAACTCATTTCTCTTAAATGTGATCATGACCTGTTGGTCTCTGTCTGCCTCTCCGAGTTGCTGAAAACCGCCACCCCTATCTGCGAATTTCTCCCATGTGTCGCCTCAAGTACGTTACCCCGTAGCGTTGGTGTGTTGTGCATCCCCTGTGTGTGTAAGTACATCAGGACTCTGTCCTTCCCCGTTCTGGGCTATACCTGCATCATCGTTTGTATCCCCAGCCTTAAAGTGCGTCAGATACAGGCCCCAGAAGTTCTTGGGTTGGGACATATGGGGGAGAAGGTCGCTATAAAGCTCAGATTGTGTACAGCAATACAGCATGTCATTAGCCCATCTTTTGGCTGTTGGTAGTGGCCCCCTCATCCAGCACCTCGCCACAACTCTCCTGGCTATTAACATACCCATATCTGTGAGTCGTCTGACTGCTACCGGCAAGCCTCTGGAATATCCTAGCAGCGCAAGCGCCGGGTCTGGGGTCAGCTGAAGGTCCAGGATCGTGTTTATGGCTGTGAAGATATAGACCCAATATTGCAGTACCCCTGGGCAATACCACGCTAGGTGCATAAAATCTGCAACCGGCTCATGGCATCTTTCACACTCAGCAGATTGTCTCAGGCCATATCTGTGTAGATGCTCCGGGGTGTAATAAACCCTCTGGAGAAACTTGAAATGCACCAACCTATGCCTACCATTCAGCGACACCTTCTTAGTGTTCGCACAGCAGTACCTCCACATGTCATCATTGATTTCGACTTGCAGGTCAGTTTGCCATGCTGTTCTCGCTTTCGTGAATTGAGACCCTTTGTGCTCCAGAGCAAGTTTATACAGCTTAGTGATCAAATTCCTGGGGGTCTCAGCTCTGATCACACGAGTGAGTTCTGGGACCTCCGGCGGTTCCGCCATGTCAGGGCCTAAAAGGTCCGTTAATGCACTATGCACCCTATGTTATTGGATGCGGTATAGCAGGGGTACTTCACCTCCCTCCATTGTTATTTGATCGCTTATTTTCACTGTCCCATCCGCGAATAAGTCTCCCGCCATCTTGATGTGCAGTTTGCTTAACGCTTGCACCACGCCTTTTTCTCTCCCCGGCGCTATCCACAAGGCACACTCAATGGGCATGCTAGGAGAATATAAAAGCGCGCACCTCCGAGCCTGAAAAAGAGAGTACCATGCATGATTGGTAGCTGCAATGGAGTCCAAGACACCCGTTCTTCGATCTACTGGTCTGAAGACCGTGGCTGGGAGTGGCAGAGGGTCCGCAAAGAGCCTTTCCATGCGGAGGTGGGGGATCCTTGCATCTCCGTGGATCCACGTGTGAAGGTGGGATGCCTGTGCCACTCTGTAATATAGTTCTAGATCAGGGACACCCAGTCCGCCATGTCACACGGCAGCATAAGCAGAGTCCACTTCGCTCTGGGTTGTTTGTCTCCCCACGCTAGCTTAATCATGAGTTGCATCAGGGTCTGGAAGAAGGTTTTAGAGAGTACCATTGGAATGGCACTAAACAAGAAGAGGAATCTGGGGAGGACCACCATTTTCATGATGGCTATACGTCCTAGGATGGAGAGCGGGAGCTTGCACCACGCTTCTACATCGTCCTCCAGCCTACCATATGCCACCCCATAGTTTTCTCGTAGTAATATTTCTGAATCTATGTGCAGCTTGACTCCTAAGTATCGAAACGGGTCTGTGGACCACTGCAATGGATATTCCATGTCAACCCTATAGGTCACTGGGGTGAGGGGAAATGCTACTGATTTCGTCCAATTGACTCTAAGACCCGATAGAGCTCCAAAATGTACCACGTCTCTCAACATTGATGACAAATTATTTTCTGGGTCACGAACATGCAGCTGTGTGTTGTCTGCGTATATCGACACAACTATCTTATATGTTGGAAAGCTGACTCCTTCATTCCCATGGTATTCCCGGAGCGCACAGGCAAGAGGCTCTGCCACCAGCTTATATAACAGGGGAGACAATGGGCAGCCCTGCCTAGTACCCCTGCTAATAGGGAGCGAGTCTGTCACCAGATCCCCCAGTCGGAGCCTGGCCGTTGGTTTGTGATATAGAGCGCCTAGCATTTGGAGAAATGGCTCGCCCAGTCCCATTCGTCGCAGTACTCTACTTAAGAATGGCCACTCGACGGAGTCGAAGGCCTTCTCCATGTCGAGAAAGACCGCGATGGCCTCAGTGTCCTGCCTGATGTGTTGCATAGTATCTAGCACTGTTCGAATATTATAGGTCAAATTTCTCTCCGATATGAAACCCGCCTGCTCCGGTGCGACCAGCTCGGGGGCCAGAAGTGTGAGGCGAGTAGCCAATACCTTCGCATATAGCTTAGCTTCAACATTTAATAACGAAAGTGGCCTATAGGAGCTGCACTCATTGGGAGGTTTTCCGGGTTAAAGAATTGTGACTATTAGAGCTTCTCTCATTGATCGTGGCATGCTCCCCTCCACGCAGATGTCATCAAACAGTGTGGACAAGTGCAGGATTAGTTTCTCCTGGAATGCCTTATAAAATCCCACTGTGAGCCCATCCGCTCCCGGAGCACTGCCAGAGCGCATACCCGACAGGGCCTTAACTATTTCATCTTTGTCTATGGGCTGCATGAGGAACTCCAGGTGCGCGTTAGTAAGCATGGGCAATGATATGTGTTCAAGATAGTCTGAGATTTCATCCAATAGGTCTCCGCCTCTGGAGGAGTACAGGTCAGTATAATAGTTCCTAAACTCAGTAGCTATCTCCCTCTCGTCTATAATTACTTTACCATCTGTCGTCTTCAACTCCGAAATCTGAGACCTCCCCCTGTTGCCCTTCTGTATTCTGGCTAGGAGTGAGCTAGGTCGGTCTCCCTCTCCATACGTTCGTGCAGTGGCATATTTGCCCATGTGTTGTACCTCTCTGTCCGCCTCCTTGTTGTATTCGATTATAAGTGCTTTAATTTCCTCAACTATCGCTAAGTCCGTGGTGTTCCTTTGTCGTTCCTCCAATATAGCTAGTTTCTTTTCTAACAATGACAGTCTTTGCCGGATGGATTTAAGGACGCTCGAGTGCTTGGGCATAGCTATGCCCCTAATGTATACTTTAAAGGCCTCCCAGATTGATTGGAAATTGTCTACAGACCCTATGTTAGCTTCAAAAAAGACATTGATCTCTTCTGCAAGCTCACCTCGGAACTGTGGGTCTAGAAGCGAAAACGGAGGGAAGCGCCATGTGAACGGGGGTAATGCCTTTTTAGGGGACTCCAACTCCAGCAGAAGCGGAGAGTGTTCTGAGAGAGTGCGCGCCAGAACTGTGCAAGCACTGACGCGCCGCAGCAAACAGGAACTTGCCAGCCAGTAGTCTATTCGCGTGTGAATGTCATGGTAGGCAGAGTAGTGCGTAAATCCACCCTGTGCTTTGTGTTTATACCTCCATACATCTTCCACGTCATGGCTAATCATTTCAGCTTGCATCGCCTGCGCTGCAGCAGAAGGTCTACGTGGTGGGCCAGCTGATATATCCAGAGCCGGGTCTAGTATTAAGTTTAAATCTCCCCCCCACAGCGACTGCGACGTGGGAAAGGTGCGAGCCACACTGGCCAAGTTACGGTAGAACTCAGTAGTTAGGGCCATACACATTAATGACTAGTAAATCCAGTCCCATCCCTGTACACCGTGTGATCCCATAACGGCCCTCCCTGTCTGCTTGTAGTGGCTTCAGTGTCAGCTTCGATCTAGGGTTGACCCAGGTTAACACTCCCCTGGAGTGCGACGTGAATCCTGCCGCCGCTATTCAACCCACCAGACCTCTGCTCTGTAACATCTTGCTTGTGAGTGGTAGGTGTGTCTCTTGCGAGAGTGCTAAGTCTATCCTCTGTCGCTGCAAGTAGCTGACTACCTTCCTAAGCTTCCGATAGTCATTGAGGCCACGTACGTTCCACGTAAGAGCCCGAAGCCTAGTAGGTGAGTCGTGTGTGTTCGAGTTAGGTGCACCCAACATCAGGTCGATCGAAGTGTGAGTTGAGTGGCAGACAGTGTCGTGAGACCCCAACAATGAATTTGCTATCTGTCAGGAGCGCGTGTAACATAGGTGGCAGAGAGATGCTTAAGCCCAGGGCAGGCAGTGTGCGCAAACAATAAATTCCCCCTCAAAATAACAATAACCAGCAGTAACCTCCCCCCTCCCACAGCAGACCTCCCAAAACCTGATCTTGCCGAACCCTATCCCATCCCCCCTCCCTCTCTTTCCCTCCCCAACCGGTTCCAACTCCTGAGAGTCAAATAAGATCATTAAGCGCTGGGGCCGAGGTTGCCATGTTGTCAGCAAACAGTGCTAAGTCGCACTACGCCGGAGACATGAAACCCACTGCCCACAACGGTGTTAATCACACATCAGCAGTTCTAGGGGGGAACTGGTCACTCACACTTAGAGTTGGGGAGTGCAAAGAAAAATCTGCAAGCATAGTGCAACAACCCCCATCCTTGTGAGTAATCATAGCAAAACTACAGCATAATATTGCATTTCAGACCCCATATCAACAGTGCGTAGCCTGTGCGCATAGAGCACTTCCCGGACCCTTAATCTCTTGTGACTGCTGCTGTAAATTCACTTGTAACGTTAGTCTCTCCACAGCAGCTTTGAAATCTGCGCAGTCCTTCAGGCGAAATCCCCCCTCCCCTCAATCCCTGGCAGTCTGGAATTGCTCCTCCATGAGGCACTACCCCTGTACCTCACCGTAACACAGGAACAGTTGTAAGCGGCGAATCACTCCTGCTTGTCCAGTTGACTGCTCCCTTCAGCCTTGCTGCTAGGTACGTCAGCAGCCTTGCGATTTTCCCTCGACCAACCTTTTAGAGCCTGCTGCAGGGCGTGTGGGTCCGTAAACAGGTGAGAGTGCTATTACTATTGACCCTTAGCTTCGCCGGGTACAACATCGCGTAGTCCAAGCCTAAGTCTCGCAACTGTTTCTTATACGGAGCAAAATGTTTGCGAGCTTCCTGTACTCTGGCGGTGTAATCCGGGTACAACGAGATCTCCGATCCCTCATATTGGAGCTTTTTCTTGTCTCTGGCTTGTCGTAGAGCCGCGTCCCTGTCCCTGTAATTCAGCACTTTAGCAATGATTGGGCTTGGGGGGGGCACCCGGCTTCGGTCGCGGTCCCAAGGATCGGTGGGCGCGCTCGATCACAAACAGTGGAGAAAAAGTTTCCTCACCAAGCAGAGTGATGAGTAGCTTTTCCACAAATCTCTCCATGTTTCCCGTCTGTGTTGTTTCCGGAAGACCCGTGATCCGTAGGATACAGCGTCGAGACCACGCCTCCAAGTCCTCAGTCTTGTCCTGCAGGGCCTTCATCAATGATTAAATTTTTTGATGCCCGGTGTTCAGCTCCATGTGCGCTTCCTCCACTTCAGTTAGCCTCCGCTCCAACATATCAAGTCTTTCTGCATGCTTGTCTATTCTTTCAGCCATCCGGTCCATTCGGTATGTAAGGGCGTCAATTTTAGACCTCAATGCCGCCATGCTATTTTGAAGGCCCTTGTCCATCGCTAGCAGCATAGATTTTATGTCAGCATCTCCGTCGGCGCCTTCGCCCTCCTGTGAAGCGCCATTTTTCGTGTGAACTTCGTCCTGTGACTTAGACCGCCGTTGATCAAAGGAAAGTTTAGTCTGAGACTTGTCTCCTCGACCCATCATGTATGGCACCTGCAGGGGTAGCCCTCCCCGCGATGCAAAATGTGTACCTTTGATGAGCGCACAATAGCCGTGCAGCACTCTGGGCTAGGGCGGTGTTTATCTGGTGCTGTCGTGCCCTTGCCTTAATGTTGGCCCCAACTCTGTCGCCGCCGGGCGGCTCCGTCTTCCGGATAACGATCCGGGTTCGTTACAGCCTAGTATCGGGCTATCAGCGGGATTAGGTCGCAACTACTGCCCTAGTGCTTGGCAACTATCCAGCAGGGCCCCACACCTCCGTTGTTTCGGCTATCGAGGAGTGGAAGGCTCGGGTCAGGCACCCCATGTGCATTCCAGAGCACGCACCCGCTAGATCCGTCCTTAGTGCCCGACTTTCACCTCCAGCCAAATTATGCCCAATTTATTATGTATAAGCTTCAGGAGTTCAGTCCCGAAGCACAGTAAGGCTGTCAATTTAGGCTCACCCGCTGGCGTCCGCCTTCCTGTCTTAGCAGGTGCCCAGCAAACTCCAAGTTATGGGTTACTACCCCTGGGCACTTTCGAGGGTGCACACTGCCAACGCCGACCGCCTTAGTTGACTCGGGGCCCCGCAGTCAAACCCCTCAATGTGGCGCCCAAACCAGACAGCAGCAAGCGCCGTGCTACGCTCCCCCTTTCGCCAGGCCTCCTTTGTTCTTGAATCGCCACAGCCGCCAAACGCGGTCTATCTCGCGGTGGAAGCTCAAATTAAGTCCTCCGGCTTCGCGGCAGCGAGGCGCCGTCACAAGGCAGTCTCAGCCGTTGTCCCTCAGCACCCGTTTCGGGCAGTTGGTTAGGGTCCGCAACACTCTCGGGTGGACGTCACTCCTCGGCTGCACGCACTGCTACAGCGTGCAGATCGCCTCAGCACTCGAGGCTGCTGCTTCTCGGCCCACCACAGTTCGGCCCTGCCTACTTCTTGTTCGCAGGGATCCAGGGTCGGCGCAGAGTCGGGATTCCCACTCGGCACAGCACAGCTCTCCTCCGGACAGGAGGTCAGAATTTGCACGCTATATTTACTGCTAATGTAGGATTAGTGCAGGATTATTGATATCACCGAGCGGAGCTCGAGGCTTATGCAGCCATTTTCTTCGCCGCAAGCTCCGCCCCCCGAACTTCCACAATTTCTAACAGCAAACAAGTTAGAACCCAACACAACAAAAACAAAAACCATGCTTATTAGTCATCGGGTAGCCCGCCTGAATAACATCTGTCTGAAAGAAAAATCCTTAGAAAATGTGTCTAGCTACAAATATCTAGGATATTACATTGGCAATAAACTGACTCATTGCGAACAGCAGAATTATATGGATCAACAGGAAAGTGCACTAACTTTTGCTTATAATTCACTTGCAAAAAAACTGGAGGGCCAATCATTTAGACCACTGATTTCAGTAATGGCAGCCAAAACACTCCCAACTTTAATGTATGCCAGTGCTGCCCTTTACGAAAAGACTCAACTTTTCTGAATAACTTAATAACTATTATTTTTAAAAAGGTCTTCCAACTCCCTTAAACCGCTTCGCCAGCTCAAATGCCCTTACAATTTGGCCTAATTAATGAAACACTGGGCCGACTTTACTCATCAATAAAAGTTTGGTATTGGATAAAACAATATGTGGAGAATGCTAGCCTTAATGAGGCATTGTGGCAAGAACTCGAGAAAGGGAATAAATCACCATACACTGTTTTTTTGCACAACGCACTTAAATCCTCTTGCACTTTGGGCCTTTGGAATAAAAATCTTTCCTTTTTAACAATTAAGTTAACACCAAACAAAGCTGCAAAACTCCATTCTTTATGATTGAACAAAAGTACTTTTAGTCAAAGATCTCATTCCTGGACAGTACTCAACAACTATAAAGTCCTCAAACCAGCGGCTTATTTAGACCTAACTTTTTAAGTCCACAAAAAAAGGCTGATGGCACTACGGTTTGGAAATTATCCCCCACTATCAGGCGCTCCCAGGTGGAAAAACATTGGCTTAAAAATGCGTTGCTTGTGTGGTAGTCATCAGGAAGATCTTACACACCTGATATATACCTGTCAGAAACTTCATCCAGAATGTGTCACTTTACTAAAGGAAGCCTTCTGGAGTAGAGGAATATGATCCCGCAGGGCCGCTGTTATTACAGGGCTTGATCCATCTGACCCTCAGATGAACTGAAAACTGGTTAAGTTTCTTCATATACATGATCAGGCTCGGAAGTCTTAGCCACCATGTGAGGGTTCATCCACTGAAGAAACAATGCCTACAGCAACCGGTCCTAATGACTAATATAATAGACCTAGGGCCCCAACATTTCATTTATTAATTACTCCTATCATAAATGAAAGTAATACTTTTGTCACCCATTATTTGATGGTTTTCCATGTCAGTCCTAAACAAATCAATAGTCTTACATAGTTTACATACCAATTTTGAGAGTTTCTGCCAACACTGATAATTGAGGATTTTTGTTTTATGACTGTGTGATATTATATTGTGACATATTGGGTTGATGAAATAATTTCAATGTATGTTTTTAATCAAAGTTGATACATGTATAAAAAAATGGTATGGTTTTAATTAACTAAACAATAAAGAGATTACATGCTTCTCGCTCAGCAGCCATTCTTACATTAAAAGCTTCCTTTAACCAGGTCCTGTCTTGTTTGGTAATGTTGGATGGATTAGAAAATAAACCTGGTCTTTCTAAGTTTATAAAATTATCTCTGATGTAAACCAGCCATGGTATATTGCATACATTGCCTAATTTCATGCAATCAAGTATGATTAATCTGTTCAGGCTTAGAACTTCTTTTAACCAAACGCTACACCGGAGCTGTTAGAGCTGTGACCTGATATAATCCATAATGCAACTGATACTTAATTCCTAATGTATAATTTCAGTGATGATATATTGTCCCAATGCCAAAAGTCCTCTGAGATTGTTATTCTCTGCTATCATTAGTTGTTTTATATTCGATTACCCCATATTTCACTGCCAAAGGTTGCAATTGGTATGCATTTGCCTTTGTATATATCCAGAATAATTTTCAGAGGTTTGTGGCACAAACAGGAGGAGAATTCATTAACACCTGCACATGCTCTCATAAAGGAACATATGTTCTTTTTAACTAATGGTTTCCACCTAATACGATACTTAAATACGGAAAGTTGTCCACCTTACTTAAATATGGCCCTGGGGCAAAAAGTGGCACTTTTCATGTACTTTAGTGTCAGGTTCATAACATGTGATTTAATAAAATTGGTCGCAGGTCCAAGCTATTCATAAAATCAACAACAAGGGTTAAATGCTGCTGTAATGATCTTGCTCTATGCACAATTAAAACAGCATACTTTCAAGAGCACACTGAGGCTTCAGTAAGCCTCCCAACTGCTCAGGATCTATCACAGGGCTCTAGTGTCTGAAGATTTGCTGTTTCGTTATGATCAACGCACCAATATGGAGCGTCAGTATGCTTGATTTCACTTCCATAACCACATTTTACTTACTCAGTATCACAACAACAGGTGGAGAAAAATACTGCAATGCTAATGTTTATTTAAATTTCAACACCACTGTTTGGTTCATATTTATTTTTTATTTATCCCAATTTCATATGTAACAAATAAAAATGTTAGTTTTGCTTCTCAGGCTGCCTTCACGTATTGTGTACAAATCAAAATGTATTTAGTTCAGTATTTAGACTGAATGCTGGAAAACGATATTCCCCCTAATCCCTTAATCTCCCCAAACAATACACCAGATCAATGCTTAAGAAACTACCATGCTTGAATGTGTCAAATAGTGGGGTACTACAGTCTGAATTGTATAGTATTTCTATTTCTCACGGGTACCTAAGGAGCAAGCTTGGAATCATGCATTTTTCTTACATCTCAAAATTATTGATACCCGCAACATTTGTACTGTCAGGTGTGGAATACCAATGTGATGACCTAATAGTCACATGATGGAGGCCTGAACCATCTCGGACTCTAAATGTGGTGTAACTGACTCACCAATAGAACCCTTTAGTTCTGTATTCAGCCCTCATTTCTCAATAATGTATTGTTTCATTGCAGCTAATCACTCACTATAGGAGACGGTGTTCATTATGAGTGGATCACTTGGGATTGGTTGAAGTGACATGCATGGACAGCAAATAGAGGTCACACTCACCGTGAGCAAACGAAATGCCATATCAGCAGGCAGTTGGGGCTGGAGCCTTTTAACCTCATTGACCAACCATGGAAGCTCTTTATCTAGTTGCTCCTCTGGCAGGACGGAGGCCAAATGTCCCAGAGTGGTGATGACCTGTCCCCAGACCTGTTAAGATAAATCACAGCAGGTTTTCAGTTCCACACACTAGACATTAACTACTAAGAAAACATGAGCCACATGTGGAAGGTGGGGGTTCCCTGGAGAGGCAGCTGCACTAGACATCTGTTACCTAGGAGGTGATTCTGCCATGCAAAGGCAGTGGTTTGTTTTTACTGGCAGCATAATCTACAAGACAAATTTGAAATGTTATCCAAGAATTTGTTTCCACAAATATTTCAAATAAATTATAGTACCAAGTTGTTATATTTATAATAATTATTGAATGTAATATCAGAATAATTGCCTCATATTCCTTTGCTAAAATTGCATTGATCCTTTTGTTCGCCACCATACCTTCCTATGCTGCACCCCTCACAACCCTCTCTTGTTTTACTTGGATGAGGGTCCCCACCCACCCTCTTTGTTTTCTCCCCCTCATCCATTCTTTAAATGTATGTATTTCCCCTGCCACTCCACCACGTCTCTCAGCTGTTTTTAACAATTTCTACTCCCCTACTTAAGTCATCTCTTCCCAGAAGCTCCTCATTACAACTCCTGCCATTAACCCTCACAACCACTTTTCAGCTGTGCCATCATTTTATCCCAATGTCCTCCCTGACTCCTCTTCATGTACAGGCTGTGGTAGACATAAAAAAGAGACTACTGTAACACTTATTTTATTAAATTGCCATAGAATCTCTCTATGGCACTTTCGTTTTTCAAAAATGCTTATTAGACTTAAAAGTGTTGCTTAATACTTTAGTATTATAACATGGTTTAGCTTTGATTTTGTCTGATATAGCGGACCTGATATTCTTTTGATACTTGGTGTGGTACAATAAAGGTTTTTACACATTTTAGTTATCTACAATAATGGAGATCACAAATGTGGGTCAAGAGAATGAATTTCCTTTTTTTGTATTTCATCAAATGAAGTACATATGCAAAGGTAGAGGAAGGGGCAGTCAATGTGTATGCATCAGTCATCTCACAAAACGTAACAGCTCTCAACCTTCATCCACTGCGCTCTGTTCTTTTCCCACTTTCCCAACTTACCTCCTGGAGATTGGGGATGGTTTCTAGAAGAAATGCCTTACAGGTTGAGTAGGCTTCAAAGAAAAGTGTGACTACAGGAGTGTCTACACTGGCAGCAAACTGGCCTGATAACATCTCAATGACTTGCAGAAAAACAGAAAATCACAGTTAAAGCTCAAAGGCTTAAGTGTTGCATTTATCTACATATTTCCCACCTTGCCTGGTAGTGCATAGGACATACTGAGCAAACACAGTGCAATGTGTCTGCTGATATTAAACGATTATTCACAGGTAATAGTCTCAATACACATAGCTTTTCTCTGACTCTCATGGGTCATGTAATGGTTTCCATTTCGCTTCTGCATCCTATTGCACTTTTGTAGCATTCTAGACAATACATGGTAATAATTCCACATTAATGCAACTCATTGTTTTGAACTCAAAGGAAATGAAAGGCCGAATTCGTGTCACCAGGTTGCTTTCTACTTAAAATTTGTTGCAACGCAATTCCATTTTGCACAGTATTGTTGTTTTTGAAATAAGAGTGGATAAATCAGATTTGCACAAGTTCATAGTGTATGAAGATATTGGCCCTCTGGGCAAAATAAAAAAAAGTGCATGTAAAAATATAAAAGATGATGCATTAAAACATTCCTTATTAGTAATTTTGTGAATCATTTTATGTGGTTAACAAAGAAGTGCTGATTCAGAGTAAAAATGTGGTATAGTGGTTATACACTATTTTACTGCTCAGGCAGGAAGAAACTGGACTGATTTAATATCACATATCTGAAAAAACACTAATTTACTCAATTTCCTATTTTAAACATAGCAAAAAGTGTGAAATTACATTTCTACTTTTTATGTCCTATTATTGCACATGTTTTTTGGGTGCAGATCTTGCTTCCTGCATTCTTTATTTTTCCTGTGGGAAAAATGGTTAAAATATGTGTACTCCCTGATTTGCACCAGTCTAAACCTTTACTTAATATGGTGCCGAGTTTGCAATTGTGCGAGCTGTAGGTTGCAACTAGATGTCTGTGCCATGGAAATGAACAATGACCTCTTGAAATTTATGTACAATTTCTACAGGCTTTAATTCTCCTCTTTCCATGGATGTGATTTCACAACATAAGGCCTGTATTTTTTTAGTGTTATATAGCGCATACTAGACCCGAAGATATCAGGTATCAGAGTGCTGTACATGAGCACCAGTTTCATTACACAAGGACATATTCATTTTGTTAGGCACAGGGAGATTAAGTGATTTGCCCAGAGTCACAGGATGTTCAGAGTCGTTGCCGAGACTTGAACCCTATTCCCCAGCTTCGAGATCATCTGATCTAGCCATAAGGATACATCCTCTACAGATGGGTATCCCATCAAAAGCATGACGGGATAGCCCCTTCCGTCTTATTACAAATACAATATGTTATAAAGAACTTATAATAAATCAGTTGATGGAACATACGTCACGTTTGTGATGGAGCAACATGTCCCCCAAAACTTTAAATCAGACCCTTAGATTTTTGGTACGGAAATTAATAGGGTGTCTCTCAGAGGTGTACTCTTCAGACAAGAGATGTGTTCCAGTCATGACATAGCAAACTTGACACAGCAGCTCAGCATGCCAGTTCAATATGCAGATGTACTAGAAAGTAGGGGAGTTACACTTTATGCAGACCAATGTTGCAGTTGAATTCTGATTTGGGCAACAAATAAGAGTTCAATGTAGATTAAAAAAAAGATGAATATGGACTGGTATTCGCTGCATCAAACAGAAATTGCATCTCTTTGCATGAAGGGTGTTCTCATGTAATGTTACAAAAGAGAACTTAATAAAGGTGTACTCTCCCCACACTCCCCAAGCATCAAACAGAGCCCCACCATTACACCATTGCAAGTACACACCAAGGCTAAACCAAAATTTCTGGTTGACTGTAGAAGCAGTCTTCATTACAGGACAGAATGTTCTGAGAATAAGACTGAGGCATTGTTCCATTTCTGGTTCTAAAAGAGAAAATAGAAAAAACATCAATAATAAAATAAAAGATGATTAAAAACTTGAAATGAAGAGTGTGCTGTAAAGCTTATGTTTTTTTATAATACATTTTGTAAAATAACTTGATGTATTGCTTTCTAAATATTCTACTCAGTAGACCATAAAACTTCAAACCCTCCAGGTATATGGGAACCAGGTTTCACCATTTTTGATACAGAGAAATGAGGACCTTTCTTTTCTGACAAAATGACTGCAACTCTTCCTTAACATGACTCACACAAGTAAGACTTTACTACAATTTTTGCATCTTGGTGTAGTCGACACTTTTCTGCATGTACAGCAACGTTTATACTAACAGTTCTGGAGAAAGCAAGTAGGGAGTCTAGCCAAGGGAGCCTCTGTTGCCTAAGCCAAGCCAAAACAATGTTCCCAAAATGCATCTTTTCACAACGCACGTTACGCAATCGACCTTTATCAGTAGGCAGAAAAGAAAGTTTCACATTGTTTTTTCCCTGGATTCACTTGCACCTTTTTATGACGGTGATTAAGGAGTTCAGAATTATAGCAGAGTTGCTGCATTTCCTTGTACAAATAAAGGCTTAATAATAATAGTTAAGTAGCTAGTTGGTGTAGAGCTGTTTTACTTTTTAACTGTTTTTTAGCAAGCGACATAATGAAATAACACTTGTAAGGAACATCTTCTGCTGGTATGTGGTGCTGAAATGTGTATCTGCAATTTGAAATGACCACAAACGTCAACAAATCTAAAACAATATTCATCATTTTAACATAATATCCAAAATAGCAGCAATACATTTTGTCCTTCAAAAGTGGCTGTCAGTGGACCTGTATTTAGCTAAAGTTACAACCATACACTTCTAAGGCCTTTTGCTGGAGTTGCATATTTTGAAGCTTCCTGATGGCATGCTTGTTTCTTTCATGAGCACTGTCTAAAAAGGAATCATTTTAGAGTTTATGTGTGTACCCATTATGACACTTGGTAGAAAAGCATAGTAGTGATGTTTTATTTCCTTCATTTCAGTTGTCACATTCCTCAAAAATGAAGTGTTTTAAATATGCAGGTTAAAATGACAAAAATGCACGGGCCTCTATTCTCAATGCCGCCATTGTTTGAAATATTTGTAGGAGAGAACTTAAAATTACTGTGTATGGCTTTTTTCTGCTTTCAATTTGTATTGTATATGCAATGCTAGTGATTGACCCATTTTCAATCACCACTATAAAATGTATAAATCCACAATACTGTCATTGGTTTATTCAATATGTGAAAAACCTTTCACAAGCAATGTATTAAGGGACCTGAATGAACAAGCCAACATCTGTTGGAACATGTTTCAAAGCCCACTCTCTGTGTATTTGAGTGTGGTGATGGCATGAGCCATAGTAAGATAACACTATTTGCAGCCAGACCTAAAAGTAATGTAGATTCCAGTAGATTCAACAAACAAAGAGAACAAGATCAAAGCTAAGTTTCAATCAAGCCAGTCATCATGGTCATCAGAAAAAGTCTGCCTTGCAGGGAACCCATTTGGTTTATCGAAGAAACCTCACCCACGAAACTAGTTGGTGGCATGCTTCATCATACGGTTCCCACCCAGGGGGCAAGTGCCTCCTAGGTGTGCTTTGACGCCTCATTACAGCTGAGCTGTTTTTATTGTTGTGTTTCTTTTTGGTGAGGAGTAAATACCATGAGAGTGAAAAATGAAGGTTAAAACTATCTCCGGGGTACCAAATTCTTTATTATGTGGTCCCTGGGGTAGGGTTCAAAGCAAGTTATTTGGATGTGAGTGAGAGAGTGTGATCTTGCACGTCTCTGAAAGGGTGTGAAATGGTCTACATGTTTCAGCCAATGCGTTTCCAATTAATTGTCTTTCTTCAGGGCCTGTGGTTCAGAGTAAAAATAGCCCTGAACCTACATGAACTAAGCATACATGCTAATGTGTGCATAGGTGTGTAAGGTACATAACTTACAGTTACGGTTCACCGTCAGATTTGATCATTTATGCATGAGAAAAGGAGACACAACATAATTACAAACAATTAAAAGGTCCCCCATGGTAGGGACCTGTCATCCATGCATGTGTCCCGGGTAGTTAATTATCCTCTACTGATAGGTGTGCCTGTGAGAGTAGTGGTTGCATCGTCTGGCATGCAGCACTGAATGCAGGAGGGCTCTACTAGGCCTATGGCCTAGTAAATAGGGGCTATCAGATGGTAATTCAGATTTTTGAGAAAATCCGAATCACACCTCGTGTGCCATCGGATTATAAATTAGCCTGTTATTACCATTTATTACCATTTAAAATTAAAACATCAAAATGCCCCAGCACGTCAATTAATAAGGCAGGGTGAGTGAAATAGACTGAGTACCTGGGCTGAGGAGAATAAGACAATCTTGGATATCCAGTACGGGTTCCTCCCAGGTCACTCGACAATGGCCCAGTGCCTCAACCTTTATCTGATCCTGGGTAAATACACCATCGCCCGCCCTGGGACGATCTACATGGCCTTCATGGATCTTTCCTCGGCCTTTGACTGTGTCAACCGAGGAAGGTTGTGGCAGTCCATGGAGGCCATGGGGGTGGAGCGATCTCTGGTGAATTTCCTAAGGGACCTTCACAGAGATACCAAGGCCAACATCCGATACTCAATAGAACTGAAGGTATACAGGAATTTTAACACCGAACGGGGGGTACAACAAGGGTGCATTTTAGCGCCCTTTCTTTTTAATCTATATATTAACAACCTAGAAGGAGTTTTGCTGGACACGGGGGATGATTAGCCTTATGTAGGACAGAGAGGACTGCCTGTCGTGCTCTATGCAGGCGATGCAGTCCTCCGCACACGCACCCCTAAGGGTTTACAAACCCTACTTGACGCCTTTAATGGATTCATGACCAAGCGAGATCTGGCCATGAACAACACCAAATCCTACATGATGCAGGTGGGGTCTAGTTCCAAAAGTAAGTACATTTTTGCTGTGAATGGAACCAGAGTGCCCACCTGTTCAACCTTCTCCTATTTGGGTGTTCTTTTAGATCACCGGCTTAACTGGGTAGCACTCCTAAATAAAAAAAGGCGCGAATTTACAAGGGAAAATGCCGCTTTATTCGGATTTGCCAACAAAATGGGCAGTCGACCAGTGGCAGCTTTGTTAAAAATATATTGAGCCAAAAGTCTATCGATAGCCAGCTACGGGAGTGACACATGGGGTACACTGGCCTTGTAGGCCTACAGGTGACTGAAAATAACTTTTTTAAACAACTACTGAGCGTCCCAAAAGGGACAGCGAATCTGTCAGTCCGCGAAGAAACTGGTTTACCCTATGTAAGTGACACGCTGGTCTTACGCCCGTTGACCTTTTGGCCTCAATGTTGGCTCAACAAGCACCTAGGTCTTACACATAACCTTATGAGGGACATTTTAAACTTAGATCACAGGACCAAAATGCCCTGGATCAAGTATTCAAAATCTTGGGGCATATTATCAAGGGGGTTTATCTCCGCTTTTTTGGCTTTAAAAGCCAAGAAAGAGGAGGTAAATTATCTCCCTATTACCTAGCTGTCGCTAACACCAGTTAGCGACAGCTAGTAGGAGATAGCGACCATCTTGGGCCCCGCTTTGCATGTCAGTGATATTTATCACTAATGACATGCAAAGTGGGCGTGCCAAGATGCTAGCGACTGGAAACAGTCGCTAACATCACTATCTCCTATTACCAACTTTTGGAGATATTCGCGCTAAGCGCGAATATCTCAAAAAGCTAACACCTGCCCCTGAGCAGTTCTTAGCCATGTTATCCAATGGTAGGTGGATAACATGGCTAAGAGCATTAGCTCGGTAATGCATGAATATCGCTGACTTTTCAGCGATATTCATGCATTTCGGCCGATTTTTATCGCTTAGAAGATAAACCTTGATAATAGCAAGGTTCCTTAGCGATACAAATCGCCGCAGCTCGGCGATAAAAATATCGCTGCTAAACCAACATACCGATAATTATTGCTAGTTGTTGGTAATATGCCCCTAGTTTTAACGATCTGGGACGTCTGGACTTATTCACAAAACCTGAAGGTATAACTAGAAAGGATATAACGTTCGTAAAACACTCCTTTATTCTCAACAAAACCTGACGCTTAAAACCTCCCCAGATATGGAACCATATCTGTCCTTGCCAATATCTGCATATGATCGTTTTCTACTTACTAGGTTTAGACTAAATCTTTTCCACCTGTTATTAGCAGTACCAAGGGAAAGTCACAAAGGGAAAGTGTTAGCATCCTGTGGCTGCGACAACAAGTCTCCACAGGATCTGCTCCACTTTACGTTCCTCTGTAAATACTATGAAATGCCCATATCCCTTTTTTTAAAACCCATTTCAAAAAAGTTAAATTTCCGGCATATACGTCCAGCTCTTTTTTACCTGCAGTTGCTGAATCCCAAATGTGTCCCTTTAGTGGCCGTTTTTTTAAAAAGTGCAATGAAATGTAGAAAAAGTCTAGATTTTTAATTGGATATTGTATTTTTAAGGTTCTTTTTAATATGAAAATGTTTTTATGTCACCAACATCTCTACAACGAAGTAATCAATTTCCTGTTAATGTCTTGCCGTAGGGTAACGAAAATGTATTATGTGTTTGTACTGTATCTTGGATTATTTACCTTTTATGGTTTCTGAAAATGAAAACCGAATAAAGTACTTTTGAATTTGAATTTGAGTCAAGGAAGGTGCATAAGGATATTATAGCAGACTGTCAGAATAAAATGCAAGTGTCAGCAAATGGTTTTTAAGTACAAACTACTTAATGCACTAAACTTTTTCACAACATAGTTCCCGGTGGGAGGCGGTGCCTATTGTCACACTCTGTACATGGTAGTAAGGGTGAAAAAACCAGGGAAAAAATGGTTTTAACACAGGCTGTACCTGTCATGTGACATCTCAAGTGAGTGGTATTGTGCTTTAGTTACTCACTGCATCAAGGTCAGCCGCCTGCATACTTACCTACTCATTCGTCTCTTCTGGAATCTCGGTGAAGCAGTGTTCCCGGGAGGTTTAAAAGACTACATCATCCTTCCTACAGTAATGAGCGGTGCACATTGACAAGGGGATGAGGCTTTCTGATCAGTTGGGGTGAGCCCCTCTGGTGAATTAACCTTTACCTCTCAAGGACAGTGGAAAATCACAAGCCATCTAAAAGCACTTTTGTCATCCTTTGGGACATAGAACCAAAGCGGTTCAGGGTAAGTTATGCACCCTAAACACCTATGCACACCTTAGCGTGTATGCATAGTTCATGCAGGTTCAGGGCTATATTTACTCTGAAGCATAGATCCTTAAGAAAGCCAATCAATTGCAAAATTAATTGGCTGAAACATGTAGACTATTGAACACCCTTTAAGAGACGTGTGAGATCACAATCTCTCACTCATGTCCAAAGAACTTGCGTTTAACACTACCCCTTAGACCACATAATAAATAATTTGGTACCGCGGAGGTAGTTTTAACCTTCATTTTTCTCTCTCACGGTATTCACTCCTCACCAAAAAGAAACTCAACAAAAAAAGATATCCGCTGTAATTAGGCATCGAAGCACACCTAGGAGATACTCGGCCCCCTGGGTGGGAACCCTATGATGGAACATGACACCAACTAGGTTGGTGGGTGAGGGTTCTTCCATAAACGAAATGGGTTCCCTGCACTGGAGAGTTTTTCTGGTGACCCTGATGATTGGTATAATTGAAGCTTAGCTTTGAGTTTGTTCTCTTTCTTAGTCTAATTCAAGGTTAGTGGAGACGAACGAGCGCCTATGTTCCCTCCTCACTTTTCTTCTTTTGTTAAGTAATTCCAGTAGATTGCCACAGATCACAGTGTTCCACAACTAAATAGCATTATTTCAAATTACCGTATAGAATTGCCATTTGATGGATGGCCCAAAATACAATCTCCTCTGGAATAGAAGGCACCGTAAATAGATTTACAATCCTAGAGGATATTGAACGTGGTATCCCCTTGGTAAGCGCAATTTGACACATTAATGCCATCCTTTCAAGTTCAGCTGCATTCTCCTAAAGATGCAGAAAAAGGAAATATTGGTAATTTGAATGATTTATGACAAACAAGAAGAGACAAACAAACCCAAAACAAGAATTAAGTAAAACGTATCAGGCATTGAGCAGTTATTGTGACACAGGAGAGGCTTAAACCCATCATTAAGGGCCTGATTATGAGTTTGGTGGCTGGGATACTTAGTCACAAACATGATGGATATCCCGTCCACCTAATTAGATCCATGGATATAATGAAGTTGTAATATTGCAGACAGGCTATCCCTCAAGTTTGCGGCACACTAACCCTTTCCGGCAAACTCGGAATCAGGCCCTACGACTCAATCAACAATAAGACAGAACCGGAGCAGATAAGAGAAATATATTCACTCCTTGAAATACACCAAGTAGAACCATGAGTTGCCAAAACAGATTGAAAATAAGGATGTAGCCTAAGATTTCTTGAGCACTAGCAGCAAGAAAGTGTTTAGGATAAAGATGGGTCATATATAGAATAAATATAGTGGTGCACCCGTGAACAATATCAGAAATTCTTGCCTCTATTTCACATCCAAGATAGTTTTATTTTTTATAAATGTATGTCTTTCTGCACTGCAGAGAATACCAAAAGCGATTGATACCATTTAGAGTGTGCACCAAATGTATTTCTAGGGACTGGCTGGGAGGTGTGAACTATTTTCATAGCCACTTTCTGTACTTGAAATGGGCATTACAATCAAAAGTAATTAATTGCATTTGGCTATTCTCTAGACTTGTATTAACTTACAGGTACATGCATCATTGTTGGCTTTTGCGATTTCTTAATTGCGATTTTTAAGGAATCGCAATTAAGAAATCGCAAAAGCCTATGCATGAAGAAATCACTGAAAAATTAGCGATTTCTTAAAATTCCTTAATTGCAACTCGCAAATTGCGAATCCCAATTAAGGAATACCTTCCCATTCATTCCTATGGGCCTAGTGGCCCACAGGAATGAATGGGAAGATATTCTCAATTTGCGATTAGCAATTAGCGAATCGCAAATTGAGAATGCGATTTCAAGGGTGCAGGGGTGTCCAAAGCACACCCTGTTGCACCCCTGAAATCAATCTATGCACATATGTTGTGTACACACATGCCCTTAGGGCATGTGTCCGTACAACATGAAACTTTGAAAAATGCACAAAAGTGCATTTTTCAAAGTTTTGGCAAATTACCATGAGGTTCAACCTCATGGTAATTTGCTCCCCCTAATTGCGAATTTGCAATGTTTTTTAAGTTTCATGCATTGCATTTAAGGAATCGCAAAATGCGATTCGTTAAATGCAATCGCAATTTGAGAATTTGCAAATATTTGCGAATTCTTTAATTGCAAGGGCCTTCACCCTTCATGCATTCCAAAAGCAGATTTTGCGATCGCAAACGGCCGATTTTTGCGAATCGCACCGTTTGCGATTGCAAAATCCTTTGATGCATGTGACTGTTAGTGTTTTCTACCTATAAAATAGCTGTACTTTAATGTGTGATTTTGTGAAATATTTAACTTCTTTTCAAACACAATATATGACATAGAGACTGCAATATCTTTTTTATCAGAACAAATAGTAAACAGGCTTTAAAAACACTGAATAATTATTTTAACAAACATTTATCTTATTTTAGGACTAACACTCTAAAAATGATGGACTGTTTTAGGTAGCCATAACGGGAAATACATGATAAAGCATCATGCCAATAAATCAAAAGTACTATAATAATAACATACATAAACTGCATCTTAATGACCATGCGATGTATTACAAAATAGGTCTACAACTGCTTAGTCTCTTTGTATATTTTGTTAAAAAGTTGACCTCTCCAGTGAAGTTCTGAACTCTCAGAGGCCAAAGAGTTGAGGATGTGTGGCACTTCCATGCTGTTCTGTTTTGTACTGCCAGCATATCGGACTGCATGTTGAAGTGGATACATTGCTTAACTTCATCTTTCTTTATGGGAATGACTGGGTCCCTGAGACTCCTCATGGCTCCTCCCAAAGTGTGCCTGGGTAGGTGTGCTAGCTTTGCACCGCTTCCCAAAGACATCTTCTGGGATCCAGTTTGCCTTTGTCAGTGCTTAGTAATTTGACAGAAAAACCTGGACAAAAGTGGTCCCTCATTTGTATGGGGCTAAACCTAACAAGTGGTTTAATGCATCTTGACACACTGAGGGGGTGAAATGGGTGTAAGTACAAACCTTGTTAAAAAAGGACCCGCACATGCCTTGGCAGCATCTGCTGCAAAACAGAAGGCTCAATGGGGTGCAAAAAAAGGAGCTAGCACCACCTATTTCCTGTGCACTTTGCTGATCTAGGGCCCGATGTAGGTAAATCCCATTTACCGATTTTGAAATACCGAATTTTACCGATTCAGTATTTCAAAATCGGTAAATGGGATGTAGGTCCCAACATCTGGATTCGTTACCGAATCCTTAAAGGGTGCAGGGGGTGTCACTTTGACACCCTCTAGCACCCCCAAAACGGGCATGTGTGCAATGTGGCACACAGACATGCCCTAAGGGCACGTCTGTCTGTCACATGGCACATGTGTACATGCACAGATGTGCATGTACACAGGAATCGGTATTTTACCATGGATTTGTATTCCATGGTAAAATACCGATTCTGTAAGCCATGTGCCAATAGAAAATTGGCTACCCACATAGCATTTTCGGTAATTTTACCGAATCGGTAAATATTACCGAATCGGTAAATATTACCGATTCGGTAATTATTACCGAATCGGTACTTATTACCGATTCGGTAATAATAAAGATTCGGTAAAATTACCGAATATGTGCACCTACATCTCCCTAGCCCTTTACCGATCGGAAACGGCCGAAAATCGGTATTTTCGGCCGATTCCGATCGGTAAAGGTCTACCTACATCTGGCCCCTAGTCCATGAGGTGAAAATGACTGGTCAGGTCTAAACTGGGGTGGCATGGTGAGCAAAAGCTTGATGGATTTAACCCAGATCCCTTGACTGGGGTGAATGTTTTGATTTTTTTCTGCATTCCGTCCAGCAATAATTGTGTGTTTTGTGAAAAGAAATGCGGTTTCATCTCTCTCTCCCTTTCTTTCTCTCTCCTTTCTCTGTTTCTCACACACATACACAACTACACAAACAAACACATACGGACATGAACACACATTTCTGTGTGCACGTCAGGCACTAAAATAGGCAAGTAATTCTACAAAACACAAATCAAAATCTACAAGACAGCTTTGCTTTTGAATCTATAAGTCTGTTACATACAGATTGAATATATTTTGTGTTCTCAGCTCTTGCCTACATGTGGAATTTGGGCTCGCATATGATACTTGCTTGTCAACAGGCTTGTGAAAAGGCAGGTGCCCACCTGATAACACAGCTATTAAAAACACTGTGCCTGTTTCTATGATTTAGGCAAAAGCTGACAGTACTAGATGATGCAGACTATCCTTTTCTGAAAAATAATTTCTTTTTTTTCTACTTTATTTCCACCTTCTTTCCTTGTCTTTCTTTTTTCTTGCTTTCCTGTCTCTCTTTCCATTTCCATTCTCACTGTATTTTATTCCCTCTTTCTTGCTTTCTCTTGTTCTCTCTCGTTCTCTATCTTTCTCACTTTCTTCCTATTTGTTTGCACTATTTCTTTCTTTAACACTTTTTGTGCAACCTTTTTCAGTTCTACCTCTTTTATCTTCTAAGCTTAATTTTTATTCTTGCTCTTTTCCCTTTTTTTCTCATTTCCATCTCTATTTGGTCCTTTTCCTCCATTTTCCCATTCTTTGTCTCTTTCTTACTTTTTTTCCCCTCTTTAAATCTCTTTATTTTTTCTCTTTTTCTTGGCATATTTCTTTTTTCCAACTAATTCCTTCTTCTCCACCTTTCTTTCTCTCCCTGTTTCTCTCAGTGATTCTTTCCTTTGTTCTTTCATTCTTTCTTTTCCTCCCATTTCTGTGTTTCTTTTTTCCATTTTTATTTTTATTTCTTTCACCTTTACTTGATTTCTCTCCTCTCCTTCTTTTCTTTTGTCCTATCTCTGTCTTTCTCAATGTCTTTCTTTCTCTGTATTTTTCTCTTGTTGTTTCCTTCTATCCCTCCTTTTGTTCAATCTGTTTTCTCTGCCTTCACTTTTCCTCCTCTGTTATTCTTTTTCTGTCTTCCTCCTTTTGTTGTATTTACCTGTTGTTCTTTTTTCTTTCTTTTTCTCCTTTCTTCATCCCCTAGTGACCTGATCTCCTTCATTCTTTTTTCTTCTACTTTCGTTCTCTTATTTTTTCCTTTCTTTCCTTTCTATTGTTTTCTCGTTGTCTTTTTCTTTCTCTTACCTTCTTTCGCTACTCTTTCTCTGTTGTGCTCTTTATTCTTTCTCCTTCTACCTCTTCCTTTGTCATGCCTTCTTTATTCTTACCCTCTTTTCATTCATACCTTCACAGTTTGATTCTTCGTTTTTCGTTTCTTCTTAATTTCTTTCTTCCTTCATTTCCTGTATTGTGCTCTTTTCTCTAGTAATGTAGATATTCACCTTTATTTTGCGGTCTTTCTGAATATCGCTTCCTCTTTCCTATTTAATTTGTTTTCTTTGTTTCTTGCCGTTTCCCCCTAATTCTTTCATTCTTTCCTTTTATTTTCTTTCTCTTCTCACTTCCTCTCTTTTTTCTCTCAGATCATTGTCTGTCTCTCTTTCTCTCACTCTCTCTAATTCACTCTCTTTTGTTCTTTCAAGGGCAAAGGGACACAGCTGATCCCCAAGGATCCCAAAAGTAAACCTTTGCAATGCATCTCCTGTTCTATTAATACTTTATGTTCCCTGTATCTGGAATGAGGTACTCTAGGGGAAGTATTTAAGTTATTTGGGGGCAGATGTATCAACCGTTTTGCGACTCGCAAAGGCCGAAATTCGCAGAATTTTGGCCTTTGCGACTTAGCAAATAGTCATTTTGCATGATTTAGAATGTATCAAGAATTTGCAAATTAAGAAATCGCAAAGATTTGCGATTCCTTAATTTGCCACAGCATTTAAGGAATCCCAAATTTTGTGATTCCTTAAATGCTATGTATGAAGCATTTTTCTGTTGCGAATTTTGGTTAAGGAATCGCAAATTACCACCAACTTGTAGTTGATGGTAATTTGCGAAGTCCTCAACAAATGCACAATTAAAAAATTTTTAAGGTGGCATGTGACGCGCACACATGCCCATGGGGCATGTATGTGCGCCATATGCACACATATGTACATTTCAGTGGTGCAGCAGGGTGTCTTTCAGACACCCCAGCACCCTTGAATTAATTCTCAAATTGCGATTAGAAAATTGCGAATTCGCAATTTGAGAATTAGTTCAAAATCATTCCTATGGGCCTCCTGGCCCATAGGAATGCATTGGAAATTATTCGCGAATTTGCAAATAAAGAATAATAAGGAATCGCTAAAAAATAGCGATTTTGTACATACATTCCATTTTGCGAATTCTAAATAGCGATTCCCAAAAAATCGCTATTAGAATTCGCAAATTGGAATCTTGATACATCCGCCCCTTGGTATCTATGTACATGTATAAACTCCCTATATTAGATAGTAGCTCAGGAAAGGTTGAAGACACCTGTTTTAAAGAGTGCTGACGGCAGTGTAGGCTGCATGTGGTGCTGAAGGATGTACATGTTAGCTAGTCGTACCTGATGTAGTTGCAAGAGTGTAGAACAGCAAACATTAGGAAGTAGGTTTCATGTATGATGTAGGTAGTGAAGGTGTGGTGTGTAAGTGCAGTGTAGGTGCAGGTTAGAGTTTAGCTGGTGATGTCAGATGTCCCTAAACATGTATCAGAGTGGCATGTTTACACTAGTTTGTATTGCAACCTGATGTTCACTGCACTCATTCTATAGAGGCAGACCATTTGAGGCACACTATTACTTCCTTCCTCAGGACACGCCTCATTATCAATATAATAATTCATCCCTATCAACTCTAAATTACCACTACACCAGAATAAAGGACCTAGAAGGATCACAGAAAATAACATGCAAATACTAGGTAACAAAATGATTAACTGTTGTCTTGTGAGTGCTTTCTGTAGAGAGATTCTCTACTAAAACTCTTAAATGGGAATAATAGAATATTGCACCCACAATAGTATCAGCAATGGCAACAAAAAAGGCAGCACTTTGTATTTTACTCCTCCTTAAAGGCTTCTTAATGGAAATAAATGAGAAACTGGTGTGTAAATGACAAAACTGTTTGGAAAATGCCATATTTTTATGGTTAATTACTTTTCTGATTTTATTATCCATGTAATGGTTTTGAATAACCATGCACTTTACAAATAAAACTTACATACTTAAACTTACTCAGTTGAAAAGGTCATTGTTAAAAATAATGTGTGTGCACACAGTGATACGTTAAGCGTTTGCATTTTAATTGAAATAGAAATACTATGACTGCATTTTACACTATGTGAAACCAAATTCTACCTTTTTACTGCAAGTACTACTGGACCAGCATCTAATATATCGTATAGGTCCACCTGACATAATCTGATGATGCAGAAGCATCTGGTGTCAATGCATAGTTATTCTACTCTGCCTTCAATGCACATGCCCATGCACAAGATCAAAGTATGGCCATACAAACTGGATTTTCATATGGTGTACCTGCCTGTCTGAGTGCTACGGATTTACCCGCTATCACCCCTTATAATTTTTAATCTATCATCCTATGCCACATTCTATTGAAGGTGTGGTACCAGAATATCTTCGTCAGTATATTGTCTGAAATACATTTTTTTAACAAACATTGTACAAAAAAGTTTTTGCCACATTTAGGACATGATGGTGATGTCAAATGATATTCTATATATAATATTCTGATATATAGTCCTATTGATTATTACATTCCCACCCACTGTAAAACTAAGTCTGTGCTGTCTTTCAAAGAGCTGCCACATTTCTTGCAGCTCAATGAGATCTCCAATCTAACATCCTGTGGTACATCCTACAAAATCCCTCCTATTCCCATTGGGTAAAAAATGTGACTTTTTCATGTCAAGAAGATCTTGCTATTTTGTATGCCTCATTGTATCTCCCATGTACTACTTTTGCTGGGCTCTTAACTCACATCTATTGCAGAGACAAGTTAATCTTCCAGTGCTAATTATTGCAGATACTCTAAGAGAGCCATCTGTATAACCCTATTAACCATCCAATCACACCTTTGCTGGTTTCTATACTGGCTGCAAACCATGACGGAACTATCTGGGATACCAAAGGTCTGACTGAATGATCAGCAGTAATTCTGCTTTGCCGTGTCAGGAAAGATGCAGTGCTTTGCAGCCCCTGCCGGAAGGTCCTGAGGTTTTCCATGACTGAGTGAATGAGCACCATCTGTCAGTGAGACCCTGTGCTTACCGAGCCTGTCAGGATGCGATCCAGAGTGTCAGCTGTCACAAACATGGTCCTCTTTGTCACCTCCCTTTGAGTGATGGTAGTATACATACAACGTACAATGGCTAGTTCCTGCAGGGGTGTTAACTGGGAGAAAAAGCACATTTCATACATGTGAACAACAGGATGAATCAGGGACTTATTCACAAAGTGCAACATACTACAAAATGTTTCCCCAAAACCTATATCTGAAGACCTCTCTTATCTTTTTTACAAGGAGATATCTGCCCCACATGTACACCTACCGTTTTGTTCTACCTGTGGGAAGAACAGGGGTTCCTGGCTGGAAAATGGGAACTCTTATTACAAAATGATAGAGGTTTAGGAAAAGGTAAGGAGGGGAAAAGGAAGAATTATTGATGTGTTTAGGAAGAGACAAACATCCACCGCCAAAGGTTTAAGCTTCTTGCTATTTACAAACTGTACAAATGTTATTACTTCAGCCATACAGGTCATAAAGTAGTTACAAATGTTTTTCGGGCCATATCTGGATAAAGTGCAGTCACACAAGGCAAACTATTGAAATTGCAACACTATTCCATTGCAAATAATGGAGATATAAATGAATGTTAAAATACATGAACTTATTTTGACTTTTAAAACCTACGTATATACACATATAATTGTGTGTGTGTGTATATATATATATTACCAACTGGTGGTCGCCAGTAGGTAGTTATAGTTAGGACCTATTTCCCATAGGAAATCCGCAACATTCTATTTGTGGGCTCCATATCTATGTGTGGGCTCCATATCTATTGTGTGGGCTCCATATCTATTATTACTTTTTAATGCAATTCTTCATGGCCTCCCAGCACCGTCCACGTGGGCTGGTGCAGAGATCATTCCGATCTATAAAAAAGGGTCCCCCATTGAACCTGCAAATTATAGGCCAATTAGCCTCATTGATGTTACTCAAAAAATCTTTGCAGGGGTGTTATTAGAAAGACTACAGGATTGGATGGAAGACTGTGATGTTCTAACTCCGTTGCAAGCAGGCTTTAGAGCTAAAACTTCAACTGTAGATCAGCTGTTTAGCCTTCAGTTGATCTATTGGAAGCATGCGGTTCGGGAAGGTGGGAGCCTGTATCTTACTTATCGTGGATTTGAAATCAGCGTTTGATATGGTGGACCGTGACCATCTGTGGAGCATCCTGCTGGACATGGGAATTCCACCATATCTTTGTTTCCAACTTAAACGCCTCCACGCGGGCACATACGCTAGAGTAAGATAAGACAAGAATGGCCAACTAACAGCCCCCTTCCCTGTCGGTAAGGGGGTGAGGCAGGGATGCGTGCTTGCGCAGACCCTCTTCCTAAACGGTTTAATTGAAGATCTACTTGCCGCCAAGGATTTGGATTCCCCTAAAATATCATTCCGCAAATTTCCCGCACTAATGTTTGCGGATGACACCCTGCTCCTCTCGAAATCTCCGATGGGGATGTAGAGAGTGTTAAAGGAGTTTAGCCAGTTTTGCAAAAAGAGGAACCTTGTAGTAAATATCAATAAAACAAAATATATGGTCTTCAATGTCAATTCCACTAACTGCCCACACCCAATGATGGATGACAGGCCGCTCGAGCGGGTCCATATCTTTGATTATTTGGGCCTTTCCCTAAATGATAAAATGGGTTGGGGTCCCCAAATCAACAAGGCCAATCTGAAGCTAACCCAGGCAATTGGGGGAATCCTAAAAGTCCAGAAGAGTTGTGCCTTAAAGGTCATAAGCCCACCGCTAGAAATATACAGAGTCCAATGGGTCAGAAATGTGGGGGCACAGTCCATCTAATGCCCTGACCCTCACTGAAAATAGGTTCATTAGACAAATCCTGGCTTTGCCAACAAACACACCCCTAGTACCACTAAGGATGGATTTGGGTATCCTCCCAATGGTGGATTTAATTTCATCCCGACCGTTGCTTTATTGGCAACGGCTGTGGAGTACACCAGAGTTGAGACACTATCGGGAAGAACTAAAAGCGGTAATGTCATCACTGGGGCTGTGTTTAGTATACCTTGGTTGTCCTTTATTTAGGGATTCTTTTCGAGCTATGGGCATGGAGGACTTATAGATCACTACCGAAGAATCTTGTCTAGCCATCCCTAAAAAAACTTTAGCTAAAGTAGTGAAAGAGTTTAAATTGACTAGCCTTATACAGGCAGTCAAAACTATGAGTTTAACACATGGGTTCTTGGATTTTAAGTCACATTATCAATTTAAGCAGGTGCTAGATTTAATACAGCCCCCATTAGCAAGGAAGTTGTTTCTGCAATTTAGATATGGGACGCTCCCGCTCTATGCAATAACTAATAAGTGGGCGGGCTCAACCCATTGCCTCTGTCCTGGATGCCTAGTGGAGGAGGAAACAGTAATTCATGTATTGTTCTCATGCTCGGCATACAAACAGGCCAGGTCTAAATGGGTTATACTATTGTGCAGAAAACTGGGCATTAGGAACCACCGTGAATTCTTTAGGATCCTAAAATCTGACACTGACCCAGTTTATGTTGCTTTACTTTCGAAATTGCTCCTTGCTATGTGGTCTAAACGAAGGTATTTTTTTGAAGACTGGCACTTAGTTTTGCTTTTTTGTTACCTGTGATTCTCCACTCTGTTATAGTTAACCCTGCAGCAAGGCATCTGGAGTTAAATCTATGTGAGAGATAGAGTTCCCTCCTCCCGGCTGGTCCACTGACAATGGACGTTTTAAAAGATATTGGGCGTTTTTAATAATGTTCTTATATGCTTTTATTGTAAATTATATATTTTTTTCAAAAGTATTTTTATTGGCATTTCTTTGTAAAACACAGAAAAAAGGATGAAATTACGACAATGCCGCGCAACTCCCACACAGGGGTTAGCTGTGAAATTAGAGCCCACCTTCAACCCACCTTACCGGACCGAACTCATTTCAACCAGGCCCCAGGCACATCAATTAGGGTTCAAATAGGTGCAAGCTTGACGAAGAGGGGTGCCTCCCAGCTCGCTGGGTAAATGCACAACCAGTGGCAGGTAGGCCAGACCCCTGCAGTGCTAATCAATCAAAGTCTGACCGGTATTGTCCAACATAAAGTCAATAACCATCCTCTCATGGTGGGTCAAAGGCGAACATCCTCGCGTGGCACCCTGGTGGGGTTCGCCATGAAGAAGCGATCAGCGGGATACACAGTAATGATAACAAAATTAGGAACCCCCCCCATCCCCCCTCCACAATCCTCCCCCTCCCCCGTGGTGGTAGCAACTTGTAGGTACTAAAGACAGGCGCACAGTGTGGACAGATCACAGTTGAAACAAGTGGAGGGCTCTAGCACTGGCAGGACACACTGTGGAAGGCAGTCCTTTGGAGAGGAAAGCAACCAAGGGGCCCCAGCGGAATTCAAAATTCTTAAAGTCGTCTAGGAATATGTCGGCCATTCTTTCCATACTTAATAGCCTCCAAAGGCGCGAGTGCCAAAGAGAGATGGCCGGTGCTTCCCTCTGTTTCCATGCAGCAATGAGGGTGAGTTTGGCAGCCCCGATGCTGAGCCACATGTTCCTCTTGTCCGCCCTAGTTTGATGGTCGAGACTAGGATCACAGAGACCCAGGAGGGTAGTGGCTATCGAGGTAGGAATGGGGTACCCCAGCATCTCCTTAATGTGGGGCAGAATTTCCTCCCAAAATGGTCGTATGATAGGGCAATCCCACCATATGTGCTGGAAGTCTCCCAAAATTCCACACCCCCTCCAGCATCTATCTGAAGTGTCGGGGAATATCTGTCGCAGGTTGGCCGGGTACAAGTACCAGTCCATCATGGTTTTCATATGTGCCTCCCTTAGTTCCACAGAGTGGTTAAACTTAGCTATATCCGACCATAAGTGTGTCCATTCCGTGTCAGGAATATCCCGTTGGAGCACCCCCTCCCACATGGATATGTAGTGAGGCCGAGGGGAAATGGCGGTGGAAAGAAGGAACCCATAAATAAAGGTGATAGCGCCCTTCATGGAAGAGGATTTGGTCATAAAGGCGTCAAACTTGGTGAGGGGATGTGTAGCTGCTTCTCTCACCTAAGGAGATAGTGCCCAATGTAGTAGCTGTATGTGGTGGTAGCGTTCGGTCTCCTGAACTCCATAGTCCCTCTTACAGTTGTCGAAGGTGAGTGGGTCCCAGTTATGGAAATGATGTGTTAGAGCTAAACAGCCCCCTTCCCTCCAAGTATCAAAGGGGCCCTCCGTCATTGCTGGTTGGAAATCAGGATTAAAGTGCAAGGGAGTGAAGGGGGAGGTGAATGTTGTCTACCTTTCGTCCCTGGAAACCGAGTCCCAGACCTTCAACGTAGTGCTAGTGGGGGTACTGAGGTACACATTTTTAGGTCTGTCGCTCTTGGCTAACCACACTAGATCCCAGATCGTCCTTCCCGCTATGCTTTGATCCATATGGAGCCAGTGTTTTTCTGATTCCTTTTGCGACCATTCTACTAGCACTTGGAGTTGCGCAGCTTTATAGTACAGGTGAATGTCAGGTAGTTCCACACCTCCCTCTTTCCTTGGTCTGCGCAGGATGGTGAAGGAAAAGCGCACACGACCCCCCTGCCAGATAAACCGTAGCATCATGGATTTTACTCGCCGAAAGAACTCCCTGTCAAGGTCAATAGAAAGAGCCTGGAATAAATAAAGTAGTTGGGGAAGAAGAGACATTTTAATCGCGTGGACCCTCCCCAACCATGATATGAACATGGGCTTCCAGCGGTTCAGGTCGGTCTGTATCTGGGCGAGAAGCGGGGGAAAGTTGGCTGAGTAGAGTTTCCCCAGTGTGGGGGTCAAGTGGATCCCCAGGTATACAATGGAGGAGTTGGCCCATGAGAGACGTGTTGATGACTGCAGACGGAGGACTTCAGAGTGGGGTAGTGTGAGGTTCAACACGCATGATTTGTCATAGTTAACCTTGAATCCGGCAACCGCCTCGAAGCGCTCCAGTTCCGTCTGCACGTGGGGGAGAGAATGGCCCGGGCCCGAGAGGGAGAGGAGGACGTTGTCTGCAAAGAGCGTGAGTTTGTGTGCTTCCCCAGTGAAGGGTAGGCCTTGAATATTGGGATTGTCTCTCACTGCCATCGCTAGGGGCTCTATACTGAGGGCGAAGAGCAGGGGAGAAAGGGGGCAACCCTGTCTAGTCCCCCAGGACTGCTCAAAGAAGGAGGACGGGTGCCCATTTACTACCACTCTGGATCTAGGGGAGAGGTAGTTCACCCGAATCATCGTCAGAAACCTTGAGGAGAAGCCGAAGGCGGCCAGCGTCTGGAAGAGGAATCCCCAGTCTACCCGGTCAAACGCTTTTTCAGCGTCGAGCCCCACCAGGAACGCTGGGATTTTAAACTTGTTGGCTTTTTCGATCAAATGTAGTACCCGCCTCATATTGTCTTGGGTCTGGTGACCCTTGATGAACCCTGACTGGTCTGGGTGTATGAGAGCCGGCATCAGGTCATTGAGCCGTCGGGCGATGATAGAGGAATAGAGTTTTGCATCCAGATTCAGGAGGGCTATTGGCCTATAAGAGGCGCACTTCTTGGGGTCCTTCCCGGGTTTGGGTATGACGGATATCAGAGCTTCCGCCATTGTGCCCGACGTCTCCCCCTCGCTTGCCAGGTTGTTAAATAATGCGCCTTGCACTCCCTCAACACCATGCAACCTCTCTCTGACTAGCCCCCTCCTGTTTAAATATCATAGCTGCCCTTTTTCGTTCTCCCCTTACACAAAATGTCCCCATGACTAATTAGTTAGTCATCCCACACCCATAAAAACATATTCTATGGGATTGGTAAATTGTCGCTCTTTACCATGCCACGCTAGTGACATTTGGTTGCTGCTGTCTTCCATGTCCTGGGACCTACTGTTCCTGACTGAGACATGGATTAAAGACTCCTCCAACCCAGACATTTCCCTTGCCTTGCCCCCGAGATACCGCCTTACAGGTATAAGCCGCGAAGGCCCCAAGACGGGAGGTGGAATCGCGGTAATCTTACAGACTCACCTGACGATCACGTCGAGAAAAATCACAAATATAGGGCCCATAGAGGCACTATATTTCTCCATATCGGACACTACTACAGCCATCTTGTCAGGGATCCTGGTTTACAGCCCCCCTAACACCCCACAGTCTGCCATTTCTGAACTATAAGCAGTCACCGCAGATCTGTCTCTTAAGCACCCTCATTTCACGGTATTGGGAGACTTTAACCATCACGTAGAGGTAAGTGGCTGCAGCCGCGCCACATATCTCCTCGACTCCATGCAAAGTATGAATCTGACACAAGGGGTTGAGGCCCCACACATGTTGTGGGACACACCCTTGATCTAATCTTTTCTAATTGTACGAAGCTTAAAATTCTTCCTTCCACACCTCTGCCATGGTCTGACTATTCCCTGATTCCATTCGAGGTGTCCTTACCCCAATCTCCTAAGAAGGAATCTGCCATCAGAGCACAAGGCAGAAAATGGCACAAGATCTCATGTACTGCCCTAGAGCAATCGTACAATAATAGCTCAGACTCACTCCCTGACGATCTCAATGGAGCGGTTCTTACATTTAATAAAGATCTCATGAACGCCATTGAGAAAGTCGCGCCCCTACAGACCCTTACCTCCCTCAGATCTAAACCTTCAGCTCCCTGGTTTACCCTGGAATTAAGGGAAAACAGAAGCAAATGTAAAAAACTGGAGCGCCTATGGCGTCAGACCTATGATCCTGCAACCAAATCTCTTTACAGACAGGCCCTTAAAGAGTTTCATAAACTCAAACGTAATACCATGAGTGTATACTTTGCAGAAACTATTGTCAACGCAAAAAACTCCACTAAGGCCCTCTTTACCATCGTTAAAGAGTTCACCAATCCCACGGCTCTGTCCGCTCCCGTCATCCCCTCCCAAGCACTTAGCGAAGGCCTATCTGACTTTTTTGCGGAAAAAATTGCCAATATCACGGCAACAATCCTTCAGAATCGTACAGAAATCACCTTAGATTCTGACACCACCTGCACTAAAGCATTTACAACTTTTAAACCACTCACCAAGGAGTATGCCCTGAATCTATTTCTAAAATGCACATCAGGCTCACCATTGGATCCAGCCCCGGCTCTGATTCTGAATGAGATTGCCCCACTAGTTATTAACCCCCTGCTTGAAATCTGGAACTCCTCCTTATATTCAGGTGTTGTCCGTTCCATATGGAAACACGCGTTACTAATCCCCATTAAAAAAAAGCCGGTGTCAATCCTACATGTTTGAGAAACTACCGACCGATCTCACTCCTACCTAAGCCAGCCAAAGTGCTCGAGAAGGCGGTACAAGAACAGCTGTCCAACTATCTTGAGTCAAATTCGCTGTTCCACGACTCTCAGTCAGGATTCAGGCCGGACTTTAGTACCGAATCAGCACTACTAGAAGTGTACAAGTCGATTCGTAAGTGCACGGATAGGGGAGAGGATGCCATGCTGGTCCTTCTCGACCTATCCACAACATTCGACACCATCTCCCATGAAACACTACTCACACGCTTGCAAGAGGTGGGAGTTGGTGGGACCCCTCTCGCCTGGGTCAAATCATTCCTCTCGGATAGATTCCAACAAGTGATGCTGGGCTCCTTCTTTTCCACCAAGAAACCGTTGACATGGGGGGTTCCACAGGGATCTGCCCTTAGCCCGCTCCTGTTCAATGTATACCTGAAGCTTTTGGCAAAAGTGGTGGAATCATGGGGCGTCAGAGTGATCTTCTATGCTGACGACACTCAGCTGGTGTTCTCCTTCAAAGATCATTCTGAAAGCTTGTTGCAAAATTTTCGCCCCTGCATGGTGAACATCGCAACCTGGATGTCCTCTAACAATTTAAAACTGAATACAGATAAGACAGAAGTCTTATTTTTTAACCAGAAATCCCCCATCTCTTCCAGCCTCTGGTAGCCGGCTGAATTAGATCCTCCCCCTGTACCTGTCCAAGCTGCTCGCAATCTGGGCTTCCAATTTGACACTGTCCTCCCCTGCAAGACCCAAATTAACAAAGTCACAGTATCTTGTTTTGGAAAGCTCCGCATGATTAAAAAAATCATCCCTTTCCTGCCATTAGACTCACGCAAGACAGTAGTCCACACCCTCATAACTTCTAATCTGGACTACGCAAATAGCCTGTACGTTGGAGCCCCGGCGTATCTCATCAATCGATTACAGACAGTACAGAACTCAGCGGCCAGGCTGATCTGTAATATCCCATACCGTCATTCCATCTCACCCCATCTGATCAAACTCCATTGGCTCCCAGTGAGACTACGTATTCAGTTTAAATCCCTTACCCTTACTTTTAGAGCTCTTAATGGCCGAGGCCCCGCCTACCTGAGACACAAGCTGAAGATCTCACAGGCATCCAGAAATCTCAGATCTAATCATCTCCGCCTTATGATCTGCCCCCGTTTTCGTCTAGCGCGAACGGGAGGAAGGGCCTTTGCAGTAGCCACCTCCAGACTGTGGAATCACCTCCCAACAGAACTGAGATTACTGACTTCTGAGCCTCTGTTTCGGAACAAACTTAAGACCTGGCTCTTCTCTCTGATCTAGCCCACTCTTTTCCTCCTGAACCCCTCTGAACCTCACAAGATATTGTCTTCAGCGCCGGGACACCTCCGTCGGAGGTAGCTGCGCGCTTTACAAACTTCAAAATAAATAAATAAATAAATCTGACCAAGAATGGACTAAGTTCAGAGGCGAAGGTCTTATAGAAGATGGCTGTGTATCCATCTGCCACCGAGGCCTTGTGGGATTTCAGACCCTTAATGGCCGCTAACACGTCATCTCTGGTAAAGGGTGCAGAAAGCGTCTCATTCCATTCCGCCGACACCTGGGGTAGCGGTAGCATTCGTAAGTACTCCGTTTGCTGGGCGGTATCATGGGTCTCCCCCGAGTAGAGGTATTTATAGAAGGTACCAAAAAGCTCGGCTTTTAACTCGTCCATGTGTGTCAGTTCCCCCTGATTGTCCAGAATCCCCCCTTTATATATTCTCTGTCCCTTTTGTCTCTGAGCTGCCTGGCGAGATGCCTCCCCACTTTGTTGCCTTGGGAGTAGGAGAGACGCCTCAGTTTGAGCAGCGTGTCTTCTGCCCTATTATTGTAGTGTGCTCTGAGTTTCCCTCTGACTGCTGTGAGTTGTCGCACTGCGCGTCTGGAGGGGTTAGCCTTATGAGCTTGTTCTAGGGTGGAGAGTTCCTCCTCTAATTGTTCCCATTCTCGACCCCGCTGTTTATTTAGGGAAGCATTCAGGCCCAGGCACTGTCCCCGTATGCATGCTTTAAACGCGTCCCAGGTGGTAAAGATGGAAGTGTCCCCCGTGTCGTTAAGTGTGAAAAACTCCTGTATAGCTCCCCTCAGCGCAGTACAGGAGGTTTTGTCCTGCACCAGGGATGCCGGAAAGTACCATCTAGGGCTTGTCCCACTCTTCACACCCCAGTGTAGGCCTATTGCATGCAAACTATGATCGGACACAGACAATGGGAAAATCTTGGCTTTGTGTAGATCGCCTCGGAGGGACTGACTCAGGAAGAAGTGATCTAGTCCGGAGTAAGAGCGATGAACATGTGAGAAAAAGGTGTAGTCTCTGGATTGGGGATGTAGGGAGCGCCACGCATTGAAAAGCCCCATATCCCTGACCTGCTGTTGTGTCTCAGGGGAAAAGGAGCCCATGTCAGACCTCTGCGAGTGAGTACTATCCAGGTCTTTCTGCCATACCAAGTTAAAGTCCCCCATAATGAACAGCGGCCCTTCAGCAAAGTCTACCACTTTCCCCAGTAGAGTCTGAAGGAACCCATTCTGGCCTGTGTTTGGAGCGTACAATACAACAAAAGTGCATGGTCTACCCCGCAGAAGCCCCTTCACCATGATCCAGCGCCCCTCTTTGTCACCTTGGACCCCCATGGGCTAAAAGTGCAGGGCTGAGCGGAACATAAGGGCCACCCCTCTCTGTTTCGTGGAGACTGAGGACCTATAAATAAGTGGGAACTGTTTATGCTTAAGGCGGGAGTCATCTAATTTAGTTAGGTGTGTCTCCTGTAGGCCCACGATATCCAACTGGTGGTGAATAATATATTTCCAGACCTTTTGGCGTTTTTGGGGTGAGTTAAGCCCCTTTACATTCCACGTCCCCAGTGTTATCGGCATCGTCTATGGAACCATCGGGACTTCTCTGTGGGGGCCATCCACCCCTTACCTCCATATTGAGCCCATGAAAGCATAGTTTCTCCACTGCGTATCTCTTTCCCCTTGGCGGTAACGGCATAGGACCATCCAACCCGGATCAAGCCATTTCCCAGTACGCAGACCCCCGGCCCTCCTGTCCTACCCCCTGCGGCCCGTTTCGTATGTAGGATGCCATCAGTAGTTCTGTACCCTCAGTGAACAATACCCTGCTACCACCACGTCCCACCCTAACCCCCCCACCCACTCTCCCCAAACCCCTCAAAAGCAAAACAGAATATAGAAACCAATATGAAACAAGACCCAAAGGAAGGCGGGCATGGTACCCGACAGTTGGTCTCCGGGTCGTAGTGCAGGAATCCGTCATGAGCGAAGATCTAGAGCTCAAGACTGCAAACCCTCCCGACACCACCCTGCAGAACAGACCTGGTCTTCATATTAGTGTCAAGGTGCCGGGTCATTTTCAGTCACCAGCGCCACAGAGGAGACGGCCGCCTCCCTTTCCAAGAGGCTTGCAGAAGGGTCAGGCTTCCCTGTCGGTAGTGGTCTCCCCACTGTTTGCCATTCGCTAGACCGCCTGCGTCGTCGGCGCGGGGAGTTGTCAGTGGCTGCTGCTGGATCCGGACGAGCCAGGCCCAATGCCTCAAATGCTGCCTCCAGAGAGCGTAGCTGCAGGAGCTTCCCTTTGTATTTGAAGATGATGCGAAACGGGTGGCCCCAACAGTAAGGGATGCCCTGCTCTCGTAGAAAGGAGGTGATAGGCCTGAAACTGCGGCGTTTGATGAGGGTGGAGGTCACCAAATCCTGAAAGAGGGCAGGAAGGTGCCCACGGAATTGGATGCCCGCAGGGTCCCTTGCTTTGCGCAGGATTTTTTCCTTAATCTGGAAGTCATGGACGCAAACCAGTATGTCCGGTGGCGGGGCCTGTGCCCCTCTTGGCAGGCCAACCCTGTGCACTCTGTCCAGTTTGAGCTCGAAGCCGTCCCCCTTGCCCAGGACCTGGCGGAACAGAGCCAAGACGTAGTCTCGGAGGCTTTCCCCCCTCACCCTTCCAGGGCACCGCTCTAAACCTGATGTTGCTCCTCCTCGAGCGGTTTTCCAAGACCTCCGCATGCGCTTGTAAATCCAGATTTTGCTCTGTCAGGCGAATGATGTCTTGTTGGAGGTGGTGCAATTCGTCTGTGGTGCCCACATCATGCTCATCCAGAGTGGCCACCCGCTCCCCAATAGAGTCAACATCGCAGCGCATCTCCCGCATGTCCGAGGAGAGCTGGGAGCGTACCTTCAGAATGTCCTCCTTGATAGCAGCAAAGAGCTCCATCATGAATGCCTTGGTGGCTGGGGCCTCCTCGTCGGCCTGATGTGTTACCTGCGCCGCCGCCTGCTGTAGGATCTCACCGTTGTGGGGGACATAAAAAACTCACACCATGCTGGCTCCGTCCAAAGTTTTAATTACGACATCTTCCTAACGTGTTTTGAGGCCAGTGAAGAACAACAGTAGAAGCTGCTGCTACGATACTTGAGCACATGCGCTAATTATTTCACAGTTGTGTGTTTCTCTGATGGCAAGCTGGTACCTGTAGACTCTTTATGATGAATAGCGCAGTACTACCACAGTGGGCACTGTAGTTCAGCCCTGTATGAAAGTACATTAGAATCCTACTGGGCCTCTGGGCGGAAAAGCAGGCAAATACTCTGAAAGTGTATATATATATATATATATATATATATATATATATATATATATATATATATATATATATATATATATATATATATATATATATATATATATATATATATTCACTGAAAAAAACCATAGGTTATAGACCATATATAGTTAGGGATTAGCATTTACAAAACCTTATTTTACTCGCACAAAACCATTGAAATTCGCGTATATAGTTAGTTCCACTAACTATATATCGCGCACCCGCAATCCACTGCTAATGATGTCACATATTACATCATTCATGACATGGTCAGTGATATCACTGATGACATCACTGATGACATCTCAAATGACATCACTGATGACAACATCAGTGACTGTATGTTTCTGTAAAGTTAAAATATGTCTTACATATTGAAGAATGAGTGGATGTATAAGTGTCTGGATGAAGGATTTAGTAGGTGCATGACTGACTGTATGAGTGAGTGATTAAATGTGTCTCACTGAGTGCATGGGTTAGTGACTAAACTGTCTTAATTTGTGCATCATTATGTCTGTTGTTCTGTAAACTGCTGCATGTGTTAATCAGTAGCTATATGAGTAACTATATGGGTTATTGATTGGTTGTCCAAGTATTTGTATGGGAGACTGAGTATGTGTGTGGGTGGCTGGGAGGGGTATGACTCTGTGCATAGATGTGTGAGCAGTTGATTCACTAGATGTATGAGTTCAAAAGTGCATGTGGAAACAGCTATATGGGTAGTTGACTGTGTGCATGAGTGTATTGGTGAGTGAATGGATATCTCAGTGCTACATGTCAAAGTAAGTACATATGTAAAACACAGTACATGTGAGAGTTGACATATATAAATAACTGTGCATAAGAGCCAGTGAATGTGTGAGTGGCTGTATGGATCATTGTGAACTTCAATCAAGGATTGTATAAAAGAGTAAATATGTGTTAGTATATGTTTGAATAAGTAAGGTGTGTATAACTGTATAGTTGAGGAAATGGAGGTGTGATTGATTCTTTGCATGACTGACTAGGTGTGTGAGTAACTCCATGGATGAGTGACAGTCTGTGAGTGTCTGTTTACACTGTGTGTATGTAAGGTTATATTAGAGTCTGAAGAGGTTCAACGTATTATCACATGAATGATATCATCAGTGATGTAATCAGTAATGTCAAATGAGATGTCATCAGTGATGTCATCAGTGATGTCATTTGAGATGTCATCAGTGATGTCATCAGTGATGTCACTGACCATGTCATGAATGATGTAATATGTGACATCATTAGCAGTGGATTGCGGGTGCGCGATATATAGTTAGTGGAACTAACTATATATGCGAGTAAAATAAGGTTTTGTAAATGCTAATCCCTAACTATATATGGTCTATAACCTATGGTTTTTTCAGTGAATTTTTAAGGTTTTGTAAATGCTAATTCCTAACTATATATGGTCTATAACATATGGTTTTTTCAGTGAATTTCAATAGTTTTTTAATAGTAAATATCAAAAGCTGTAAAATGTATTCTTATTTTAATGCAAAAATATATTTTATATGTTTTTAATTAAAAAAAATTATGCATCTGCCAAACCCTGACCTCTTAATAGTGCACTGTGGTGGAAATGATTTGGGCACTATGACTGGGGTTGGTCTGGAAATGCTTTTAAAGAACACCTTTCTTCAATTGTTGACACTTTTTCCCCAAACTGCCTTGGTATATTCCAATATATGTCAAAGACAGAAATGTAAGTGGTCCAACCAATTTTTTCCCCAATTTGAGAAAGCACGGAAACATGTGAATAAATCTGTTTCTGCTTACATGAGAGACTATGGAATGGGTTTAATATACAACAATAACTTGCGTTACAACATTCAAGACATCTACAGAAGAGATGGTGTGCACTTCTCCGATAAAGGGAATAGAATATTCGTCCTTTATTTAAAAGTGTGCATTGGAACCTACTTGTAGGTACCTAAATTAGCCACAGAACCCAATAGCTCTTTTCATAGCTACCCTACCTCTGATCATTCAAAACGTTTATATTTTTCAAACTTTTTTTTTTTTCACCAAAGTACGCTCCCCGGTTCGCTTACCGGTGCGCGTACCGGGCGCTCCTCCGCGAAATTTTCAAAATTTTTATTTTTTTATTTTTGCATATATCAGCGTCCTAATCCCCCCTCAGAAAACCTAGACGGTCACAAAGTGTCTACCGTGCCCCCTTCTACCCATTCCGAACATTGTTTGTCCTCCATCTTATGTCTCAATTCTACCGATACACAAAATGGAGGACTCCCGTAACGCTGCCGGTTCGCGTACCGGGGAGCGCACCGGTAAGCGCTCGATAAAAAAAGGTGGGAAAGTAATTTACAGAAAAACCACTACAGACACTTTCATCAAATATAGAATAGGCCCTACTACATAGCAGTCCCTACCATTTAACCAAATTTGATGGAATTCCATTGAGAACATTATACTGTAAGCCTGACTAAATATCCTGAGGTAAATTACCTAACAAAAACACTTATAAAGTGTTAGAATTGACAGCCAATCAAAATACTACTTTCAATATCTTCTATTATTTCATGACATTTGATTGGTTATGTACCCGAATATATATAAAGAAAGAGAGAGAAACACAGCCATTTTGACTACTACTTCCTGAAGTACATATCAAGTGCATTTCAACTGAGAACTTAAACTTCTTTTGGAAAGGTAAGATGTTATTTTAAAAACTGAAGTATGTTCTGCACTTTAAGTTAATTAGGAAAACATTTTCTGATAGTTATATACTATCCCTCTGTAATACTTATAGAATAAGATAGACTTCTCTGTTTTAGTTATGGATGGAGTTAGGCTTGTCTTGTATAATTAAGAATTGACTTAGGCTTTATCACATACATTTTTTTATATTTCTACTTCCAGTCTGATACCATGCACTGCCCAAAGATAAAATCACTGTTTAAAAAACCAAACTACCTGTCTGTACTTAAACCCAACAGTGCCCTATCTGTACTGATATATTTTTTTAAAATTCATTTTACAGCACAAAAATGGAAGGAGAGAAAAAAAATAACTTCGAAATTGTTGCAGAAAGCAACAAAGATACAGAAATTGACTCTGAATTCTTTGATGAAACACGGGACTTTGAACTTCTGCAATGTGTAGAATCAGTAGATTACCTAATTGAAAATGAGAAAATTTCTGACAATGAATTATTAAAAGTCCTTTTTAATTTTGAAAACGAATCAGAAAAATAAATTTATATTTAATAATTCAAAAATTGTTCATTTTTATATGTATTTTTTAAACTAGTAGCAAATTGATTATAATGTAAAATTAGATTTTAAATATACTGTGCAACTTTTTTGTGTTACATAGTAAGTTTGCTCATAGTTACTTCCTTTCTTCCACTATATTATCTCCAATGTGTATTTAACATCTCTTTATCATCTCCTGCCTCCATGGTGTTTCTGCTTTCCTGACAGACTACGCTATGAATTCCATATACCACAATAACTTCTGAAACAACATGCAAGATATCTACAAAGAAAACGGTGCATTTTTATTTTTAGACTCTGCATTGGTACCTAAATGTTGGTACTTAAATAAAAATAATTTAAAAAAAATAAAACAAAAAGGACAATCAATAAACATACAATATTTGAACATTCTTTTATCCTATTTTCCGAATATTACACTTCCCGGACCGCTTCCCGGTGCGCGTACCGAGCGCTCCCCCGCGCAAAAACGATAATAACATTTTTTTTTTTCCCCCGCGGGGCCCTTTTAAAGCCCCCTCATCAAACCTAGGGGGTCAGGGAGGATGTACTCTGCCCCCTTATGCTCATTTCCCCCTTTGTTTTTGCCACATCTTGTGTCTCGATCCTACCGAGACACAAGATGGCGGCCGCTCCGGACTGTTTAGAATGTTCACAGTCACCGGGGAGCCAATCCGCTTCTCCTAGCGAAGTTCCGTTACGCGTCAGGTACGCAAACCGGAGCGCTAACCGGAGGGCTGTTACAGATATATCTGTTTTTTGAAACGCTAATTTCTCAAAATCCACTGGAGCACATATATTGAGACATAGCAAAGGCACGACGGGCAAACCATATCTACAATTTTGCCAAGTTTCGTGTAAATTCATTCAGCCGTTCGAGCTAAAAGTGATTCCAACCGCCCTATGGAAAAATGAATGGGAAAAACGCGTTTTGGGACCCCCCTTTTTTCTCGGCCCCCCCTTGACGAAACCCCCCCAAATTTTCAGGGGCTGCTCAGAATCAAAATGTGCCATTTTCCTGTATATATATATATATATATATATAGTATATATATGTTGTTTTCCCTCAGAAAGACGCTGGACACTCAAGGCTTCTTGTTTCTTGATATTTCATTTTCAATTGTACGTGCAAACTACAGCTGGCAACACTTTTCGGCTCCCTGGCCTTTGTCAATGTCAGCTACCCATAGTGACAAAATATGTTCAATCTAAAAACAATGCATTATGATTGGCAGAATCTTAAAGCATATACATAAACAGAGAACTGTTCAAATCAATCTCAAAAGATTAAAAACGAGGCAGCCATTTTGTAGTCACATGCAGACATAGAATACATAATCTTTTGTGTTGCACATGATTAATATTTAAAGTTAATGTTAATGTTTCTTAATAAATCGGAATAGATTTGCCATTTACCATAAACTTCACAATAAAAACATGATTGCGCGTACAGTTTACAGAATCAACTATCATGATTTAAATAAATACTTGTCTCCTAATCTATGTATCTATTTACCCAATTTCTAAAGCACGAATGTTATATTAAATAAATAAATAAATGTCGAAAATGTACTTCAAGGATGCCTGTAATCCCTCAATGATGCTAGTCATCGTGAAATGGACATTCCATTCCCTACACTGCTGTGCAACCTATATAAAACATGCATGCTTATCATGTGTGAAACCTCTTTTGTATAAACTTCCTAAAGAGGCTGCTCCAAATGTCTAGCATTGTATAGGCTGCGTATTTAGATCCTACAGTTTGTTTATTTCCGGTACTTACAAACCATGGCATGTACCAAGAGAATGTACAACAGCAGCATCAATTAACAAAATTGGCACTTAGGGGTTCATTATGATAGCGGAAGGACCACCACCGCTGGGCCGGCGGTGGCGGTCCTCCCGCCACCTGACTCCCATTTCCCCAGCCACATTAGAATGGCAGGTGGAATCAGCCTTGTTACCGCGGCGGTAACAAAGACCGCCCTTCACCCTTTCACCACAGACAATCGTCACGATTGCCTGGCGGAGCGGTCAGCATGGGTAAAATGGCGGCAGTGCCTAGCCGCCACAGCCCACCAGATGACAATGCTAGCGCCAGACAGTCTCTACCATGGAAAGGCTGGCGGAGGATGGGTTTGGGGACCCCTTGCGGGCCCCCTCTGTATGGGGGGAGGATGTTTGTGCACTGGGGGTACCCATGGCACCCCTTACATTTTCATTCACAAGGTGGCACGCACTGCGTGGTGCCTGCCACGTTGTGTATGGAAATGCGCTACGTGGCATTTTGGCATTGTGTGTCCACAATGATCAGGGCCCTGAATGTGCCTGCCATAGTGGCGGGCACCTCCTAATTCACTCAGTGGGACCGCCGCCATACCGGCGGGTAGTCCCAGCACCGCAACTATCCGCCATCGTAATGAGCCCCTTAATTTTGATCTCCCTCAATTTCAATATATATGTAGTGTGTGGAGTCATCACTTGTAGTAAACAACCTCTGCAGATTTCAAGCAATGGTAGTGTCTCTGGCCAATCTTTGCTACTAAGGAGAATGGTTGTATATGTATATACGCTTAGGGAAATGGTGCCGTGGCAAAAGCAGTAAAGTTACTGCAAAGTCTAAGAGTAAATGTACACATGTGTGTAAATTTACTTTTGTGAATAGGTCCCTCATTGTTTTTGCATTGGTAATCATTAACCTTTTCCTGGTGCCATATTTCTTTATTTTTTTCAACTGTCCATACCCAGAGTAGGAACAAGGTATGAATGTTTGCTCTTTCAGACATTTCTCCTTTATATGACACTCAACATAACATTGTTAGGTCTAAAATAGCTAAAGATGAGACATTTCCATTCACATATTAGTTTTAATCATGATCAGGGGGTTTCAAAAAGGTCTCGCAAGGCAAGTTTCAGGATAGATTCCTGGATTGACCACAGTGTTGGAATGATCTTCTTTTCGAATGTGTTATGTATATTTGTTTTATAGGAAGATCTGGAATACCTGGCATGATCCAGTCTTAATGGTTCTAGGTTGCACACCTAAGAACTGAAGTATTTTTACAGTAAACTATCATTGTAACTGTTCTTTCTTCACTCCAGTGACTTTGCCATGACATGTAACAGTAAGGTAATAGTGTCCAGCATTGTCTCCCACAATCTCTAAACTAACAAAGGGGTGCCGTAGTTGCTGTGAGAGGAGTACTGACTGTCCTTGTCTGGCTGCCGCTTTGGGGAGATCTTACCGCTAATTACCGCCACTGCTTGCCGCATCGCGGTTTCTGGACGAGAATATACACTTCCCTGGGCATTTGCTGGCGCCTGCGACCTGGGGCGGCTCCTCAACTGAAGGAGATTACGCAGAGAATGCCTGCAGGGACTAACTCTACCAGGAGTCCCTGCTTCATCAACACCACCTGGTCCCGCATTGTGACTCTGCCCACTGGATCCCTCCCTCGACATGTTAGTAGCCTGGGCACCCGCTGCATGGAGCGTGCGGGAGCATCCCGGGAGAAGCCCGGGACAAGGGCGGGACTGTCCAAGGCCGTCACAGTCCGGAGGAGGCCGGGCTGGGCCCATCCCTTGACATCTGCTACTTGGGCCACATCGGCCAGAAGGTACTGATTATTAATATTGTAGCACAAATACCCCGATTGCATATATACCTATTAGTAACTCTTTTGGTAATTTGTAGGGGCCAAGAAGTTTTTGACAATGACTAAACGCAAGGGAGCTGCAGGAACTCTGGATGATTTTCTTGTCAGGGCTGACAACTATTTACCACACGAAATTGAGCTTACTGTACGGCGTTTGTCCTTGGATGCTCTAACCAGCATCCTTGGACGTTAAATCAGGGCGATACCCTTTATCCTCGTCTTTCTTTATCGCCAAACTTACAGCCACTGTCTGAGGCATCACCCTCGCCAACATTATTGATTACGGAGACTCCACCTATTGTTCCACCTAATGGCTCAAATTTCGTTGCCCGGGCACGCGCCCCCAAAACCATGGCCTCTACCAATCTACAGGAGCCTGCAGCAAAACGGAAACGATTCATTCCACCTGTTTTAAGGAAACCCAAAATTCCTCCTAAAAATATAAGAAGCATCGTTCCTTCTGCATCCATACTGACCACCTCTTCTATTGGTATTCAGACTGATGACGCACCACCCCCACTAAGAACAGGTAACATTATTGATGTTTTGGACTCTAGCTTGAGAACCATGATGAGTTATATTAAAGCTCTTTTTGAAAAGAACATTGGTATATTACAAAAAAGATTGGATGACTTAGAACGGTTGATTACACCAGAGCCTGGTATAAATAATTTCAGAGACTGTGCTCCTCCTCCGATTATCGATCATACCTTGGTGACCATGGCAGCTAGTGTCAGTAATTCATGTACTAATGGTCAAGATGGCACCACTTTAAAACCCATTGCTGCTACTGGCCCTGGGTTGGAGGATTGTAATAAACAGCACCCTTCTTGTATATCTTCTAACGCTTAAGAACAAATTGGTTAATACTAGAGTGTTGCCCATCTGTTAACAGCCTAATACTGATGTCTTGAATCTTCCCCGGCTTCCTGCCCCTATGTCTTGGTTCTGGCAGGCGTTCCTAGTTTGTCATCTAATGGGAGGGAGTCATGGGTCAACCTACGGAACAAGTGTGTGGACTGGCTTAAGAAAAATAAAGGTTTAAATCCCGCTAACTTGCATGAAATACTGATGGTGCGTAGAGTGGGGTGGGTTGGTTTATCCCACAAAAAATCATGGGGGACTGTATTTTTATTAACTTTTAGTAAGCCCCAATCGGTGCGTAATATCCTTTCCTCACGGGAGCACATTTTCAGTGCTTGTACTGACATTTGCGCCCTTCCTTTGGGCTACTTCTACAAACCCCCCAACCGCCCGCATTCTAACACACCTGCAGACCTACCTTTGGTTAATCGCTTTTCTGCTCTGTCAGATCTGGATATTCCTGACTGATAACCACCTTTACAAACTTACCATCTAGAGCATGCCAATGTCTCCTGTGCCTTATCTCTTTTGTCGAACTTTAATAACCCACCCAGACTGACTAGAATAGCGGGAGCTAACAACCTAAAAGTCCTAACCTGGAATGTCGCTGGTCATCATCCAGGTTAGAAGATGTGGAGTGGCTCAGCCTGATAAACCAGCAGGATATTGTGATGTTTCAGGAGACCTGGGCCACACAAGAATTGCACCTTAATGGGTTCCAATGCCATAACACCCTAGCTGTTAAACCAAGATTGGATCCCCCTTCTGGCGGTCTATCAACTTGGATTAACATTTCTGCTTTAGGGTGTGTTAAGAACATACCAACTGACAATTTGCACTTCCAAGCTTTTTTATATAAACGGAAAGTTTCATTATTTTTGATTAATTTTTATAACAACGATTTTAACACTTCTCCTACTAGGAATTTTCTTGATTTATTCAATTTTATTACTAATTTAGAGTCTAGGCCAGATTTTCATAAGACTTGTGGTATTCTCCTGGGTGGAAATTTTAATGCTATGCTGACGAGTGTGGCCCCACACAACAGGCGGAATGGGCAAAGCACTTCTTGTCAAAGGGGAACTAAATTGTCCTCCTTTTAACATACCCATAACCTGCAAAATGTCATGGACACCGTTGTTAATTTCCTTCCTAATGCCCAATTAGTGCCAACTTTTAGAGGCAGGGGGTGTTCCTCAACTATTGATTATTTCTTTGCCTCACCCCGTATAGCGGACTGTCTACTGGATGGTGCTGTTATCCCAATGAGCCAAGGGGATCACAACCCTATTAGGGTTGTCATGAGTATGGAATCACGGCCCATCTTTAATAAGGAGTGTGGTGCTAGGAATCTCTCACCCTTCATAGACAAACTTTGACTCAGATGGCAGGGGATTAACATTAGGGAAGTGTTTCCTGCCATAGTCAGAGATAATTTATATCTCTTCAATTCATGCTTATTAGACACGGCCCCCCATCCCAAGGCCGTCTGTGATTTTGTCAAGATTTGATCAGCCTCTAAAATGTTATTATCTGTACCTTGCAGGGATATTGCACAAGATCCCAGATGGTTTAATGACGAATGCTCCAAGGCAAACAGGGAAGTGCGAAGGGCACTGTCTTTTAAACCAATCTGTTCCATTAAAATAAGAGAAGCTAGATCCAGGTATAAAGCTGCTGTTAGTAGAAGGAAAACAGAGATCTTAGAAGGTCGTGGGGCTGTTTTAGCCAGAGCCGCTGACCTAAAGAAGGGTAATACCTTTTGGTCGGCTGTTAAAGACTTACGCTCCTCTGGACAGATCATGACCCCGATCAGTTGTACCATCACAGGTGAAGCATGGGTGAATCATTTTAATGCCATCTATGCCGCGCCCTGCCCGGAGCCGACCCCATTGTCTTTTTGCCATCCACCAAGGGTTGAAATAACTTTACCTGAAGTGGAGGATGCTATTAATCAGAGCATGGGGAGTAAGGCACCGGGCCCTGACGGCCTACCCATTGATATTATCAAAATAAACTTAGACGTCTGGGCTCCACTTCTTTTAAATGTGTTCAATAACCTTACTGTTGCTCCCCTTCCTCGTACTTGGTCAACAAGCATTATCGTCCCTATTTTTAAAAAGGGAGACTGTTCACAACCAAACTGCTATAGGCCCATCTCCCTTATCGATAATACGCTAAAAACACTTGGCAGGATCTTATACAATAAGATCCTGAGTTGGACCGAGGATAATGGTATCTTGGAACGCTGCCAATTAGGTTTCCGTAATAGGGTCGGAACCATTGAGCAGTGTCTCAATTTAAATTAAATTTTGGGGAAATATAATATTGCACGCAGATCGCCAGTCTATCTCGCCTTCATTGACCTGTCCTCTGCGTTCGATTTTGTAAATAGATCAAAGCTCTGGACAGCTCTCTTGAACTACGGATTAGATGAGCACCTTGTGCACTTCCTGGCCTATCTGCACAAAGATTTGGAAGCCTGTGTTAGTTTGGTCAGAAAGGGCTGCGTTTTAGCTCCCCTCCTCTTTATTATTTATATTAATGGTCTGCATAAAACGCTCACCCCTCTTACTCACGACGTGCCGAAAATCTTGGGCAACTCCCTTCCCGTTCTGCTTTATGCAGATGATGCAGTGCTTATGGGCCGCACCCCGAATGCTTTACATAGATTTGTTGACTATATGGAATCCCTTGACTTAAAAACTAATTTCAAGAAATCTTTTATTATGTCTTGTGGCCCTAATAAACGACAGTTAGGTAGTATCTTGGTAGGTGCAGACAAACTATGGTCCACTAATAGTTTTCCCTACTTAGGGGAGGTCTTTTCTGTGAGCAACTCCTGGACTGAGCATATTGCTCACTCCAGGAGTAGGTTCTCAAAGGCCATCAACTCAATCCTCAGCCTACCCCGTTCTAAACACACTGGTACCTTATCTGCCATTTTAAAATTGTATAAAGCCCAGTGTACCCCCATTGCCACTTACGGCGCGGAGGTTTGGGGTGTGACCAAGTGTGGACCTATTCAATTGGAAGAGAACAGATTTCTCAGGGAGATGCTCTGTGTTCCTATCTCTACTACACAATATGTCTGTCACAAGGAGTTAAACTTCATTCGTGCTCGTCCTGCCCTGCTCTGGCTTTCTATTTGGAAGAACCCGGCGACTTCACTTTCCAGAGATATTATTACTGATTGTCGGAACTGTGATAAATGTATGAGTATCCCCTGGCTTTCTGGAGTGTATAATAGTTTTTGTAGCATCAACTATGGGAATGTTTTTATTAAGAACACTGCTGATAATCTCCCACATAAAAATGAAATAAGAATTGCTCTATACACACTGTATGATGAAGAAAGACTGGACAGGGAATCTCCTAAGATCACTGTTTCTACATATCTGGCTTTTGATTTTTTAACTTCGCTCATGCCCCACTATCTGACACTTCCAATGAGCCACTGGGTGCGGGGTTTATTATTCCGCTTGAGGGCAGGTTCAATTAAATTTGCACTTTGTTTTCCCCTTGGTCACCAGAAAGAACTTGATTCCTTGCTCTGTCCGTGCGACGGATCGAGTGGCCAATCTGCGTTGCATTTTCTATTCTTTTGTAAATTTTATATAAAATACAGTAAATGGTTTTTAAATCCGTATTTTAAAAAATTAAAGCCTATTAGCTTGGAAATTGCATATTTAATTATATTAACTATGGACAATGATGAACTCATACTTCGCACTGGCACTTTTTTGCGTATAGCTGTTCGAGCTAGACTGACTATGTTTGATCTGTGAACCTGTATGTATTTTGCAAATTTACGATGCTACTTTCTTTTTTTCTTTTTTAATTGTTTTGTGACTCTTATGTTCTTTTATGTATCTGTACTTTTATGGATACTTTGTTATCCGAATAAAGTTTTATTGATTGATTGAACAGAGTTGAAATGCTGAAGCAAAGGTTACAATTCTGTATTCCCCAATGATTCCTCCAAGAAGTGCAATATCAATATGCATACTTAATGGATGCTTTAGATGAAAATATGTCATCCCAGGTACTTGCAACACAACACAGCATGGTAATACACTACAATACATCATTGCACCATGCTACAACACTACACCATAACACACACAAAGCTGCACTACTGTACAGCAGGTCACTGCAAAACTGTACAAGACTATAATACACTGCAAACATGTGATATAACACTGCATTATCGCACTATAACGTATTTATACTGTACACTACAGCACGCACTGCTCTGCACTGCAACCCAATACAACCTAACATATTACAGCAATACTTCACACTACACAGTCCTTTACAGTACAGTAAAGCACACGTCACAATACAACACTACAATATACCACAATGTTAGACAACCACATATGTAGCTAAACCTCACTGCCTCTCATTGCCTTAAATGCCATGTAAAGTGATGAAGACTGACAGATACCTTTTTTCGATGTTCCAGGATTTTACAGCAAGATAAAATGGTCTCATCTGGTTCGGCAGAAGCAGACGTATCCAAAAAACCCATAAGGGTTTCTATATCCAAGCGCCGGATCGATTCCGTCAGTCGAACTGTAATGAAAACCCCAAGAAATAGACACATGTACGAATATTGTCCAGACAGATGTTGTTCAACATTCTTTAGTCATTTAGAAAAGAGTATCATGAGACATTCTTAACTCGCAGCACAATCTGCATGAATTTTTCAAGAAAGGACAGATGTCCATGATGCATTTGTTCTTGCGCAAATTATGTTGTATGTTATTTTCTTATGGATTTATCACATATGGAATTCAAGTGTTATGCTCATGATATATGTGCTTATGAACTACTGGTAAAAATAACATTGGCAAAGCCAACAGATCTTAACCCCTAAATAGGTTTGCCACCTTTCCAAAAGAAAAATGTCACCATTTGTTGTTGGTTTAAGAGCCTGTAAAGGCCCAAAATAGGACTTTAAACAAAATCGTATGTATTTATTTGTAAAATGGCTCTTCTGTCTTAGTTTAAGTGAGTTATTTGTCATGGATGATTTACTCATGTCTAGAACACAGATAAGGGCTTAAAATTCCTGCATTAGGTGAGTTTGCTTATTTTTATTTCAACTGAGACATTAAAATGATGGTGGCTCTGCTAGGGAGCAAGTTAGGTGGCAACCCTAAACCTGAACCATATTGGATTTTCCAATTATTTTTAGGTGACTTCTGTGGATGCACATGCATTCCTGGTTGTCAGCTTTGAAAGGATATTTTATGCTTTAACCCCTCGCTGCTAGGCCTCCTCCCCCCTATGCTAAGCCTTTGGCTAATTGGGGTAGTTCGCGCTTAGGCCCCTGTAACGTTTTTACCACATACGGTATGCATGCCAAATCTGCCTCCTTTTTTTCCAACATCATGGGAATTCAAAAGGTGCCCCAGGTTTTTGGATTCCCTTTGAGGGGACCCAGAAATTAGAAAAAATACAGCAAAATGTTATGTTTTTGGGGAAAAATGGGCTGCAGATGAAAGCGTCTGATTTTTTCCCTGCAAATGGTATAAAAAAAGGGGTTGTGATGCTGAAATCACCATCTTCACAGCTTTCAGGGACAAGCAGACTTTTGTCAGAAAACCTAAATGTTTTACACAGTTTTTGGCATTTTTCTGGGACATAGCCTATTTTTGGTATTTTTGTGCTTTCAACCTCTTTCCAGTTAATGGTAGAAATGGGTATGAAAGCAATAATGGATCCTGGAAAGCTATACATTTTAGATAAGTGGACAAAATTCTGAATTCAGCAAGGTGTCATTTGTGTAGATCCTTCAAGGTGTCTTTGTAGAGACTAACCGTTGAATATAGGAAAGATTGAAAATTAGTGGGGAAAAAACAGCCATTTGTGTCAACGTTTTAACCTGTAACTGAGTAGGGCCTTGCAATGTTTTTTTAGTATGTACCTGGTATATAGCAATTCATTTGGGAAAATACATACATGGAAAAATTGGTATGAAAGACACCTATGTAGTTCTGACATTGCAACAAAATATAGAGGGGCAGATTTACAAGCCCCGTACGCCACATTTGTGCTGCTGTTGCTTCACTTTTGTGATGCAGCAGCAGCGCAAAGCCAGCACCATGCTGATGGGTATATACAACATGACACATCTAGGGAGATGCGTCACATTGTAAAGCCCTGCACCACATGAGGGCGTTCTGGCATGGGGGGGGGGCACCGGCACAGGAACGCCTCAGTAACATTTACGGCCATGCTGCGTCAAAACTCTACGCCTGCTTGAAGCAGGCGTAAGGATTGACGCAGCATGTTAGGCATAGGGGCACCCAGAGCCTCGCTGGAGCTGAGTCGCTCTTGCGACGCGACTCCAGCAATGCGCTGCCTTTCCGCCAGGGGATGCGACACGCATCTGACCATCTGGGGCACCACGGTGCAGTGGTGGTGCACGGGTGGTTTGGCTTGTTGCAACTGTTCTGGCGCATCCCTACTGATTAGCAGAGATGTACCAGAAGTTGTAAATCTGCCTCAGAGTTTAGAAACAGTATATATTTGCGCATTTCCGAAATTGTTAGTACCCATACTAGCATGAGAATTATGGGCCATTTTTCAAAATGACTTCTTTTTTCACATTGTCTTTCATTTGGAAGGCAGAAATGCATCAACAATCTATAGGTAATAACAGTTGCTCTACAATTCTGTGTTACTGTAAGTCTCCCAATAAAAATGGTACCTCACTTGTGTATGTAGGCCTAGTGCCCGTGACAGGAAATGACTCAAAATGCAACATGGACACTTTCTTTTAACAGTGAAAACTGACCCTTTTTTTTGTAAATTGCCATCGCTGTAGATTTTGAACCCTAGCTCTGCTGGCACATAGGGAAACCTAGCAAACCTACATATTTTTTTTAATTAGACTAAGGGGAATACAGGACTTGACTGGCTCTGACCAGGTTCTATTACCCAGACCCCCTTGCAAACCTAAATATTTGTAAACAAACCCAAATGTTCCTCACATTTCTGTGGTGGAAAGTTCAGGAATGGGCGTAAATCCACAAAATTCCCCCCACTTCGAGTTCCCCAAAGTCTTCTGAGAAAAATGTGTAGGTAGGCCTCGTGCCCGTGACAGGAAATGGCCCAAAATGCAACATGGACTCACTACATTTTTACAGTGAAAACTGACCCTTTTTTTGCAAAGTGCCTAGCTGTAGCTTTTGAATCCTAGCTCTGCCGGTACCTAGGGAAACTGAGCAAATCTATACATTTTTTAAAGCAGGATACCTAGGGGAATCCAGTATGGGGTGACTTGACTGGCTCTCACCAGGTTCTATGACCCAGAATCCCTTGCAAACCTAAAAAAATGTAAAAATAACACATTTTTCTCACATTTCTGTGATGGAAAGTTCTGGAATATGCGCGGATACATGATATCCCTTCCACCCAGCATTCCTCAAAGTCTTCCAAGAAAAAGGTACCTCACTTGTGTGGGTAGGCCTAGTACCCACAACAGGAAATGGCCCAAAATGCAACGCGGACACACCACCTTTTTTGCAAAGTGCCTAGCTGTAAGATTTTGAACCCAGCTCTGACGACATCTAGGGAAACCTAGCAAACCTATATATTTTTTATAACTAGACACACAGGGAAATCTAGGATGGGGTGACTTGCTCATACCAGGTTCTGTTACCCAGAATCCCTTGCAAACCTAAAAATGTGTAAAAAAACACATGTTCCTCTTATTTCTGTGGTGGAAAGTTCTGGAATTTGCGTGGATCCACAAAAGTCTGCTCACCCCATATTCTCCAAAGCCTTCCGAGAAAAATGATACCTCACTTGTGTGGGTGGGCCTAGAGCCCACAACAGGAAACGGACAAAAACGCAATGAGGACACACCACATTTTCAGAGTGAAAACTGACCCTTTCTTTGCAGCGTGCCTAGTTGTAGATTTTGAACCCTAACTCTGCCTGCTACTAAGGAAACCTAGCAAACCTATACATTTTTGAAAATTAGACACCAAGGGAATCCAGGATGAGGGGACTTGACTGGCTCTCGCCAGGTTCTGTTACCCAAAATCCCTTGCAAACCTCAAAATGTGTAAAAAAAAACACATTTCTGTGGTGGAAATGTTCTGAAATCTGTGTGGATCCACAACATTCCACCCACCCAGCATTCCCCAAAGTCTTCTGAGAAAAATGGTACCTCACTTATGTGGGAAGGCATTGTGCCCGCAGCCAGAAATGGCCCAAAACGCAACGTGGACACACCACATTTTACAGTGGAAACTGAAACTATTTTGCAAAGTGCCTAGCTGTAGATTTTGAACCCTACCTCTGCCGGCACCCAGGGAAACCTAGCAAACCAATACATTTAAAACTAGGCACCCAGGGGTATCCAGGATGGGATGACTTGTCTCGCTGACTGGCTCTCACTAGGTCATGTTACCCAGAAACCCTTGCAAACCTCAAAATGTGTTTTAAAAAAAACACATTTCCCTCACATTTCTGTGGTGGAAAGTTCTGAAATCTGCATGGATCCACAAAATTCCATCCAACCGCGTTTCCTAAAGTCTTCCGAGAAAAATGGTACCTCATATTTGTGGGTAGGCCTAGTGCCCGTGACAGGAAACGGCCCAAAATGCAACGTGGACACACTACATTTTCACAGTGAAAACAGACCCTTTTTTTCAAAGTGCCTAGCTGTAAATTCTGAACCCTAACTCTGCCTGCACATAGGGAATTCTAGCAATCCCATACATTTTTAAAAACTAGACACCCAGTGAAATCCAGGATGAGGTGACTTGACTGGCTCTCACCAGGTTCTGTTACCCAGAATCCCTTGCAAACCTCAACATGTGTAAAAAAAACTCATTTTCCTCACACTTCTGTGGTGCAAAGTACTTAAATCTGTGTGGATCCACAAAATTCCACCCACTCTTCCTTCCCAAATTCTTCAGAGAAAAATGGTACCTCACTTGTGTGGTTAGGCATAGTGCCCACAACAGGAAACGGCCCAAAACGCAACGTGGATATACCACATTTTACAGTGGAAACAAACTATTTTACAAACTGCCTAGCTGTAGATTTTGAACCCTAGCTCAGCCGGCACCTAGGGAAACCTAGCAAACTAATACATTTTTAAAAACTAGGCACCCAGGGGAATCCAGGATGGGGTGACTTGTCTGGCTCTCACTAGGTTCTGTTACCCAGAATCCCTTGCAAACCTCAACATTTGTCAAAAAAACTAATTTTACTTACAATTCTGTGGTGATAGTTTTGAAATCTGTGTGGATCCACAATATTCCACCCACCCTGCGTTCCCCAAAGTTTTTCTGAGAAAAATGGTACCTCATTTGTGTGGGTAGGCCTTGTTCCCACAACAGGAAACGGTCCAAAATGCAACGTGGACACACCACATTATCACGGTGAAAACAGACCCTTTTTTTGCAGAGTGCCTAACCGTAGAGTTTGAACCCTAGCTTTGCCTGCACCTAGCGAATCCTCTCAAACCTATACATTTTCTTAAACTAGACACCCAGGGGAATCCAGGATAGGGTCACTTGGTTGGCTCTCACCAGGTTCTGTTACACAGAATTCCATGCAAACCTCAAAATATTTTTTTTTTTTAAAAACACAATTTCCTCACATTTCTGTGGAGGAAGGTTCTGGAATCTGTGTGGATCCACAACATTCCACCAAACCCTCCTTCCCCAAAGTCTTCTGAGAAAAATGGCACTTCACTTGTGTGGGTGGATCAAGTACCCGCAACAGGCAAGGTCTCAAAAGCTATTGAGGTGACTTCAAAATTAACTATAACAAAACCACCTGGTTTGGCAAGGGCGGGTCCCATGAGTTTTTGGCCCCGGGCTCGGCGGCCATCTAGAGAAAATACCAATACCACACAATTTTGAAAACTAGAGACCCTGAGGAGTCCAGCAAGATATTTCTTGCGTGCGTCCCCCAGGATTTCTCTACAGAGAATCCCCTACAAACCTCAAATTTAGATGAAAAAAACACTTTTTTCTCAAATTTCTGTGTGGAAAAGTTCTGGAAACTACATGGATCCACAAATTTCCTTCTATACAGCATTCCCCCAGGTCTCTCGATAAAAATGGTACCCTTACTCACATGGGTGGGTCAAGAACCCAAAACCTATTGAGGCGACATCAAAATTACCTATCACAAAACAATCTGGTTTTGTTTGGTGGGTCCCGTGAGTTTTTGGACCCGGGCTCCGTGGCCACCTAGGGAAACCTACAAAACTCACACATTTCTGAAAACTAGACACCCAGGGGAGTCCTCCAAGGTATGGCTTGCATGGGTTCCCCAACATTTCCCTACACAGAATTCCATGCAAACCTCAAATTTTGTTTCAAATATCTATTTTTCCTCACATTTCTGTGTGGGAAAGTTGTAGGATCACAGGGTTGACACAAATTTCCTATCACCCAGCATTCCCACATGTCTCCCGATAAGAATCGAACCTTACTTTTGTGGGTAGGCATAGTGGCTGCAACAGGAAATGGCCCAAATCGTACTGTGGAAACTTCAAAGTTACCTATAACAAAAAAACGACCTGGTTTTGGAGGGGGGCACCTGGGATTTTTGCCCCGGGCTTGCGGCTACCTAGGGAAACCTACCAAACCCATACATTTCTGAAAACTAGACACCTCGCGGAGTCTAATGAGCTATGGCTTGCATGGATCCCCCAAAGTTACCCTACCCAGAAATCCCTGCAAACCTCAAATTTAGCTGAAAAAAACACATTTTCTACATATTTTTGTGAGGAAACATAGTGGTAGCACAAACTGCCTACCCCAGAGCGTTTTTATTAGTGTCTCAAGTAAAATGATACCTCACTTGTGTGGGTGTCCAAAGCAGAACTGGCTGAAAACGTATTTTCTTTAAAATATAGCACTTGGAATTCTAGGTGCTATACCCTTTTTAGGTTGAGCCTAGACGATAGCAAAGCAAAGCTTTGCTGTCTAGAGGTCTCGACAACTTATGTCGCCACTTTCAGGGGAATGTGGACAGCAGACTGTCACGAGCGAGCGTCTCCTGCCGGAGATTCTACCTCGTGAGCGCGCACGTCGCCGTGCCTCATTTTGCCATTCTCAAACCAAGCCACACTCACGCATGCGCACATACACACACTGCATACACACACACACACGCACCCCCCCTTAAACAGACACACTGCATACACACACGCACCCCCCTTAAACAGACACACGCACGCATGCACAGACACACTCAAACAGACACACGCGCGTACACCCCCACCCTCAACCCCACTCACCGGGCTCCTCTCCCCTTACGCATGTGAAGGCACTGTGCTAGAAGGTGCCTGTCTGAAATCACCGCCGCCTCCCACAGCGGCATTGTATGTCAATTATAAGTTGGCTCCCCGAAAACACCGCCGCAGCCCGGGAACTTCGGTAGCCTCACAAATCCCAAGCGCAGCTCCTCTGACGTCAGACGAGGAGCCGCGCTGGGATTGGTGCCGGTGGGGCCGTTGCCTGGCAACGGAAGTGTCGTCGACGCCGGGCGGGAGGGGCTTCTTTGCGTAACACATCACATATCCCCGTGCTTACAAGAAAATAAATATTTCCTTGTTTTTATTGCTACTCAGGCGCATTGAAAGTTAGTCGCCAGTGAGCAGAACGGCCATCACGGCTTGGAAGCACTGAATTCCCTTTTTGCTCGCATATTTTCCTAGGGCCCTTCTGTGTCCTATTTCACGCCTTCCGCCTTCTTTCCTTCTCCCCCACCCCCGGTTCCTCTTTGCCCCCCTCCCGCCCCCCACAAAAACTGAAACAGGAAGCGGCGCCGCGGAGCTCTTGTGGAATTGAATAGGAGGAAGTGAGCACGTTTCGGCAGAGAGGATCTGGCAGAAGTCAGCTGGAGAGGGGACAGGCCGGAGCCCTCAGCCGAGGCTGCGAGGGGCGGACCGGCCATGCATGGGGGCTGGGGTCCGTTCATGGACTGCGCGCCCAGAGGTGACGCGCGCCATGGAGGCGTTTTACCAGGGCACAGCGCGGCGGGGGTGCGCCTGCGGGGGCTCGCCCAGTGATGCTTTGGGGTGCCGGTGATGTCCCTGGAGGAGATCTGAGGTTTGGAAACACAGTCTTTATTTCCGGCTTTGGCTGGTCTGATGCCTTCTGGTGAGACGGGGTTATCCTGCGCCCGGCTTTGTGGGTACACAACTGAGTGGAAACAGAGGGTGTGTTTGTGTGGACTGCACAGGATGGGGGAGATCGATGCTTGGAGCTGCCAGTGCTTGGTGCCAGGTACCCTGCCTGTGCTCGCCGACTCTTCTTGGGCTCCATAGAGCGGGTTCAAGAAACACAGATCCGCGGCTTTACCCCACGGTAATATCGCGTCAGTTCTCTTTAAGCGGTGACACTTCGAGGCGCTGCATCTTTGCGCCTCTAGGCCCTCTGCTGCTGGGTGGCCAGGCGCCAGGTATCGATCCTTTCACACGCAGGCTCCGCTTCAGATCCTGGATCCGCGTGCATTCCGTCCAGTGCTTTCCACGTGCTTCGAGGCGCTGCGTCTATTTGTGAGCTGTAGCATCCGACTGGTCGCCGGTGTCTGGTTTGTTTCCAGGTACACAGTGGGGGGCTGGGGTCCGGATTCCTGTCTCCGGGACAGGCTGGTACGCGGTAATAGGCAGGCGGGAGTCTTCCGTCCATGCTGCCCTGCAGACCCAGTGCCCTTCTCTGCCAATAGAGCCGCGGGTGGCACTGAGGCAGACATCCCAGAGGCCTTGCCAGGGTGGGGGTTTATAGTACCACAAGACCAGTGGGGTTTGGGCACACCTATAGCGTCAGACCTTTCCCCTTTTACACATTTAAGGAATAGTTAAGCGTATAGCATTAAACGCCTTTATGGTGATTTAATTAAACGAATGCCAAATCCTTTTCGGTTATGATAGACGGGGTTGTTTATAGCACTCCGAATGAAATTTGACTCGTTGCACCTGTGCCTTCTTCTTGTAAAGTGCAATTTAATATATTTCAATAAATACTTTAATTGAATAGTCATATAGCCAAGTGTTACCAATTACAAGTGGGTGAATTGATATGGGATGATCCTCTTTGTAAGGTTTCATCCTCCCCATAGTTCAAATGAGTAGTTATGTAGTGCCATGATTAAACATTTCACAATATTCCTTCAGCTCCATCATGGTTTGAGCTATGTCGTTTACAGGCTTCGTAATCATTGCAAACCTCGTTATTGTTCATTTAACCATATTGTTTATTTCACAGTAATTAAGATGCATTGTTTTAAGATCTACATTTTATGTAACCACCCCCGTTGTTTGCGAATTGCGCAGGTGTTTCCCGATCTCGGATTATTAATCAGTCCCATTGTTTGCTAATTTCACTGGTGTTTATCGTCTCTGATTATTCATCAGTCCCATTGTTTGCTAATTTCACCGGTGTTGCATTACAAATGCTATAGGTGTCACATTTGCAAAAGTTATAACTATTGGCATTGTAAATGACAAAGCTATTAATTTCGCTATTTTCAAAAATCAAAACATAAATAAAAAATTTGTCATATACAATACCAATAGCTCAAACTTTCCTAATGCGAGACCTATTGCATTGCAAATGCTTGTTTCCTATGTCTTGGGCTCTTCCCAGTCAGAGGCCCTTGCCCCACCCAAACAAGTGAGGTATAATTTTACTCGGGAGACTGAGGGGAACGCTGTGGGCTAGGACATATGTGCCGGCACAGTGATTCCACTCAAAAATATGTGGAAAATTTGTTTTTTTCAGCTAAATTTGAGGTTTGCAGGGAATTCTAGGTAGGAAAAGGTTGGGGGACCCATGCAAGTCATACCTCGCTGGACTTTCCAGGGTTTCTAGTTTTCAGAAATGTGTGGTTTGGTATTTTTCCAAGATGGCCACGGAGCCCAGGGCCAAAAGCCAAGATGACCCCCCCTTGCAAAACCAGGTTTTTTTGTGATAGGTAATTTTGATGTCTCCTCAATACGCTTTGGGCCCTTGCCTGTTGCGGGTACTTGCCCCACCTATGCGAGTGAGATATAATTTTTATCAGGAGACCGGGGGAGTGCTGGGTGGTAGGAAATTTGTTGATCCACGTAGATTCCAGAACTTTCCCACACAGACATTTTAAAAAAAAGTTATTTTTTCAGCTAAATTTGAAGTTTGCAGGGCATTGTGGGTAGGAAATCGTTAGGGGACCCACGCAAGCCATAACTTGCTGGACTCCTCCGGGTGTCTAGTTTTCAGAAATGTGTGGGTTTGGTAGTTTTCCAAGATGGCCATCGAGCCGGGGCCAAAAACCCAGGTGACTCCTCTTGCGAAACCAGGTTGTTTTGTGAAAGGTCATTTTGATGTCGCCTTAATACGTTTTGGGCCCTTGCCTGTCGCGGGTACTTGACCCACCCTAGCAAGTGAACTACCATTTTTATTGGTTTGTGGATCCACATAGATGCCAGAACTTACCCGCACAGAATTTTGAGAAAAAAATGATTTTTTCCTCAAAATTTGAGGATTGCAGGGGATTCTGGGTAGGAAAATGTTGGGAGACCCGCGCAAGCCATACCTCCCTGGACTCCCCTGGGTTTCTAGTTTTCAGAAATGTGGGGTTCTGTAGGTTTCTGCCAACTCGGGACCAAAAACTCAGCTGCCCCTATATATCCGAAAATTACCTTGTTTTGCAAGGGGGTGTTCACATGAGATTTTGGTCCCGGGCTTGGCGGCCATCTAGGGAAACATACCAAACCCACACATTCCTAAAAACTAGACACCCGGCGGAGTCCATTGAGGTATGGATGCATGGATCCCCCAACATTTTCCTACGTAGAATGGCTCTCACCAGTTTCTCTTACCCAGAATCCCTTTCAAACCTCAAAATGTGTCAAAAAACCAAATTTTCTTCACATTTATGTGGTGGAAAGTTCTTAAATCTGTGTGAGAGCCAGACACGTCACCCCATCCTGGATTCCCCTGGGTGTCCAGTTTTTTAGAATGTATAGGTTAACTACGTTTCCCTAGGTGCCGGCAGAGCTAGGGTTCAAAATCTACAGCTAGGTCAAATAGTGTCAGTTTGCACTGTAAAATGTGGAGCATCCACGCTGCGTTTTGGGCCGTTTCCTGTTGTGGGCACTGGGCCTACGCACACAAGTGAGGTACCATTTTTCTCAAAAAACTTTAAGGAACGCAGGGTGGGTGGAATTTTGTGGATCCAAACAGAATCCAGAACTTTCCACCACAGAAATGTGAAGAAAATGTGTTTCGTTTCACAAAGTTTGAGGTTTGCAAGGGATTCTGGGTAACATAAACTGGTGAGAGCCAGACAGGTCATCCTATCCTGGATTCCCCTTGGTGTCTAGTTTTCAAAAAAGTACAAGTTTGATAGTTTCCCCTATGTGCCAGCTGCGCTAGAGCCCAAAATCCACAGGCAGGCACATTGCTAAAAAAATAGTCTAGTTGGCTTTCTGCTGCCCTGGGGAGAATCGGAGGGGGGGGGGGGGGGGAATTTGCCCTGATATGTCCCCAAGGGGAGCAGAAAGACTCAGGCTAATTGTGGAGGGGTGGGGTCATTGGTATGCACATTCTGGGCAGCCTCTATCCATGCAGCGAGGGTAGTCGCTGGTGCCTAGTGGGATTTCTGCCCAGCCGGGGCAGATAAGGGGCCACTACCCCATCTGCCCCCGGGGGAGCACAAAGACTGGAATTTCGCTGGGGTGGTGGCGGTATTGTCATGCCCATTTTCAGCAGCCCCCACCCCTACATGAATACAAAAAAAAATCCCTGGTTTCTAGTGGGCTTTCTGCCCCATGGGGGGGGGGGCAGATTTGGGGCTACTGCCCCATATGCTCCCAGGGGGGCAGAAAGACTGGATTTTTGTGGGCGAGGTGGGGGCATTGGCATGTCCGTTTTGGGCAGCCCCCACCCCTGATTCAAATTGGCAAAAAAAATCCCTGGTGTATAGTGGGCTTTCTTTCCCTTCTGGAGGGGCAGATTGGGGGCTACTGCCCCATCTACCCACCAGGGGGGCAGAAAGGCTGTAATTATGGCACAGTGGGGCATTGACATGCCCATTTTGGGCAGCCCCCACCGTAATTAAAAATTTTCCTCAAAAATCCCTGGTTTCTAGTGGGCTTTTTGCCCCCCGGGGGCCGATTGGGGGCTATTGCCCCATTTGCTACCCAGGGGGACAGAAAGGCTGTAAGTATGGCAGGGGGCATTGGCATGTCGTTTTGGGCAGTCTCCACCCTAATTAAAATTGTCCCAAAAAAATCGCTGGTGTCTAGGGGGCTTTCTGCCCCCAGGGGGGCAGATTGGTTGCTACTGCCCCTATTTGCCCCCCAGGGGGTGCAGAAAGACTGTAATTGTGGCAGGTGATGGGGGCATTGGCTTGCCCATTTTGGGCAGCCCCACCCTAATTAAAATGACCCCAAAAATCCCTAGTGTCTAGTGGGCTTTCTACCCCGAGGGGCAGATTGAGGACTACTGCCCCATCTGTCCCCCAGGAAGGGCAGAAAGTCTGTAGTTATGGCCGGTGTGGGGGCATTGGCATGCATGTTTTGGGCAACCCCCACACTCATCGAAATTGCCGCAACAAAAATCCCTGGTGTCCAGTGGGCTTTCTGCCCCCCATGGGGGCAGAAAAACTGAATTTGGCCAATATTTTTGCCCTGCCTGGGGCAATCCCCAAGCAGGGATCCACTGGGGAGATTCCCCCCTTTCCAATGATACCTCTTCTGTCTTTCTACGTGCTCAGGGGGCTGAGATAGACCCCTGAGCACATAGAAAGTAAAACTTTCGGTAAGCGCAACGTGCGCTGATCACCATTTCATAGAAACCATGGGGGCCTCTGGAGCTGGGGAAGCTCTTCCCCAGCTCCCGAGGCTTTGGGGAAGAAAAAGAAATCCCTCTGGGTCCTGCACCTGAGGGATTTCCGGTGCTTTGTGCCAGGGCAGCCAGGAGCCAACCTGCGCACACGAGCACCATTGAGCATGAGGCTCCCGGCTGGAGTTCTGGACTTTTTTGGTTCCGTCCAGAGGTGTCAGGGTACAACACCCAAAGACCCCGGAGTCCCACCTGCCTTGGTGCACAAATGAACAGAAACACGGGCTTCTCGATGGTGGCGTCAAAGACCAAAGGTTTATTACTGCAGGGACACAGAAGTCACAGAATCTACACACGGGCAGAATCTAGGAGACTGTTCGATTTGTACAAAGTGGGTTGCTCCTTATATACTAAAAATTGTGCTCTAGGCAAATATTTCACATGTCGGTACATTCCCAAACCTTTGTGTCTCTAAACAATAAATATTTGGCGTTACACAGGAACTGTCGATAATATCTGATACCAAACATCACGAAGAGGGGTTCCCACCAGTCCATCACAATCCCTTGTCAATATTGCATTCAAGACCCGGACCGCCTCATCGTAAAGTTCGTTACCTCCCCCTAATAAAGGCCCAGAAGGAAAGGAGCAGAGCCAGGTGCAGAAGATAGAAAAGCGGGATAAGAGATGTTTGTGGGTTGTAAATGGGCAAGGCTACCGGCTTCGGCCGCCTAATCATGATCAGGTACAATGGACAGGAAAACCAGTTCAGGTGGGCTGGCCTCGGGCAGAGGAGGCAGCCTTTGTCGAGTCATGCAGCTTCAGCGTGATCTGGTTTAAGGTGCACGTGTCATGTAAGAGGTGAATCTCCGGCTAAGGCTACGTGTCCTTAATCAAAGTGAAGTGAATGAAATGATCAGAGGCTATTGCATATGTGAGGGCAAGGAACCACAAAATGGCGGCCATGATCTAAGATGGATGCCGTGTGTATATCAGAAATGTGTCAGTGGAAGGAGTGCTCTTGCTCGTAGCGTAGCGAAAACACTAGGATATACTAAATGGATCATTTGCGGTTCGCTGATACTAATTTTATGTATTTCCGACAAACTTGAAAACACGGGTTCAAGTCGTCACGGAACCGTCACGGAACCTCAGACCCTCCTTTTGCCCTTACATAGGCAATTACTCAATCTATGTCTGAATCTAGTTCTATGCTCATCAGGTCAGTGACATGCTGTTGTATCATCATCCTTTCTCGTGTCTTTTCTCCAAATGCAGGTGGTTTCCTAAAACAGGTTGTAGCACAAAGACTACACAGAGCAGGACCACACTGGATAATCAGACAACATGAGAATAGTAATATTAAGATGACACCAATGACCATTAGAACCTTCCATCCCCACGCTGAGATCAGAGTCCAAACCCACTCCATAAAGGACCAGTTTCCCTCATCTACATGTATGGAGTCCGAAATCTTGTGCAACTTAGAGATCGCCTCGTAAACTGTTGGAGCATTATTAGGAATAAAGACACAGCAGCTCGATTGGATCATTCTGCATACCCCACCTCGATCTGCAAGTATAACATCTAGAACCATACGGTTCTGCAATGTCATGAGCCTATCCGCCTGAAGCTCAGCTGTCAGATTGCTAAGGGCACCAGCAGTTTCGGTAATAGTAGATTCAACTACCCGTGTTAGCTGACGTATGTTTCTACTATTGGCCATAGGCCCCCAGAACGGAAGGAAGCCTTTGAAGAAGTCTCCAGCTTCCTGACCAGCTGTATCTTCCTTGCTGAAGACACCTCTCGCTACTCTTGTTCTGTGGTAATCAGGTGAAGCAGTGTATGTCGGAGGCAATAATCGAGCAATATAACATGATCCTGAGAAGTCGGCAGGCAACCATGTATAAGCTCTGTCTCGACAAATGAAATAGGTACCCCTAGCAGTAAGAAAGGCAGGGGAAGAGTTAGCCGGAAACACATAAGTCTCTACGCACTCACTCCTCCCTAGCTGAGCTCTCGGATTTCTCCCATTACCTTGCAAACAGACCTGACCTCGGTGAGGTACGACCCAGATTGGAGTTGAGCTTTTACGCTTGCTTTCTCCTAAACTAAGGCGATACTCTGAAGTATTCCAACTTAAATATACTCGCAATTCGTCTCTAGGGTATGATGGAGTATTATTGACGTCTTTGACCATGTCAATAATTCCCTGGACTAAAGCTTTGTTGGCAGAGTTATATTTAGTGGAACGTGGTGGACGTGGAGGATAGGTCTCAAGAGCATAAGCAAAGATGGTTTGAAGGGCCTGAAATGATCCATTGTAGCTGAAAGGCAAAACCAGATAGGGAATACCTTTATCCATAGTGTGGGGTATCAAGCCACACACCCAACAGTCTGTCGTGTTAACTACCAGTTGGTGTTGGTGCAAGAGCTGTACAAAAGTATTATTAATGAATTCTGAGCGTCGAGCTTGCTCATGTTCCGGAAACGAGTGAAAAGAGTGTATAGAAGAAACAGTAGAAATAGCAGGATCAAGGGGAGGTACTGTAGATACTGGCACAAAAATCAAATTTATGCTAAAGACAATTCCACCCACCAGTGTTGCTAAAACAATCAAAAATGTAATGGCACATTGCATCAAGAAACATTTGCTATGAAGAATTCTATTTAGTCTGTTTCTGCGAACGTAAATCACATTTTCTCGTTGCAGCGCAGGAAGTTCCATCTTCTACAATCCGCTCGCGACCACTGATGATGTGTACGTAGATGAAAATGCCTCTGTCAGCCCTGGGAGTTCCCAGTACTAACAGAAAGATCGACCTTGTGTCAGACCCCTGCAAATTCAAACTAGGCACACAGCCACGACCCTACGGCTACCCAGACGGCAAGGCAATTTTAAAAACAATAAACAATAACAAACTTCCTGGCTGAAGGCAAAAGTTCAAAATATATATATATATATCAAAATCACAGTATGCAGTTGCCTGCTTTATTAGTCCTTTTTATGGCTTCTAAGGTTGTATCTTTTCTTCGCTGGTACTGTTTGATCGGAAAATAGTGTATCACTAGCAGCTGTTGCAGAGTTTACGTTCGCAGATGGCAAAGTTTCTTCTGATGCTGGAGACAAATTTTCAATGTTCAAAGCAGTCTTTTCAAGAGGAGAGTCACGTTTCAAAGTGTCAGAAATCAAATCGGCATCGCTGAAAGGGACAAATTTTGGAGTTATTTCAGATTCGGAGGCACCAATTCCCTTCTTCACCCAGTCGTCGTAGGGCAGCGGCAGTGGAACACGCTTTACGTGAGAAGCGTGGATCCAGTGCTTGCGACCAGCAACACGTACAGCTGTCCTCGTCGCCAGCAGGATTTGGAAGGGGCCGATGTAGCGAGGCTGAAGATTCTTTGTCCTCGCAAAATTTCTGACCACCACGTGGTCGCCGGGTTTCAGCTGATGCCCTGGACTCTCCGGAGGTTTTGGCAAAGCATCAAAGACCTGTTGATGAATAAGACTTAATTTAGCAGTCAAGTCGTAAAGATAGTCTATCAACATAGGATATTCAATGGAGCAGAATTGTTTAGGCCTTGGCACACCCCAGACATTTGCCGGGCGGCCAAATACAATCTCATATGGAGAAAGCCCTATTCTAGAATGCACTGTTGCTCTCGTTGATAACAAGGCCAAAGGAAGTGCGTCTGGCCAAGCCAAACCTGTGGATGCTTGAATTTTGGCTATTTTAAGCTTGAGGGTGCCATTGTAACCCTCGACTAAACCAGCAGACTGGGGATGGTTCGCACTATGAAATTTTTGTTTCAATCCTAGACCAGCACACACACTCTGCATAACTTTCCCTATAAACTCACTTCCGTTATCTGACCATACAATCCGTGGCATTCCAAACCTAGGGAAAAATTCTTTGAGAAGAATTTTGGCAGTTGATAAAGCAGTGTTGTCCTTTAGTGGGTATGCTTCTATCCACCTGGAAAAAGCACAAACCACCACCAGGACGTATTTTAAATTGTTGCAGCGTTCCATGTGAATGAAGTCTAACTGTATTACTTCAAAGGGACAGGAAGGAGGAGCAAAATGACCAGCTGGAGTTGGAGTTCCCTTGCCAGGATTATGCATCAAGCACACCATACAATTTTTCACCACTCTCTCTGCACACTTACTGATTCCCTCATTCTTCCAAACCGGAGCTAACATCTTACATATCCCTTTAGAACTTATGTGCGCCACTCCATGCGCCATCGTCACTACTGCAAGCACATACGCATCAGGCAACATCCAACGCTGCTGTTCTGTCAAATCGATCCAACATCCATTCGAGTCCAATTTGCCCGTACTTTCTCTCCATACGCGTTTCTCTTCCTCAGTCGCTTCTTTCTGAATCTCTTTCACACTTTCCATTGTGTCCTCACACATTCCAGACTCAGCAATCCATCTTGCAGACGTAGCAACATACATTCTACTCATCATGTCTCTAGCTGTCTGTTTAGCGGTTTCATCAGCAAAGGCATTTCCCCGACCAACATCATCCGTGATTGCTTTATGAGCACTGCACTTCACAATCGCAACTTCAGTCGGTAAGGTTAGAGATTCTAACAAGTCGTTAACTAGCTGACCATGTTGAATCTTAGTCCCATGGGACGTAATGAAACCCCTTTCTCTCCACAACCGGCCAAAACTATGGGCCACGCCAAATGCGTACTGACTATCTGTAAACACATTCACTCTCTTTCCCTCAGCTAAAACACACGCTCTCGTAAGAGCTATTAACTCTGCAGCTTGGGCAGAATTCTGACTCACTCTTGCAGTCTCCACAATCGTCTTCAAAGTCGTTACCGCGTAGGCAGCAGTCACATCACCATTCTCCAATTTAAAACATGACCCGTCCACATACAGCGTACCATCTGGGTCGGATAGAGGAGTATCTCTCAAGTCGATACGACCTTTTGTCTCTTCCTCCGTTTTGAAATAACAGTCATGTGGCTCAGAATCACTCGACTCTTGATCAGTCGGCAACAATGTTGCTGGGTTCAATACATTGCATCTTTTGATCTGAATATGACTCGCTAATAACGTCAGCTCGTAACCAGATAATCTCGCACTAGTAAGGTGTTGTGTCTTCGTTCGGTTCATGAGTGTGTCCACTGCATGAGGAACCATGACCACTAGCATATTGTTCATCACCAAACCAGCAGATTGTCGAATGGAAGCTGCAGCTGCCGCTGTAGCCCTCAAACAACTAGGCAATGCTCTAGCTACCGGATCTAATGTTGATGAGAAATACGCACAAGGGCGTTGTTTATCACCAAACTTCTGTGTCAAGACACTCAACGCGCAACCTTCTCTTTCGTGAACGTAGAGCGTGAATGGCTTACTGTAATCAGGTGTGCCCAATACAGGAGCTGAACACAAAGCTTTTCGTAATTCAGCAAAACTCTCTTGACATTCATCAGACCATGGCACCGGACTCGGAACATTTTTCCCAGTCAAAGCTACCAACGGTTTTGCTAAAAGTGAAAAATTTGGGATCCATTGCCTACAGTAAGAGGTAATACCTAGAAAGGCACGTACTTCTCTCTGTGTGCGTGGAACACTCATTTGCATAATTGCTTTTATTCTTTCTGGGGTCAACTTCCTTCCCTCCTTTGACAAGAGATGACCTAAGTAGGTTACTTCTTGGCAGCAATATTGCATTTTGGAAGGTGACACCTTATGATTCAAATTAGACAAATGATGCAATAGTGAAATTGTAGCTGCTTTGCAAGTTTCCTTGTCATCGGCAGCCACCAAAAGATCATCTACGTATTGTACTAGGGCAGAACCTGGAGGAAGGACAAAAGAATCTAACTGGCTTTTTAAAGCTTGACTGTAAATAGATGGACTTTCACAGTAGCCTTGTGGAGCGCGTTTAAATCTGAAACTGCGACCTCCTAAACAGAAGCCAAAAATATCTCTGCTTTCCTCGGCTATCGGAATGCTGAAAAAGGCATTCTTCAAGTCGATGACTGAGAACCATGTAGCTGTAGCAGGAATCAATGTTAACAAAGCAGTAATGTCTGGCACTACAGGAAACCGCGGAATTACAATCTTATTAACTTCTCTAAGGTCTATGACAAACCTATAGACTGGAGGCTTTGTAGGATCTGTTCGTTTCAAAATCAGCAATACAGGACTATTACAAACATTTCCTCGCGTTTCTTCAACCACACCTTTTTTAATCAAATCTTGCACAATCAATAAGAGTGCACGCTCACCTTCATTCGATATTTTATATTGAGGAATTCTTGGAAATTTCACATTCGCTTTCAAAGTTACTACATACGGTGGAATCTCTAGTAGACCTACATCATTGGGACCAGTCGCCCAAAGAGAATCAGGGAGTGAACGTAGCTCCGGCGGGAGTTTGTCCATTGACAAGTACATCGGAGAGGTGAGTCTTTTACCCAAAGTAAGCTGTACTCCTTCCGGAGAACAGTACAATGTCGCATATAGTCGTTTTAACAAATCTAAACCAAGCAGATTTTCATTACAACCTGTCGTCAAAATTAAGGGTGCTTTCAATTGACACGGTCCAACAGAAATAGACAAAGGACCAGATATCGGGTTGTACACAGGGGCGCCTGAAAAACCTACGGAAACATTTGTTGAGCCAGACAAAGGTGCGCCAGGGAGTTTCGCATGCATGATAGAACTTTTTGCGGCACCAGTATCCAACAGAAACGGTTCGACTACACCTGATGTTGCTACTGCGACATAAGGCCCACTCTGATCCACTGGAACTGATACTACTCCCTCTCTCTGTCTATGGCTGTCCTAGTACCCATTTTGTTGAAATCCCTCTTCAACTTCACAATAATCCTCAACAAGATATTGCTGAGATCTATTCTGTTGAGCTGACTGTACATTTCGCTGATCAAAGTGATTAGAAGGACGATCATTAGTTTGTGGAGGCATAGCACCTCGTCCCCGACCTCTAGAATTCTGTGCAAAACCACCACGACCTCTCTGAGCTGCTGCCGCATTATTTTGCGCTAAAATCTGACAATCATTTTTATAGTGACCCTCTTTCTTACAGTACGCACACTGATTCCACTGGTATTGAGGCCTGGTCGAATTATAATCTGTCTTTTGATACGAATTCTGTTGCATATTAGTCTGATTCGTGCGAGGCGGATACGCCTGCTGTAAAAGAACTTTAGTCTTTAAATCTTTCGTTTTCTTCTCTGATTTCTCCTTTTCCTCTTTATCCCTATTTTCATAGTACTGTGCAGTCGCAAGTATTTGCGCTGTCGTAGATACAGCCCACGCACTTTCTGAGTCTTTCAATTTATTGCATAATTCGGGTAACAAATTATGCACAAATTTATCGACAAACAATCTCTGTCCTCCTTCAGTGCTCATATCCTGACCACTATGGTCTACAAAAGTCTCTTCGAACCTCGTGAAGAAGTCGGAGACACTTTCGTCTTTCTTCTGCTTGCATGCGGATAATTTATCCCAATTAACACGCAATGCTGGCATCAGAGTCTTCATTAAATCTATTATTCTGCCAGGAAGATTAGCAATTAGGGGTTCGGGTTTCGCACCACCTATTTGTTGAGCATCTGCTGCAGTGATAGCTGCCCAATCACCACCTAAAGCAGCCTGATGATCCTCTCTACGAATTTTAGCCCACACTGGTTGTGGAACTACATTACCAAACAACATATCAATGTCGGCTAAGTTCATTATACAAGCCTCAACTGTCTGTGTCAATTCCTTGTAATATCCGGCTGGATTCTTACGTGGATCTGGCAAGGCCTGTTTCACTGCTAACACTTCTGCTCGCTTCCACGGAATATGTATCCATACTCTTTGGAACTGTGCTGGAGCAGCTGCAATACCCGCATTATCATCACGTTGTACTGCTTCGCGCCAAATTGGAGGAACTTCCCTCATAGGATATTGGCGACTTAGCTTCATTCTACCTTTCTCTAAATCTCTCGGCGAACGAAGAGATGGATCATTCCTAAAACTCAAAATGAGTTCCATCGCTTCCTTTATATTATCGCCCACTATCATTCCAGCAGCAAACTCTTTTTGAATCTTAATTAAATCTTCCAAATCTGATTCGACATCGTCTTCTTCTATTTCCTCACGCAACAACGAGCACATCTCGTCGAAGACGTATCGCTGTGTTGGCTCTCCCCATTGCATAAATGTCTCTAACACATCTTTCGTACTATATCTTCTAACTTTTGTAATCCATCTGAGAGCCGTGGAGTCTAAAACTCCCCGTTCCTCAGTACTTGGAAGCTGACTCCGTCTCTGAACAGAGTCAGGAGTAGGAGTCTTAATCAAGGTTTTATATATAGGAGACAGCATATTAGTAACAGAATCAGTAATTCTTCGACGAACAGAAAGTGGAGTTAGTACACTCGCAGACATAGAGAACGCAGTAGAGGTAGGAATAGATGACGAAACAGTAGGAGTATCGAGGAAAATAGTTTGAGGACCAATAGGTACAGTGGTAGGTATAGGAGCGGGCAGTGCAGGAAGAGGAGGAGCTGTAGGAACATTTACATTCACCACAGGAGGTATAGGAACTTGATTCTGAGGAACAAGAACACCAGGTTGTCCAGCAACCGACAATTGAACATCCGGTATAAGTGGAGCCGCAGCACCTTGTGCATACGGTGGAGGCGACCGTAACAGATAAGATAGCAGAGGATCGTTTTCGGAATCCTCCAGTATCTTAGCCATTTTCGATGGCAAGGCAGGATAGCACTTGTCAATCGCTAAGTTACGCTCTCTAATGGCTACATCTATGGCTTTCTCACACTCGTTAGCCTGCAACTGCTTAGTCGCTTGCTCTAGAGTTAACTCTTCTAGTTCTTTTTGCTCTTTTTTCAACCTTTTCATTTCTCTCTGTTTGGATTCTTTCCGCCAATAACGAAAAGAGTCAAACATTGCCGGCCGGGCTTTCTTCCTAAACAATTTCGCTTCTAAATTGTCGAGAATCTCTTGTTCAAAACTACCATGCAGTGGCCAACTAAGGACACCATCCTTCTTACAATAACGGACCCATATCTCATTATAAGTTATAGGACCCACACCATACTTACAATATAGGTCATATAGGGGAGTCCCAATCGGAGGAACCAGACAGGAATCCTCTAATTGTGAGTCACTGTTGCAACTAAAACAAGACAACATTTTCCGACTTACCATTCTCAGTCCGGAACACAAAACAAACAAAACACGAAACAAATTGTGCACTTGAACCAAGAACTTAGGCCTACCAAAACGAACTGATGTATCGATACCCAAAACTGAACCAAATAGATTATCGTAACCAGAACAACTAGTGATAATCTTACAAAACCAAACCAAACCAAGAACCGATCAAGGATTTTTAACAATCCTCACAAAAGTAACCAGCTAGCTATCACTAAATACTTAACTGAGGCACTGAAGACGTCACCAAGGAGAAACCCGTCACGTTTCGCCGTACTAAGGACTGCACCACTTCGGGTCCAAGACAGGGCGACGGTCAAGGCAACGGCCCACTGCAGCCGTCCTGAACGGGAACCCTCGTGGAAGAGAACTTCAGGGCCACTTTTGCGATATGCCGGGATCGATGAAGTGGGGCGCCTCCCTCAGGAATCTTCACACGAAGCTTCTCGAACTCTTCAGGCTTTTGGACCGGTACCGAATGACGTCGCCCCACGTTGGGCGCCAATTGGAGTTCTGGACTTTTTTGGTTCCGTCCAGAGGTGTCAGGGTACAACACCCAAAGACCCCGGAGTCCCACCTGCCTTGGTGCACAAATGAACAGAAACACGGGCTTCTCGATGGTGGCGTCAAAGACCAAAGGTTTATTACTGCAGGGACACAGAAGTCACAGAATCTACACACGGGCAGAATCTAGGAGACTGTTCGATTTGTACAAAGTGGGTTGCTCCTTATATACTAAAAATTGTGCTCTAGGCAAATATTTCACATGTCGGTACATTCCCAAACCTTTGTGTCTCTAAACAATAAATATTTGGCGTTACACAGGAACTGTCGATAATATCTGATACCAAACATCACGAAGAGGGGTTCCCACCAGTCCATCACAATCCCTTGTCAATATTGCATTCAAGACCCGGACCGCCTCATCGTAAAGTTCGTTACCTCCCCCTAATAAAGGCCCAGAAGGAAAGGAGCAGAGCCAGGTGCAGAAGATAGAAAAGCGGGATAAGAGATGTTTGTGGGTTGTAAATGGGCAAGGCTACCGGCTTCGGCCGCCTAATCATGATCAGGTACAATGGACAGGAAAACCAGTTCAGGTGGGCTGGCCTCGGGCAGAGGAGGCAGCCTTTGTCGAGTCATGCAGCTTCAGCGTGATCTGGTTTAAGGTGCACGTGTCATGTAAGAGGTGAATCTCCGGCTAAGGCTACGTGTCCTTAATCAAAGTGAAGTGAATGAAATGATCAGAGGCTATTGCATATGTGAGGGCAAGGAACCACAAAATGGCGGCCATGATCTAAGATGGATGCCGTGTGTATATCAGAAATGTGTCAGTGGAAGGAGTGCTCTTGCTCGTAGCGTAGCGAAAACACTAGGATATACTAAATGGATCATTTGCGGTTCGCTGATACTAATTTTATGTATTTCCGACAAACTTGAAAACACGGGTTCAAGTCGTCACGGAACCGTCACGGAACCTCACGGCCGTCGTGCACACTGAAAGGGTTAAGAAAATCCATTCAAAGATGATATCGGCAAATGAACACACATCTATGTCAGCCATCTAAGAATGGATTTTCTTAAAGCTGATTAAAATACATTAGGAAATGTCTGTCATATATACGTGTGCACATGGAAGTTCTATCAGACATGTTGTAATGGTTCAAACATTTTTTATGATTATCATCTGCCAATACAACATTGAGCTGAGCTAAGAGCCCGAAGTCTCTAGAGGATGAAGGACATGTTGAGAGGGTTGTTTTAAAAGAGAGAAGGTGACGGCAGAAGATGTAGCAGCAGGAGTAAATAAGAGAAAATAATACTTCATATTCACTGCAGTGCAAGATCTGATGCATGTAGTGAAAGGAATCCTGCCATACAATCAAAACAGAGTGAGAAGAAAAGGCTGAATGAGAGACAAACACAATAAGAGGGAGGAAAACAAGACAAGAAAACCATCCAATCATGATCAAGGAACTGACAGAAGGACTACTCTATGTTTTGTATTGCTCAATTGGGCTTCATTAATAAACAGCTAAAACGAAAGAGGCCCAAAAAAGCCCCAAAACTAGGGAGTCAGCCAAACTCCCTTTTCTAGGTTATTCGGGCAGGTGGAACAACTCATTGAAGTTTTTGAGTGATGAACTAGTCAGCGGTGGCATATGGCATGTTATCATAATGATGCCATGGAGCCCTTAGTCTTGCATATGGTGGCTGGCAATTAGCCCTCTCTTCCAACTGTTTGGAAGGGTTTGACCAGTGCTCAATTTATCTTGGCAAGTCAACATGATGTGTAAAGGGTAATTTGGGGGTAGGGTTACTTGATGAAAGTGGGCTGATTATTCATCCTGATAAGAAAAGTTAAGTTAAATTTGTCAGAACTTAAGTAAGATAAGCAGTGAAAGATGTAAAAGATTCTGTAAACAAGAACAGTGAGATAAAATAGAATTAGACAATATGCAGGTAGGTGTGGCTCCCTGAGGATCCTGTATACCCATGAGGACAAATGACCAGTATTTCATTAAGAAGGAAGCAACACGTAGGGCAGATGAGGGGGGGCAGTAGGACCTCTCTGAGTACTGAACACTAGATCATTGGACAACATGTAGCCACACCTCATGACAGAGGACCAGTAAGCAATGAAATAATGAGGAAAGGGCAAAAATTAGAAACATAAGTGTGGGAAAGGGAGATAATTATATAGCAAAGTAAAAGTGGAATGATTTGTTCCCTTCAAATATATTTTGATGAAAAACTTGTGAACACTCAAATGAATGACTTAAAAACATCCTATCATAAATTTCATATATCAACTTTTTCTAAACTCAAAACCTAAATAAAGGGGTACAAAGCCAAATGTTTGGTATTTTGCATTGCAAGTTTAGGTTGTCTTATATTTATTTAAATGCCTCAGCTACAGCTGAGTTTCTCTGCGTGTTAAAATATATTTAAAGCATTTGAATAGTGCACATTTTGTCTTTGTTGATTTTCGTTTTTATCAGCAATCACATATCATGTGTGTGCTCCATGTCATAGGCCTGTCTCACAAATTGCACTCTTGATGGACCAGGAGGGGTGACCAAAGCACTACCCTCATAGTGCTGGAAGGCCACTGCCTTGACCCAGAGTTAAGCTCTGTGGCGGCAACCTACTGGGTAGATGATGATAGGAGTGAACAGGTCATTTTTATCCGGTGTTACTGGAGTTAGGTCTGCAGGCTCACTCCCCATTTTAAAAGTTCCACTGCTGTGTGCCTAACTGACCCTCGTCCTACTTGCCTAAAGTGCTGCGTAGGAGTGGTGACTCTGCACTGGTTGTATGTGTGCTTGGAAATGGTACAGTACGGGGATAGAGCAGTGCTGTGAAGAACATGCATGGGGAGCGCATGTACTGGGTGTATGTTGGCAGTGTGAAATACATAATATGAGAGATGTAGTGCTGTGCAGTGCATGCACAGTGAAAACATGTGCTGGGTATTTGGGTGCTTGCGAAAAGCATAACACATGAAAGGTTAAGTGTTGTGCAGTATGCGTATGATGAATAAGTGCGCTCGCTGTGTGTGTTTTTAAGTAGAACATCATTGCACAACAAAGAAAGGCTACTGTAATGAACAGTGCCCAGAGTGAATGTGTTTGCTGAATGAATGTGTGCCTGTGAGGATACTATGCATGAATGTAGCAGTACTGCATAGAGTATGCACTGTGTTCACACACTGTGTGTAGTGGGCCTGAAAAGGTACATTACATGGAGGACCCTGGGTTCCAATTTGGGAAGCCTCTGCCTACCTAATGAAGACATTACAATTATAGGAATGCCCCAGACAGCTTTGCTTAATGCTGCGTTCCTGTGAGCAGGTGGGGACACATTGGAGAAGGCAGAGAGAGACACCCCCCCCCCCAGTCACTGTGAAATGGCGAATGGGGGATAACTCCAACCACTTTAGACGAAAGAGGGTGCTACAGGGATTTACCTGTTAAAAACTGGAGCCCTAACCTCAAGAGAAATATTATTGCTTGTCAATGCTGAAATACATTTTTGAATGCGTAGAGTTAAAAAGAAAATAATACTTTTTAATATAAAAACAAAACATTGATTTAATGACAATATTAGTTATGAGTCGTGCTAAACAACCTGTTTCTACACTTCCCCTATGATGGAGCCTTTGACTGATTATCTACAGCTATCACAGAGAGTCAAGTGCGGAAGGGGGACTAGGCCCAGTTTCTCAGGGTCCATAGTAGGTCGGAATATAGGAGATCAGGAGTAAATTACCTCAACCACTACGATTGAGCCCATGAGCTCATGCATACCCTGTGGCCCTCTGAAAGAAGTCCTGACACTGTTACTCTTAATTTCTATAATCAAACTCCTCAAATATTATCTCATGTTAAAGTCCCCGGCATACAAGACACCAGACCCCATGAACTGTCTAACCTATCCAATAAGGCCTTGATTGGAGTTCTTTGTATTGCACACCATTAGTATTTGTTACCGACATTTGGCAGCATGCATTCACAGGCCACAATACCCGTGATCATTTTAAGTGTCGTCTTTAGGATTTTTTGGGTCCTTGGCAAAACATGGTTTAAGGGCCCCTATACAGTCCAAACTCGAATGTTATTACCAATTTCCTGGAAATTCAAGCCTGCATGATTCCAAACAGCACTAAATTATATATTAACGGGTCACATAATTAGTTGAAATATGTCTTGACCAGGGTGACAAAAGTCCTTAAAATGACACAGGGGTAAAAAGAGTCAGTTGTAGCAGTAAGCAAAGAGTGTAGATAGAGCAATAGAATAGTCAGAGATCAACAGGAGAGAAAGTTCACTTTCCAATAGAGTCTCTTGGAAGGGAGGGGAAACTGGGCAATTGCCCAATTTGCCCATCTTGCCTGATCATCCTGTGGTCACAAAAGCCCACCACCCACATACCATAACGCTCTATTAGATTTTCAGTGCTGCATTTGGTTATCGTTTGAGCATTATGTTGGGGTCGTGCCAGGATTAAGTACCTCCGACCACAATGACTGAAGGCCCAATACGCCCAGAACTGAATACCGAATGATCAATGATGCCACCACATCCACTATACATTCTAATACTGAGTGACTGCTGCCTCCATATCTGCATGAACTTTAATATTAAGTGATTGATTACCCTGCAATTCATGTACTATGAAATTACATAATAGCTACAAGGACAGCTTGTTCTCTGCTGAAAATGTACTTGTTCCATAACTACACTCATTTGTTTCAGTAAAACTATAAATAATGCGAGAAGGCACACAAAAGGAGAACACCCAGAGTACATTTATGTCTAGTACCATGAGACAATGAGGGGTTTTGTTTTTGACCACTTACCTCCTTCAGGCACTGCATATGGTTTGCAGCAGCAGATTACTGCCCTCCGACGGGGACGCATTTGCAACTAAACGAAGAGCAGACAGAATCATTAGGTCATTCTCTCTAAAACCAGATTTAATCATTGAGTCATTTTGTTATTCAGTGTTACACCCTGTGCCACTCAACCACCTTCTTGTTGAAATGTAGTAGCTAACTACTGAAGGGAACACCTACATACTCAACTATAATGGTCTCCATGCCACTGGTCTCACTACATTCTATGAGCTTTCTTGGTGTGATGCCCTATATCTCACTCCTGTCTTGAATGGGAAATAAATTGTTTAGTCCAGTGTAACTCTTTCACTTCACATTGAAGGCCTCTAGTAGGGTGAGCACTAAACATGATGTTTTTGCAATTTGGGGAAAAAGATCAATCTCCTGCACTTTTTTTTGTAGAGACTAATTTGATTGTGAACAAATCTGTGAACATCCCAATATCAATCACTCTTTTCATCAAGGGGGACACTTTAAAGTAAGCACTATAATATACTCGCTACTTATTCTCCCTAACTTTTATTCTCCCATTGTGAGTGGGGAAGAAACCCTATATCCAGCTCCAATCATGTCTCAGTCACCAAACTAAAACAAAGTTCAAAGCTCACTACAAAAACTGTCCCCTTTCCCTGTGTTTATAATAATACTAAGTGCCTCATTATGATGTCGGTCGGAAAGCACTGCGACCAACTCGGTGTCGGAAACATTTCTGACCAAATCAGATTTTGGGAGTTTGACTGACTGATTACAATGTTTCCGAACTTTTCCCAGAAGTACTCCAATTGACTTCAATGAGAGTCTGTGTTTCGACTTACAACACAGGCTCCCATTGGAAAATGGGGTGGGTGCGGAAAATCATGCGCCCTGGGAAGCCTGTCACACTGTGCATGGTTGTAAAGAGGGGTCCCAGGGTTACCCCCACAGGCCCCATTGGGAGTGCCCTGGGAGAAGGGGGCCTACTGTGGGCCCCCAAGGGTGAATTCTAACAGCCGATCTGTGTCAGAACAAACGATTTGGACAGGCTGTCCGAATCTGACATCGTAATCCATTGGTCGCAAACGAGGTCCGTAGACCTGAACAAGTCGGCTCCGACCAATTCGGTTCCTCAGAAGACCATCGGAACAGAGTCGCAACCGAGTAGGACAGTCCAAACGGTGCACAATCATCGTAATCGGTCGGTCGGAAGGGTTTCAAAGTCGGTTGGAAAGACAGGTTCGGAATCAGATTCGGACAAACCCAATGCCGCTCAGAGCCTTTTCGTCTGACATCATAATGAGGTCCTAAAATGTTTTCTACTCCTATTTTAAAACACATGCATGCCTCGTATTTTTCCCTTGCTCTCTTGCATCTTCCTTTAGGATCTTTCTACTATATTTGCTGCTATTGTCTCAGGCCTTAACCTCTAAACTTTCACCCTAATTAGTAGTAAACATTTGTATATCTGAAACTCAATCCCTGGTAACGACAATGAAGCAAAATACCTCATTTAAATTTACAGGCAGGAAATAAGAACTCACATTTATGGACATCTTGACCAGAGTAAAATTCAAATGTCAGCTGTGGTTGATGGTGCACACCCAACTGGATGGTAGGCAAACAGCTAGAAATAAAAAAAAAAAAAAGTTAATGTGTGAAGTCAAGAACTTCAGTTGTCACAATAGTTTTCGAGTAAAGAATTCCATGAGTTGTGAGATCTGAGATCAATGACAGAGCCTGCGACATTAGGAAACATTAAACAATAAGAGTCATATTTACCAAAAAATGCTGGAGCATGGTGTTATGCCAAATTTGGCAATGTCATGCTTCGACATTTTTCAAAGTCAGGGAGGTGCCATATTTACACAAATACAGTGCAGCCCAGAATTTTCTGTAGCTCTGGTCTAACAAAGGTGCCTGTGCTGCAGAGGTGATTGTGCACATGCAGGAGGGACAACTTCCCACACATAAACAATCAATAATGGCGATTTGCTGAGTAGATAGAGAAATATGTGGAGAAAAATTTATAATTTCTCCTCGTATCACCAGTCTAAGACCAAGTATTACCTGGCCTTAGTTTTTGGTGCTGCCCCAGCCTTGTAAATCTGGGGCAGCCTCATAAAGCAATGAGTGTTGCGGTGGAACGCCCACAGCAACACCCATTGTATGTCCACTTGCCACAATGGACTGTGGAGGCAAAGGGTATATTTACAAGATGGCGTTAAGCCACGTTAAGCGGTTTAGCACCACCTTGTAAATATGTGAAATGCTGCAACGCCACCAAAGCGTCAAAAAAAGTGACACTCCAGTGGCGCTAAGGGCTTGTATAAAGAGCCCTTATATGTTTTTAAAACACTGTTGATTCCAGACAGGTCTGTGAACATACAACTTTATTTTTTAACATGAATAATTTCTGATGAAAGGAATTATTAGAGAAAGAAAATCACTTTTATAACCAGAGTCAGGTGAGGAGAAGGGAGAGTAGAGAGGAAAACAAAAAGTGATTCTTGTCTAAGCTGTTGTTTTCATGAAACCCCAAATACCCCAGTATGTCAATATCAATTCTCCAAAAACAATGGGAAAACATTCATACTGTTATGTTCTGTACTAAAGACTTTATTGCATCACATCCCTAAAACATAACCAGAATTTGCCTCTATCAGAATCTGTGGGAATGCATATTTTCACCAAGTAACACCCACTTTCTATAAGTGACTACTAAAAAATTGCCTAGATTTGGGATGAAACAGGTTGACACTGTGGAACCTTTACAACTTTTTTTTATTTATTCATAGTGCTTTATGTTACATGGAATCAGCTCAATTGTGCTAATGAAAACAATGCCCTAAAGCAGCACCTGCCTTGTGACACAACTATTCTATGTGCTTTTGACATGTAATTGATGTGTATATTAAAGATGAAGATAAATTCAAAGATGTACATCTATTAGTGCTGTACTGCAGCATCATTGTTAAAACATGTTGTTGGTTGCATTTCAAGCTGTACATTAAAAGTATAAGTATCGAAGGCCATAGAGGGTAAGCACAGTTTCAGATGGCACGTAGACCATTCAAAAAGCATTTTAAATCACCCAATCAACTAATTTATAAGTGACCGGAGTAATTATGCAGACAAATCAAAATGAGGAAGGGGAAGGTCTACTGGAGGGGTTATAGTGAGCATAAGGGGCATAGGGGAGCAATGCACTCCTCCAGTCAGCAGAATGTGTGGGTGAGATTGGTATTGTGTGAGTAGAGGACAGCCCTTGCCCCTGTGTATGTGTTTGTGTGTGTGTGTGTGTGTGTGTGTGTGTGTATACACTCCTTTGGTCAGCAGAATGTGTGGGTGAAATTGGTATTGTGTGAGTAGAGGACAGCCCTTGCCCCTGTGTATGTGTTTGTGTGTGTGTGTGTGTGTGTGTGTGCGTGTGTGTGTGTGTGTGTGTGTATATACATATATATTGTTAGATCTGGCAGCCTTGTGGTGGTCTACCCCCAACTTTTTTCCTTCTTCATCCACTTTAACTGACCTTGTTTTTGATGGTATTAGGACTCTGTGCACCTTACTACTGCTAATCAGTGTCGAAGTGCTTGTTTTCTCTCCCATAAACATGGTAACATTGGTTCGTTCCCAACTTGCATATTTAATTTACTTATAAGTCCCTAGAAACATGTTGGTACCTGTACCCAGGACCTGTAAATTAAAGACTATCAGTGGGCCTCCAGCACTGGTTGTGCCACCCACTGAAGTAGCCCTTTAACCATGTCTCAGTTCTTCAATTGCAGGGCCTGTGTGTGCTGTTCACACTGCCATGTCGACTTGGCAAATAAAACCTTTGGTTAGGAACAAATCTTCAATTTTTATACATATAAATCAACCCTATGGTAGGCCCTGGACAATACAGAGGGCAGGGTGGAATTTATTTTAAAGGCAGGACGTGTCGTTTTAAGTTTTGCATATACTTTTAGTGAAAACCCCTTAAATCCTTTTTTTACTACAGCAGGGCCTATGTTTCCGATAGGAACATTGAGATTATCTAATTAAATTTTATAAGTGCAATTTCTAATTGTGAAGAGGTAGAAATTTTGTTTTTGGTGTCTCTGGAATCGCAATTTAAAATACAAACTTGTGTTGAAGTCAGGTTTTAAGTTGCAATTCCGAAAATGCAACTTTTAGAAAGATAGCTTTTTCTTACTTTAGCCATTTGCTACTTGCTGTTTGTCTCTGATCACACGTCTGGGGTAGGTGACAGTTGGGGCTTGTGTATCCCCCCTAGACAGCCACCAACAATGGGACATTAAGTGTGAATTGATGGGCCAGCCAGGATTATGGTTCTTTGGCTCAGCGGCCTAACTGGGTCCCTGTAGCCGGCACATGTTCTATCGCTGTTGGCCTTAACTTTTGACTTTGTCCTATCCAGTGCTACCAGATATCCCAAATAGTGCTTTTAGGCACTCGTTTAACAACAAACTTTAAAATTCAATGTCTCAAGTTCTACTTATTGGATGTTGGTTGTTTTGGTATTGTATATTTATTTAGTGAAGCTCTATTTTCTTATCTGGTGTGGAATCTTTTTGTGTGGCATTTTCACTGATTTACTGTTTGAAGTTTTGTGCAAATACTTTGGACATTGCCTCTAAGTGAGAGAAAATCACACAACCATACAGCCACTTAGACAACAACTGGCTGATTGATACAGACATTCACACAACCATTCACTCACCCAAACATTCACTGAGACACCTAATCACTCACTTATACAGTCAGTCACACACCTACTGAATCATCCAAAGAGGTACTCACACACTCACTGATGCACCAATACACCTGGTATATAAATTTAAACCATCAAAAACCTTTAAAAAACGCTCATAGTCACTGGATGATATCATCAGTGATGTCCTTTGAAATGTCATCAGTGATGTCCCTGACCATATCATGAGTGATGTAATATCCGAAGTCATAAGCAGGGCATTGTGGGGTGTGAGTTATAGTTCTATAGTTAGCTCACTAACTATAACAGTTACATGTCAGTGGTTTTGTATGAGTGACACCTGAGCCTAACTATAATGTCCCTGTAAGCTGTAAGTTTGGTGTTTTTTGATTTTATATATATATATATATATAAATACATATATATATATATATATATATATATATATATATATATATATATATATATATATATATATATATATATATATATATATTTATATATATTTATATAGGTATATATATATAATGCAAAGGGAGTGTTGAATACTATTAATACAATTTAGAGTAATTTTACATGGGCACCTTTTATTACATGGGCACAATAAAGTGAAGAGGGAGATAGGTTGGTTTTCTTTGTAGGTCAATGTTTGTTGGAAGTTTAACTGCTAGGTGAGATGAAAGTCTATGGCAGAGGTTTATTGCAAAGTCGGTATGGGTAGGTTGTGAGAGATAGGGTTTGTGATTTAGGGAGGGTATATGCGTAGTGTAGTGAGGACTGACAGGAAGCAAGTACTTTGAGTGGGTTGTAAAGACCATGATTTGCTGAGGTGCTAAGGCAGCCTTTATCCACATAGTGAGAGTAGATCTCAAGTGCGATTTGTCAAAGCGTCACAATTCACAAAGGCTCTTGTAGCACAGTCAGCAGGGCGAATGGCACACTGCGAGCAAGCACTGATTTCTCAGATGATCACAGCTCACAGAAAGAGGTGGTGGTACACTCATCATTCATATATGTAGTTCACACATTTGCTGTGCGCTAATCATTCAGAAGACGAGGGACGCGTTGTTCAGAGTATTATAAATTGCTCCTATGACTTCATAACATTTAATTTGAATATTTATATATTTATCTGTATTCATCCTGCATTATGAGTGATGTCATTTTTTCAAAGATGATGTGGTTTGTCCAACCAATTTTGATGTCTGATGTGGATTATACATGCTTTAATCATGCTGCTTATAGTAAAAACCCTCATAAGAATCTAATTGCCAAAAGCCATATACAGTTGGAGGGGACATTTTTCCATTTCTCTTCTAACTAAATTACACTGCATGTGAAGTAATAAGTCAAAGGGCTTATCTTACTCACTTTGAGTTCAGACTCACAGTATCCATATTGAAATAAATCACAGTTTTTCTCAAGCTAACACAGCTTTAACCTTCTCCTTCCAAGTATCCAAGGAAAGTGATCACTGTTGTAAATTGATAAATCCAATCCAGGCCATTCTGACCGGGCTCATTTAAAAGAATACCTTGCACCTGAGAGACTATCCATGCATTCACAGATTACTCTCTTTTGGCTTCAATTATAAACTTTCTAATTAAGCAGACCAAGTATAAGAAACTGGGTTCTTAGTTGAGAGGAGTAGAAGCACCAATCAAATAATAAACTGATTCCTTGTCTGGGTGAACTACAAAAGCCACTAAGTAAGCCTGTGCTTACTCCCTCTAGTACCTTAACACAATAGCACTCACGCTTTACTTAGTGGTAATGTGTATAGTACTTAAACAAATAAAGTACTAAAGTGAAAACACTGCACAAGAAAAATCTCAAATATTTTTACATTGCTAGAGCTTCATGTTAGCAGTGGTCACAGTCTACTGCTGCTGATGCTGGTTCTTGTAGAGGACGCAAAGAGCAGGTTCTCACAGGATATTCACATCAGCGGGCATCGCAGATGGTTGTCAGGCAACATGAGGAGTCCATTTGTAGTCGCACAGGGACCAAAAACCTTAGAATCTTCATCAGGGACTCAGGAATTTTGGTTGTCAGGCAGGAAGAGAACACTCTGATGCCAGTCAAGGGTCACGACCTTGACTGGGGGATCAGCGCTCACTTCAGCAGAGGCCAGCACCAGGACTCATGCCGGTCCATGCAGGTCCAGTTGGTGCTTGTTGGCTTGACAGTTGCAAGGAGACCTCTGGAAACTTGTTTATTTCCTGTAGCTCTAACAGGAGGTTAGTCAACTGACACTTTGAAGCACTTATGTGAAGCCTGAGCTCAAGTCAAGCAGGTCTAATCTTCATTCTTCAGATAACAGGGCAATCCATTTCCTGAATCTATCACAGGACCAGCAGTTTTCTGAAGAGAGGTTTTGAAGGTGCCACTTTTATCCTCAGTGCCAGCCTATGCGGGAGGGATGGCCCATCTGTCTAAACTTGCCGCTTACCTATGTTTGGCTCCAAAATGTGGAGGCTAACAAAGGGTAGACAGGCATATTTGTGAGATGCATTTTGTCAGTGGCACAGCAGGCACCCCTTAGAAGTCGGGAAGGGCTGGGCAAGCCCTAAGGCTATGCTTTGAAGTTCAGGAAGGCTAAGCACAACCTTCCAGGACATCCCAGTCAGGAGGTGAACACCCAGCCCCACACCCAAGGTTCTTTAGTCCTCACATCTGGAAGTAATACGCAAATCACAATGGGAGATACATTCAGAGTCATGTGATCCTGGATCTTGGCAGAAATGCACATTTGGTTTATGCAGAAAAATACACACTTTCTAAAGTTGGGTTTTTCAGAATTGTAACTTAAAATCCGGCTTTATGATTAAAGAGGATTACAAATTACAATTTATTTGAATGGAAACAGTGTCCCTTGATCTGGTTCCAAATTGAAGTTATGACTTATAAAGCGTGGCAAGGTAACCCGGTGTTAGTCTATGTGAGACTTAGCTTTACAACATTGAAAACTGCCTTTAGGAGTTTTTCATTGTCAGGGCATGTAAAACTGAAATAAACATGTCCTACGTTTTAAATACAATGCACCCTGCCCTGTATATTAGAGGTGAATTATATGTATTAAACAGGAAGGTTTTATGCCTAGCAAAAGGCTTGTAATGACTGGTTGAAATGGCAGTTTAACAGGTTACTACAGATTTCAGTGGCAGGCCTGAAACACGTCTTGCAGTGCTACTTTAGAGGGTGAGGAGGGCACAATGCATGCTGCAAACCACTAGTAACATTTAATTTTCCAGGCCCTAGGTATATTTAGTACCATATACTAGGGACTTACAAGCAAAGTAAATGTAACCACTCAGACGTAGGCCAACTTTCCCCTGTTTGTTAGGGAGACCACAATTTCTTTACCACTTATTAGCAAAGTGCGCAGAGGCATAAAAGCCAACAAAAGCGGGTTCAGCGAATGAAGGAACAAATCTAGGGTGACCTTGCATAAGGTGCCAGGTTGAACACCGCCTCATTCTGTTTTTGCCTCCAATATCTAAAGTACATATAACCAGCTCACTGAATAGTAATATTTTGGTAGGTTGTAAGGCTGACCAACAGATATGAAACCATCACCACTGACATTGATTAGATGCAAATATAACTCATAAGCATTTATTCTTTTTAGTATTTGATAGGTCTACAAGCCCAGCCCTAATGTAGACATATATTAGATATCTCTAGATGGTGAATAGTGTTTGAACAGAAGACAAGTAATCCTTCTTCCTTTTACCAAACCCTGTATGTTTTCCTCTTGCACTGTACCACTACCCAGGTTCATAAAACGGATGTGCAACCACCTGACAGCCCTCAAACACAAGAGTCATATAAAAAGACAGAATGGCCAGCAGAGTTTAATAGCATCAACTCTAACCCAGAAGAGCAGTAAACAACAAAACTTACTAGAAAATCTAAATGTGAGCAATAGCAAAGCAAAAATAGAGATGTCTGTAGAATTATGAGGACAATAAATCACCCAAATAAAATTCATTCAGAAAATCAACTCTGAACCAATAAGAAAATGTTGACGATGAAAGAATTTCACAAATTAGGTAAGGCGTAACATTTACAGACTTCAGCCCCTAACACTTAAAACACTTCACACTCAATTACCATATTTCTAGAAGTTTTAAACCTAAATCAATCATGAAAGAAAATTAAAAAGGAAAACATAAATCATAACCTTTTACGAAGCAAGAAATCATCTAAAATGGTACATGGTGCACCAATATAAGTTGGTACTTATTTGAAAACTAAAAAAGGAGAGGATCAGAGAGATGTAAATGTTGGTTGTATAACCTATTAAATATAACAAAAAAATGACATAATCAAGAGGTCTGTGTTGTTCTTATGTACCTTGATAATTCACACCATATACTGAGAAATATTTCCAGATATTTTGCAGCACTGGTAACTGAATTACCAGGAAAGTCATGAGTGTTCCATTGAAATGGATTGAGTGCAATGTTATTGTGAAAAGTGAAACTGCATATTTTTAATACAGATGGGCTTTAAATTCACAAGACACTCATTAGTGTACCTCATATCTAAAACATTTCGGGGCATATTATCAAGGAATGGCGTTAAAATTATCGCTGCTTTAGCGGTAGGAAACTGCCTAAAAAATGGCTGTAATGGGCTTGCTAATAAACCGTAGAGAATTCCAATAGAAGCCCATGTTAACACCACAACATGGGTTTCTATTGGAATTCTCAAGGGTATATTATCAAGCCCATTATCGCCACTTTAGTGGCAGTTTCCTGCTGCTAAACCTCAATAAAATAGATTGTCAAAAAATAAGCTCTATTCCCTTAACCCAGTGGTTCCCAATCTTTTTTGACCCGTGGCTCCCTTGACCTAATTGGCAGTTGGCTCCCCACCATTTTTTTACCGGTGCACCGGGGTGCAGCGGCGCACACTTTGGGAACCACTGGTCTACATGAAGAATGTATGATGAAGGATTCAGAGAGTAGCCATTACCATAAAACCTTATTTGCATTCACAAAGATCTTATAAGTGCATCTAAATGCATACAAAACCATCATAGAGTAGCATAAAGCACTCCCACTAAAAGTAACCAGGCTAGAGAAAGGCTCAAGGAGCTCTGTTACGTTACAAGAAGTTTACATGGGGTATGCTCTGATGAACCCAAGACGGCTCACCAGATCCCATCTACCCAGTGTTTTAAGTGAGCTGGGTACAGAGGACAAGTGGGACAGGTCCAAAACTGTATAGTCTCTCAAAAAGATAATTGAAGACACTGGCCTGCATTACGGATGGACTATTGTAAGACGTACATACCCATAATACTCTGACAATAACATGCATTTTTGTTCTGCATTGAGAAGAAGAGGTAGTGTCCACAGGAAAGCGCACATTGGTGTTTAAACAAGTGGGCTTAGTGGAGATCCATGCAGGATGCAAGCACAGTATTATCAAAGATGAACAGCACCTGCGACCAGATGGATCTATGTCTCAGGAACACTACTTTCCATTCCTGGACTTTGCTTTTGCATCATTGTTATCAGGTTCGTTGGTGCAATTGGCTCAATTAACCTGAACCAAGACTACAACTCTCAAAATGCAATATGCTAAATCAAAACCCAGAAGTGGAAAGTTATGGCCTGGTGACATGGAGTCATCAGGACTCCCTACTTTTGATGCCCATCTGCACCATGACTATTAGAAGAACATGACAAGAAATGTAGTAACTGCGCATGTTTAGGTGGTATTCATAGACCTGGGAAAAGTGTAGTTTACACTGGTATAATTTGCATAATTTTAGGGATTTCATGTTATGCATGTTAAGTGAAATTCCCAAAATTATGCCACTTCACATACTGACACACCATTCACAGTAAATATTTACTGCAAAAGCGCGATATGTGACAATAAGTTTTCATCCAACATGTGGGACCATAATGCAGAGTGCTCTTGTTCATGTTGCTTTTCTTTCTTTACACTATTTTTAGCGCAAAATGTAGCTCTTGTCAAAAATTGACTCAATGTCACATTCTGCGCTAAATTACATTCTGTGCTAAAGTTTAGCTGGAAATGATGAATTTGCATTTCACATAAGTATGCACAATTTTGTCATTTGGCATAAATATGCAAAAACAAATTACATTAATTCCGCACTTTGGGAACCACAGCTATATAGCATGCCTTTACAAGTTCAAAACTGCCCCAATTTGCAAACATATGCCACATTTTAGGTATTTAATTCACAAATGAGGGGCGTTTTTTTATATTGGTGGCCATGTCTATTTTCTGTCCCAGTCCAACACTGACCCTTACCACGTCCTGAGATCATAGCAGCATATACTGCCATGTAAAAAAGAAAGGGAATGACAACTACTTGTCATGGAGAAAGGACAGGGGTTGAAGCACACAGGCACAAGCAAAATAAATGTAGGAAGTTAAGACGATAAGATTCTAAGAAGGGCCGAGACAAAAAGAAAGAGGGAAAGGGAAGCATCGACTGCAAAGTCAAAAATGCCCGATTAGTGACCCCAGCCCATTACATGAACTACAGGGCCCGGCTCTTCGTCTCCTGAGATCTAAAGGTACTCAATACATTACGGACCGTTCTGTTGGGGCAAATTGGTAAATCATCTGTAAATTGGGATTTGGGCAACATTCAACAAATCCCCGCTGCGTGCTTTAAAGAAGACAAGATACATAGGAAAATCATAAATGAAACTTCGGGGTCTCTGCGTGAGCACGTATCCGTGCGTGACAACACTTGCAATCCAGCGTTGTCTGTCTGTGATGTCACACGCATTACTCGGTGTCTGAGCAGCAGGTCGTTTCCCTTTAGGGTGTGAACAAAGGAGGGGGAGGAATTGCGGCTGCAATTTCCAGGACCCATCCTGCGAGGCAGCGCGGCGCCCCTGGCTTTTCATCACGGCGCACCTGGGCGCCGCGACGCACACTTTGGGAACCACAGCCTTAACCCATTAACCATACTGCTCATAGTCGAGTTACACGTTTGGTGACAGCGTGAACTTAAAGCCCACTCTTGCATCTTATTTGGAACTGCTGCCGTCTGGTGCCCTTTGTTTTATTCCTGACGTGGACCCGCTGCTGGCTTGAACTTGGGCTGCCCAGGGGGAGCGGGACTACGAGGACCAGAGGTACTTGCGCTTCATGACCACGCGCACCTGGTGCCTCTTCCCGCCCCCTCCTCCCTGCTAACCCTTAAAACACGACTCGCGGCCCCCGCTCCGCGGGAGCCTCTCGTAGTCGAGTTACACGTTTGGTGACAGCGTGAACTTAAAGCCCACTCTTGCATCTTATTTGGAACTGCTGCCATCTGGTGCCCTTTGTTTTATTCCTGACCTGGACCCGCTGCTGGCTTGAACTTGGGCTGCCCAGGGGGAGCAGGACTGCGAGGACCAGAGGTACTTGCGCTTCATGATCACGCGCACCTGGTGCCTCTTCCTGCCCCCTCCTCCCTGCTAAACCTTAAAACACGACTCGCGACCCCCGCTCCGCGGGAGCCGCTCGTAGTCGAGTTACGCGTTTGGTGACAGCGTGAACTTAAAGCCCACTCTTGCATCTTATTTGGAACTGCTGCGGTCTGGTGCCCTTTGTTATATTCCTGACCTGGACCCGCTGCTGGCTTGAACTTGGGAATGTCCAGGGGGAGCCGGACTGCGAGGACCAGAGGTACTTGCGCTTCATGACCACGTGCACCTGGTGCCTCTTCCCGCCCCCTCCTCCTCCTATTTAGTAACGCCCAAACACGCGCACGCGGGACGCGCGCGGGCGGGCGCCGGGCAAAGCCCGGGCACAGGGCGGGCCGTCTACGGCTGTCCAGGGCCGGATAAGGCCGGGCTGGGCCCCCCTCCAAGGTTCCTTCCTCCGTGGTAAGATTTCCCACCTATTAACTCTGTTAACAATCATCAAAGCCACTAACTGATAACTGATTATAGCTCGTATCCCTGGAAGGGGGGGGGGGAACGGAGCACCACTGGACCTAGGGGGAGCTTAAATGGAACATTGGATGACTTTTTCATAAGAGCTGCTGGGGTTGTTGACAGAGAGATTGCACTCACAGAAAAACGCCCATCACATGAACTTTTGGGTGCTAAGCGCTCCTCGCTAGAGGACTTGAAAAATGCTGTTACACCAGTCCATGATGGACCAAGATGCTTAGTTACGACAAGCCCTAATGAACAAGAAGGGGTTTCACTTGATGATAAATTTACTGACTTGGATGCTGAGTTATCCCCTCTGAACATCTCCTCATGCAGTAGCTTATCTTCAGAGGGCTTCCACCCGATAGTGGCCAGGAAAAGTATACAGGCCATCGACTTACAAACTATAGTACCTACTTGTCCCAAGCAAAGGCCGTGCAACCTCCAAATACCTCAAAGTTTCAGGACTTGAAATTGAGTACATTAAAACCTTCCCATACTTGGGGGTATTAATTGATGGTTCTGGCACTTGGGGACCTGAGGTTAAGAATAGGACCCTATCCTTTAAACGATCAATAGCAGCACTGAAGAACTTCTCCTTTAAGTTGGGTAAAAAAAAAACTGAAATCATGTTAAAAATGTATGTGGCCAAATGCAGAAGTATCACATTGTATGGGGCAGGGATCTGTGGATACCAGGATACATCATTGTTACAGGTTGAAGAAAACACATTTTTTAGATACCTGCTAACTCTCCCAAAGGGCACCTCAGTTTTTAATTGTCATACGGAATTAGGGATGAACCATATTACAGACCTGATTAAAATGCAACCTATTCTTCTTTGACGCAGAGTATGGGCTCAGAAGCTCTCGGCCTAAACCAGGACATTATAAGGGATGTCATGGGCCTAGATAATGCGAAGCGCATTGCCTGGCTTGAGTATATTAAGAAAACATTAACTGACCTCCAACGGCCTGAGCTATTTAGTAACCCGGACTTATTTAGGAATGTTTCGAAAAAAGAACTGATGAGGTTATGCATGGCCCATTTCGACTTATTAAGATGTGCAGGGGAGTTAATGAAGAAAACAGTAATTGATCACCAATTGTCGCTAACCACCTATACAATACAACCATATTTAACCATGAGTACTGTGGGCTTTGACCGATTCATCCTGACCAGATTTAGGTTTAATTTATTTCACCGGCTGGTCACATTTCCAAGTAAAAATGACTGGTCTAGAACCTTAGTTCCTTGCCCCTGTGACAACTGGCTGTACGAGAGGGAGCGAAAAAGATGGATTAAACAGTATTTGAGGCAAGGTGTTTGATGGCAATGCAGACCTGCGTTTCTTAGCTTGCAGCAACTGGGAAATGTTACTTGCACTATGGTGATGACAGGATTTTTAAAAAATGTTTTAAAAAATCGTAATTCAATGATTAGCTGATTCATAATAATGATTTAATCCTATCTTAAGATAAATGTTATTTATTGTTAGATGAAATGTAATGCTGTATATATATATGTATTGTTGCTTTTATGATTTTAAATCGTAAAAATCGAGAAAAACTAATCTGAATCTAAATCTGAATCATTAACCATACACCCAAAAGTGTCATACCTATACCGTATATGTAACAATATTAAAACTGATAATAACCCTAACCCCTAACCCTTTAACTCCTTAACACTATACCCCAAAACCATAACACTTAAACCTGTACCCAACACCTTAACTATTATACCCGTAATCTAAAACCACAAATATATAATCCCCATAGCCTCACATCTATTCCCCTAATGCATAATCCCTAGTCCCTTAACTTTAATGTAAGGTATCGTCTTTTGTCCCCCGCATGTGTGTGTGTTTGTGCAAGTGTGCATGGATTCTGAAAATGCATGGGCCTTTAGAGGTAGAACAATGTCTGAATTACATTTAAAATAAATATTAACATAATGATTTAGATTCAAAACATAACAGATATCCCATCCATCGTATTCCAAGTGTATTATCGTCTAAGGCACTAAGGTAATATGGAGGAAGAAGTATATGCCACATTTTGACTGAGTTTCCCATCAACCATACTGAAAAAAGACCCCCAGTCAAGCAATCTAATACATAAATTAACCTACCAGTGGTAGAAGTAGTCAAGCTCACTAATAAATGGCAATGTTTAAAGAAATTGCAGCTCTCACAAGCTAACACAGCTTCAACCTCCTCCTTCCAAGTCTCCAAAGAAAGTGACCACTGCGCCTGAGATCTAGAACTCTCAGCCTCGGTGTCCGAGTCAGCACTAATGGAGCCATTATGACACAATCAGCAACCATCTGCTTCTTATGTTTCTATTTTTGCTACCTGGCAATGCTGATGATGTCACAGACACGGAATCTACAGAGGGTGGAAGATGAGTTGAGAATCCTGGTGTGTGTGAAATTACATCAAACAACTGAAGCAGGATTTCCCTTAAAGAAAATGCAGAAAATGTCACAGTTCTTTAATAAGGGAATGCCCACAAGCTTTCCAATCCACTGTAGCTTTGTTCCAGTGTCACAGTGTCACAGAACCCACATCTGTACATACAGTGTGCCACAGGAACCAAGCTATACCTGTCTGATGAACCGTACTAGGGTGACACCAGTCCTAGGTTTCTGGTGTTCTGGTTCAGGGAGAACCTGGCCTTTTCCCATTAGAGCAGAGTTAAGACCTATTTTGAATTTGACTGGGTCCAAACTGAGGTGATAAAGTATGGAAAATAATGATGGGTCTGGATGAGCCTTCGAGAAAATACCAAAGGATGAGATTAATTCAAGCATGACATCCATCAGTTTTCTGTACACTTTAACCCTTTCGCAGCTAGAACTTTCTCCCCCGCTGCTAAGCTATTTTTGGCTATTTGGGGTAGTTCACGCTTAGGCCCCTGTAACTGTATGTACACACAAGGTATCCATGCCAAATTTGTGTCTTTTTCTTCCACCATTATGTGGATTTTAGAGGTACCCAGGGTTTGTGGATTCCCCTGAAGGGGACACCAATATTAGCCACAATTGACAATGTTTGAAGTTTACAAGGGATTCTGGGTAACAGAACCTGCTGATAGCCACACAAGTCACCCCATCCTGCATTCCACTGGGTGTCTAGTATTTAAAAATGTATAGGTTTTCTAGGTTTCTATACGTGCTGGCTGAGCTGGAGTCCAAATTCCGCAGCTAGACACATAGCAAAAGACGGGTCCGTTTTTACTGGAAAGCTCTGATGTTCACGTTGCGTTTTGTGCCATTTCCTGTCACGGGCACCAGGCACAAGTGAGGTATCATTTCTATTGGGAGTCTTTGGGTAATGCTGGGTGGGTGGAAGATTGTGGATCCAAACAGATTCCAGAACTTGCCATCACAGAAATGTGAGGAAAATGTGTTATTTTTTTGACAAAGTTTGAGATTTGCAAGGGATTCCGCTTGAACCGCTGAATGGAATTACAGCAAATTTGATACAAAGTTTGATGTAGGTTCAGAAACCAAGCTTTTTATGACTTGGTGTAAATCTGTTGAGTAGCTTCAGAGATATTAAAGTTAAGAAATCTAGTTATCTAGGGACGCAAGAAATCTTTTATAAAAAAGATGCATTGGCTCCCACTGTTTTTTTTTAATGAAGACCCCAGGTCGGCCAAATCCCAGGGGCATATTACAATCAAGGAGAAGGTTCATGGGGCTCCCTCCTAGGCTTTTGAAAAGCCATGAGGACAGCAACCTACCCGGGGCACTTAAGCACACAAATTCAGGTGGCTTGCGCAGCCCCCACAGCCCTAGGGACCACCCTCTCCCAGGGGCACTGAACAATCTAAACATGGGGAGCCCGTCCAGCCCCCTGGCAGCCCCAGGGTCTGCCACCTCCCTGGAGCACATACATTATTTAGGAAGGAATGTTGGAGTGGCCCTACTGCCTCCCCTGCTGCCCCGGTGACATCTACTTCCCCAGGGCAGAAATAGTACATTTGTGGTGGAGCTACGCTGCTCCCCGGGTACAGCTACCTCCCTGGGGCACAAACAGAATAATGGGAGGGTGTCCATTGTGGACCCCTGGCCCCGGGGACCACCATCTCCCCTGGGCTAAATACTTGAAAGAGGGGGGCCAAGTGGCCCTATTGTGGATCCGTAGATGGCCTGGGTGCTCTTGCAATGTCACAGGGAGGCCCCCTCCTGGGACATTGATGTTTGCCATGGCTTCTAGCAAATGCTGCTCCGCTTTCATCATGCGAGAACATTAAAAATACTCTCACTTTCTGAAAGCAGAGCAGAATTGCTTTGGGACAGAGGGAGCTGCGTGTTTAGCAGCTACCTCTGTCCAAAATCAATGCAGGCTTCTGCAGGATGCGGGGAGCAGGCAGGGGCCGGGGTGTCCCCTGCCTGTATTTACAAAAAAAAGAGGGGCCCAGCAGACCACCATGCAAGTGATTTTTGCACTTCCGAGGGGGTCGTAAATTGCGATCTACTTCATTAATATTCATGAGGTAGATCATTTGCGATCCCGTAGGAATCGCAGTAGGTGTTAAACACAATTTCATGCATTTAGATTTTCCGATTTTCCTATTGCGAATCGTAAGAATTCGCAATTAAGAAATCACAAAAATGGATTGTTGATGCATCTGACTCTGGGTTCTTAGTTGAGAGAAGTGGAAGCACCGCTCTAATGCTAAACACATTCCTTGTCTGGGTGAACCACAAAAGTCACTAAGTAAGCCTGTGCTTATCCTCTGGTACCTTAGCACAAAGTACTCATGCTTAATTTAGTGGTAATGTGGATACCACTTATGCTGCACTCAAACAAATAAAGTGATAAAGTGAAAACACTACACAAGAAAGATCTCAAATCTTTCTACGTCACTGGAGTTTCATGTTGGCAGTCACCACAGGCTACTGCTGCTGATGCTGGTTCTTGAAGGGGACGCAAAGAGCAGGTTGTCACAGGAGATTCAGGTCAGTGGGCATCGCAGATGGTTGCCAGGCGTCATGAGGAGTACATTCGTAGTTGCACACGGACAAAACCTTATCTTCACCAGGAACTCAAGACTTGTGGTTTTCAGGCAAGAAGAGAACACTCTGATGGCAGTTGAGGATCACAACCTGGATATGCACCTCTTACACTGACACTTTGAATAACTTATGTGGAGCCTGAGCTCAAGTCAAGCAGGTCCAATCTTCTTTCTTCAGATAGTAGGACAGTCCTTTTCCTGAATCTTCCACAAGACCAGCAGTGTTCTAATAAAAGGTTTTGAAGGTGCAACTTTTATCCTCAGTGCCAGCCTGCAGGTGAGGGATGCCCCCTCTGTATACACTTGCCTCTTATTTTTATTTGTCTGCAAAAAGTGCAGGGTAACAAAGGGTAGACAGGCCTATTTGTGAGCTGCATTTGTCAGTGACACAACAAGCAACCCTTAGAAGTTGGGGGGGGGGCGAGGGGGGGGACAAGCCCCGAGGCTATGCTTTGATGTTCAGGAAGGCTAAGTACAACCTTCAAGGACATCCTTGTTAGGAGGTGAACACCCCACCCAACCCCAAGGCCTATTCGTCCCCATATCTGGAAGTAATATACAAAACACAACAGCACACACATTCACAGTCATGTGATCCTGGACCTTGGCAGAAATGCAAACTTTCTTTATGCAGAAAAATGCTCACTTTCTAAAATGGGCTTTTCCAGAATAACAACTTAAAATGTGGGTTTATCATTAAAGAGGATTTCAAATTACAATTTATTTGAATGGAAACAGTGTATCTTGATATGGTCCCAAATTGAAGTCATGACTTCTTAAGCGTAACAAGGTAGCCCATTGTTTATCTATTGGAGTTCGTTTTACAACCCTAAATCTTCTTCTAGGAGTTTTTCACTGTCAGGACATGTAAAACTGAAATAAACTTGTCCTGAATTTTAAATACAATGCACTCTGCCCTATATATTATGAGTGAATTATAAGTATTAAACAGGACAGTTTAGGACTAGCAAAAGGTTTGTAATGACTGGTTGAAATGGCAGTTTAACACATAACTACAGATTTTAGTGGTAGGCCTGAGACATGTTTTGCAGTGCTACTTTAGTGGGGGAGGAGGGCACAATAAGTGCTGCAAAGCACTAGTAGCATTTAATTTCCAGGCCCTGGGTATATTTAGTACCATATAATAGGGTCTTACAAGTAAAGTAAATATAACCAATCAGACAAACGCCATCTTTACCCTGTTTGCAAGGGAGACCATAATTAGTTTACCACTATTTAGCAGCCCTAAAAGCCATCAAAAACGAGTTCAGCGAATGATGAAAAAAATGGTGGATGACCTTGCATAACGGGCCAGGTTGAACACCACCTCATCCCGTTCCTGTTTAAAACATCTAGGACTCATATTACCAGCTCACTGACTAGTAATATTTTGTTAGGTTGTAAGGTTGATCAACAGATTTAAAACTATCACCACTGACATTGATTAGATGCAAATATATTTCATGAGCATTTATTCTTTAATACTATTTGATAGGTCGACAAGCCTAGCCCGAATGTAAACATATGGTAGATATCTTTAGGTGGTGAATAGTGTTTGAACAGAAGACAAGTAATCCTTCTTTCTTTTCACCACAGCCTGTATGTTTTCCTCATGTACTGTACCACTACCCTGGTTCATAACATGGATGTGCAACCTGACAGCCCTCAAACACAAGACCCACATTAAAAGATGGAAGGAACAGGAGTGTTTAATAGCAACATCTGTAGCCCAAATGAGGAGCAAAACACAAAAGTAACTAGAAAACCTAAATGTGCACAATAGGAAAAAAAAATAGAGATGCCTATAGAATTTTGAGGGCAATAAAATACTGCAAAAAAATTATTTTAGAAAATCACAAATTAGGTAAGGCGTAACATTTACAGACTAGAGCTCCTAACACTTACAACACTTCATACTCAATTACCACATTTCTAGATGTTTTAAACATAAATCAATCACCAAAGAAAATTAAAAATGTAAACATAAAACATAACCTTTTTACTAAGCAAGAAATCATCTAAGCAGGTACATGGTGCACAAATAACTTTGGGTACTTAATTGAAAGCCAAGAACATGTTTGCCATAGAAAACATTATAGATATCAATAAAATAACATACTCAAATGTGTGTGTGTGTGTGTGATTATTTATTTTCTTACCTTGATAATTCACACTGTTTATTGAGAAATAGATCCAGTTATTTTGTACACTTCCAACTGAATTTCCAGGAAAGTCATGTGTGTTCCATTGAAATAAATTGAGTGCAATGTTACAGTGAAAAGTGAAGCTGCATATTTTTCATACAGATGTGCTCAAAGTTCCCAAGACACTCATTAGCATAGCATAGCAGTAAAGCCTCATCATTTCTCCTCAGTATGCATTGAATTGTATTGTAATTGCCTTTATATAAAGCTTACTACCCCTGACGTGGCGTCAAAGAGCTTTTTCGGCGGGTGCACGCTACTCCGGGACCCATAGAGGATTAGTGTTGAATTAGTATGGTGAAACATGCAAGTACATTTTAAGTGGTGGATAGGTTAGTCAGTTATTTGGATATGGAATGATAGCAGAAGGATAGAGGAGGACAAAAGTTTCTATTTATTTATCGCTTGTTGACGCACGCTATTCCGGAAGCCTATAAAGGATTAGTGGTGAATTAATATGGTGAAATATGAGGTAATTTCAGTGGTGGATATTAGTCTGTTACTATGAGTGAGAAGGATAGCGGGGGATAAAAGGGGAATAAAGATTAGCATTCATATAGCACTTGTTACCCCTGATGGGGGTTGAAGCGCTTTTCTGGTGAGTAGCATGCCACTCCTGAACCCATAAAGGATTTGTGTTTAAAATTCGTATAGTACAAATATGAATTAAGTTGAGTAGTAGATATGTTATTCAGTTAGTTGGGCAGTATATTAGTATAGTTGAATATGGAATTTGAGAAGTGAACATGTTAGTCTGTTAATTTTGATTGAAAAGGATAGTGGAGGGATAATAGAGTGAAAGATTTCTTTTTTTTTAGGTGTTAGCAGTAGGAAGAGAAATGAGAAAAAGGGCAGCATTTCTGGCCCTAGTCCCGACCAGTCTCGAACAGGCCCAAACAGGCAACTACCCTTGTCCTCTCTGCCCTTAGCCTCGATGCCCGGGCTGAGACACACTAACCCTTGCCTTGTGTAGCCCTAGTACTCAGGTGACCCCTTCTGCCAATGGGAACCTCCAGCCCTAACACTATCCAATCACAACACTAGCCCTAAAATCTAGAACCAATGGGAGACCAGGACCTTACTGCCAATCTTAGCCCTAGTCAAAGCACCCAATCAGTTCAAAAACCCTGATCTCTACGTCCAATAAAGGTCTTAGCCCTACCAGTAGTCCCAACCCAAGTCCAAGCAGCCAATGGTACAGGTAGCCCTAGTTCCTACTTCCAATAGAAATCCTAACCCTAGCACTCGTCCCAACCCTACAATGATTGAATCACAGACCCAGAAACCAATCAGAACCCTCAAATACTTAACCAATGAGGACATTAACCCTAAGCCAATAGAAACACCAGATACAACCACCAATCAGTGTAAACATGTGCCAACCACTAGCAGACCATATAAGGTCCCAGCGACCTCAGACAATGTTTGCTGGCCAGGGAGTTGGAAGTTGCTTTTCCTGTTCAGAATCTCCTAGGAGACAGACAGGCTTAATCCACACTTTATACTTCTTCAGGAAAAGGATTCACTAACTCGAAATCTAACAATACTGTTTGAATAAAATTTTACTCCCCCTCCTGGCCAAAAAACTACGTGCACAGGCCCCAGTAAATACAGTTTAAACAGCTCACAGAAGTACCCTCTGATGTAGAATATCCCTGTTGCTAGGGGGGGGGGCAGGGGGGCTGGCCTCACTGGCTTGTGAACACAAAATGGAGTCTGGGGTGCACTGTTTTAACACACAGGTCTTAGCACAGAACAAAGTAGAAATTTGGAGGGAAAACATATTTGTCACCAAGGAATGAGAGGGACAAACTACAGAGGTTGGACTGCAAATCCCACAATTCAACATGTTAAATGCAAGCAATCATGGGTAGGGAAAACCACAAGTTTAAAACACAAAACAGGTGATAAAATATGCAATCACAGGCAGGTCAAAACTGCAATTTTAAACTGTAACAACCACATGCAAAGACAGTAATCACAGAAAGGGAAAATCGTTTTTTAAACAACTTTGTTTTGGGAAGAGATAGCACTAGTCTGTCTCCTTACCACATAAGTGTGCATGGATTTGGAAAATACATAGGCCTTATAAGGTAGAACAGTGCCTAAATTCTATTTAAGTTAAATATTAACATAATGGTTTTGATCCAAAACATAAGAGATATCCCATCCATCTTATTCCAAGTGTATTTATAGTCTAAGGCACTTGCAATATGGCAGAAGAAGTATATGTCACATTTTGATTGAGTATCCCATCCACTATACTGAAAAAAGACCCTCAGACAAGCAATCTAATACATAAATTAACTTACCAGTAGTCAAGCTCACTAATAAATGTCAATGTTTAAAGAAGCTGCACTTCTCCTGAGCTAACACAACTTCAACCTCCTCCTTCCAAGTCTCCAAGGAAAGTGACCACTGCGCCTGAGATCTAGAACTCTCAGCCTCGGTGTCCTAGGCAGCACTAATCGAGCCATTATGACACTATCAGCAGCCATCTGCTTGTTATGTTTCCATTTTTGCTACCTGGCAATGCTGATGATGTCACAGAAACAGAATCTGCAGAGGGTGGAAGATGAGTTGAGAATCCTGGTGTGAGGGAAATTCCAACAAACAACTGAAGCAGGATTTCCCTTAAAGAAAATGCAGAAAATGTCACAGTTCTTTAAGAAGGGAATGCCCACAAGCTTTCCAATCCACTTTAGCTTTGTTTCTGTGGCACAGTGTCACAGAACTCAAGTCTGGACATACAGTGTGTCACGAGCTATACCTGTCTGATGAGCCCTACTAGTGTGAAACCAGTCTTGGGTCAAGACTGATTTGATTTTGACTGGGCCCAAACTGAGGTGGCATGGTATGGAAAATAATGATGGATCAGGATGAGATTAATTTAAGCATTACATCCATCACTTTTCTGTACACTTTAACCTTTTCACTGCTAGGCTTCACCCCCTCCCCCCATGCTAAGCCTTTATTTTGGGCTATTTGGGGTAGGTTGCGCTTAGACCTCTTTAACATTTTGTCCACACAAGGTATCCATTCCAAATTTGCATCCTTTTCTTCCAACATCAGGTGGATTTGAAAGGTACCCATGGGTTGTGTGTTCCTATGAAGGCGACGCAGATATTAGCCAAAATACAGCTAAACTTTGGGTTTTGTGAGGAACAAATGAGAAAAATTTCTGCAGAAAAAAGTGCTTGTATTCCCCTGAAAGTGGTATCAACAAAGGGTTTGTTGTGCTGACATCACCATCTTCCCAGCATTCAGGGACAGGCAGACTTTTATTAGACAAACAACATTTTCTGCACAGTTGTGGTATTTTATTGGGACATAGTCTATTTTTGCAATTTGTTGTGCTTTTAACCTCCTTCCAGTGTTCTTTTTAATTTTTGTTATTGAAAGCTTGCAGTTACAATCCAAATGCTCCAATAGGGAGCCATCAGCGACTTCATAGCATGATATAGCACAAGCATTTTTAAGATAAAGTGTCTTCATAGTGGAGAAGGATGCAACTATAAAGCAGCTCAGAGAGTCAACAATCCCCACCCCCCAACCCTGCCCCCTCAGCACTTAAAGAAAAACAGTATCAAAGAAGCAAGGCACTTGAATGGCATTGTCAAGGAAATCTAGGGACACAGCACGTGAGTTGAACAACAATAGCCCCCATTGAGACACAGACCTAAACATAGTAAAAGAAAAGAAAACGCTAGGAGCAGGAAGCTTCACAAATCTGGATGACTCAAAAGATACATTGTCAGTGGGGCCCAGAAATCTTTGGGACAAGAGGATTCAGCCAGATCCTCTGCATAGGTCTCCAGTTGTTCCCTGCAATAAGTTTGATCCCAAACCCATTTTTAAACTGTAGGGAGAATATTTCCATCCCAGCATTGTGCCACAGCCCGCTTGGCCATTAAGGTTGCTACTGCAACCAAACGCCTGTTACATCTCCCAGCAGACACACCTCTGGCACACACCACACTCGCTCCATCACCACCTTGGTCAACACATTCGCTACTTTAACCCAGAAGGCAGCCACCCCTGCACACTGCATGCTAAATGCAGAAAATCGGCATCAGCCTGCCCGCTCCTCACACAGCAGGCAGAGTCACGCAAGTCATATTTCTTTAATTGCAGAGGTGTATAATACCACTGATGGAAGAACTTGAAATGGATAATTCGTAAATTACAATTGGCGGTAAGACGCCCCGTCAATATATAGCAGAACTGCCAATGTTCAAGTGGGAAAGTGTGCCCCAAGGTTGTGTTCCATTTAAGAAATGAAGGGTGTTTTTCCTGGTCCTTCTCACGTTGAGATGCAGTGTATAGGTTAGTGATAAAATGCTTACTTTTGTCCCCAGAGAGCACTGTCTGCATCATGCACTACGGCTGTGGTTCTATTGGATAATCAGGGTAGATTGCCCTAATGCCTGTCACACACTGACACATGTGAAGCACTGCGTCGGGTGGATGCCTGACCCGCCTGATTATCTTGTAGTGAGCGGAACTAGCCATGTTTGTATAGGTCGGCCATCTTCCCAACCCCAACCGCATGTAGCACACGTAGGGCAGAACGCTCCTGCACCGCAGAGATATCCGGATGAGCCACAACAGGCAGCTTTGGGGCATAAAGGTAATCCAGCTGTGCTCTGCGGGCAAGGGACCGCTAGGCCCTGGCAATACATAGCACTAGAATAATCTCTGCCTGAGGACCTCCGTCACCGCTTGAAAGGGTAGCCGCGGCAAGCAGAAGTGGGAGGATAGCATCCATCTCTATCGCTGTGTGGGACAGGGACCACTGCAGATAGAACCAATAGTGCGCAAATTGAGCTTGGGTGCATAAATAGTAGAGATGCATATCTGGGACCTCGAAGCCGCCGCGGTAAAATGGTAACACAAGAGTATTCCAACTACATCTAGGATTCCCCCGCAGACGAACGACAACAGGGCAGTCTGCAAAGTTTTAAAAAGGGTAAGATTCAAGCGGATAGGAATGTTTACAAATAAGTACAATAATTTAGGTAAAATGGTAATTTTGATCACAGCTATGCGGTCTGCGAGTGAAAGAGGTAGTCGAGCCTAGCGCGCAGCTTTATCTGCAATGTGGGAGATGGTGCTGCCATAATTCATAGATATCACCTGCTCAAGGTCCCTATGAAGCCAGATACTCAGATATTTAACCGGGTCCTGGGTCCAGTGTGACTTCCTGGGTGCCAGCCATCTGAGGGAAAACAGTCGATTTAGCCCAATTAATCCCTACACCGGAGAAGCGCTCGAATTTCACATATTCCCTGAGCAGTTCTGAAAGATAGACTGCAGGTTCACGGACATACAAGAGCATGTCATCGGCATATAGCGCCACTATAAGTGGGCGCTGCCGAAGCTCAATGCTGCTGATGCATGCAACTGGCGGAGCTTGCAGGCGAGAGGCTCAAAAGCCAGAGCAAATAGCAGCGGCGATAAGGGGCAACCCTGCAGCGTGCCCCTTCTGATGAAAAAATCGGATGACACCCAGCCACTAATATGAACGCTGGCTGCCGGTTCGGTATACAGTACTCTATTTCACTGAAGAAAAAAGGAGGAAATCTCAGTCTCAAGAGGACCGTGAACATGAAGCTGCATTAGAGCGGATCAAACGCTTTTGCTGCATCGAGCTGCACAGCAACAACCTGAAAGTCGGAGTCAAAGCAGTGTAAGGTGGCAAATAAAGTACGTAAATTGTGCATGGTTAACCATGTTGGCATGAACCCAGATTGGTCGGGAAGAACCAACGGAGGGATCAAGGCTGTAAACGCATAGCAATCATTTTGGCCAGAATCTTGGCGTCAATATTAATAATGGAGAGAGACTTATAAGGGTCACAGCAATTGGAAGCCTTGTCAGGTTTCAGTAGCATCACCAAAAGGGCTTCCCATAAGGAGGCTGGGAGACGACCCATGTCATATGCCTCCACAAAGACCGCTAGCTGTCTAGGACCTAGTGCATCCATATAGGATTTATAAAATTCACTAGGGAGCCCATCTAAGCTCGCAGCCTTGCAGGTAGGAAGTGACATGATAGCTAATTTGACATCCTCCTCATCGAAAGGCTGCATAAGATATTCTCAGTGACCCAAAGACAGCCACAGCCAGAGCAATTTCGTTGAGGTATTCATGGATCTCTTCCTGCAGTGTGTCTGCTCTGCTTGCATATCACTTCGCATAAAAGTCCAGGATGATCTCACTAATGTCCGCTGTGGTATAATGCGCCTCCCCCACCTCATCGAGAATCTCCTTAATATGGTCCTGGCTACGAGGATCAGATAGCTTCTGAGCCAGGGAGAGGCTAGGTCTGCCCCCCTCCCCATAATAACAAGCTTTACTAAGTCTGGACCTATGGGCCATCTCCTGATCTACTGTCTCGTTGTGTTCGGTAACCAATTCCCGGATTGCCGAGAGTATCGAAGGGGAAGGGTCCGAGTCATAAGATCTTTTCAGAGCGGAGATATCTGCAGCCAATTTTTTAATCCTGTGCGGCAAATTTCGCGAAACGCCCACCTGCGCCCCCATGCACATACCCCTAATAGTCATCTTAAATGTCTCCCAGAGTACGCCCCCGCTATCAACAGAACCCTCGTTCTCCTTGAAAAAATTATGTATAGCCTCCCCAATTTCATGTTTAAAGACAGGGTCTGATAGCAAGGAAGGCTGCAGATGCCAAGGGAAAGTTGGTCTCTGACAAGCAGGAACCTGCAGCTCCAACAGCACAGGAGAATGGGCTGAGAATATCCGGACCATATGACGGGCATCCACTGCCCAGGTACACACAGCCTCAGTGACCAGCAAGAAATCCAGGAGGGACCAAGTCCCATGAACCGAGAAAACAAATGTACTCTCATGCGCCCCAGGATGTCGCAAGCGCCACACATCCCACAGCTGGCCAGCATCCATCAGTCGCCGCAACACCTCAGATGCCTGCTTGGCTCGTGAAGTCTCACTACCCATGCAATCTACAGTCATATACAGGCACGCATTAAAGTCGCCACCCCAAAGTATCTCAACCTCCGGGAAGCTGGTAATGCGGCGCCACACATCAGAAAAGAAGGTTGGATCATCTATACTCGGGCCATACACATTTAACAACAATACACTCACCCCACCCAGTTGCCCATGTAATATCGCAAGCCGGCCAGTTTCATCCGTGTCTGTGCGGAGAATGGTAAATGGGATGCCTTGTTTTATCAATATCATCACCCCTCTTGCACAACTAGAAATACGAGGACATCACTCGCACCCCCGCCCACCGATTCCCAATATTTCTTTCAGACAGTTTTGTGAGGTGGATCTCCTGCAAAAAGGCTATCTGCACATCCATCCTGTCTAAAGTAGCAAATATAGAGCGGGTCTTGCTAGCGGTGTTGAGACCACGGATATTTCAAGTTAACAGTCTCACTTTACCACTAATTATATCGTAGGGATCTTGTGCGAACTGTCAATGAGAACAATAAAAAGAGTTGTGCATGCTCCTGCAAAAAAAAAGGGTAGTACACCAAAAACTAAAGGTGCCGGACCAACCCTTCACCCACATCTCCCGCTTGCCAAACCCCCATCCCACTCCCCCACCCCAGGCTCCCCACCCACTTCAGCATTCTCAACTCACTAAATCCATCCCAACCATCTCTGTCCCAACCCAACTCAGAGAAAGCCAATAGAATTTGTAAATGGGGTATTCCCATGAGGGGTGACAAAGTGCCACTAGCCTCCTAACTAGTAGGAGTTGGCTGAGCATAAACACCAAATATGCCTGATCAGAACGTATATACCTTTAAATCCCACATTCTTTTACCAGGCAGGGAATCACAACACGGTTGTTACAACGACCGTGTTGTGATTCCGCATACCAATACTCCGCAAGTCGGAACAACGACTTGCGGAGGGGGGCGCTGGAAGTTGGAATAGTATAATTTACTATTCCAACTCTAGTCTGTGCGGACACTAGGGAAGGTGTTGGATTTTAAATCCAACACCTCCCCCCTCCGCAAGTCGTTGTTCCGACTTGCGGAGTAATGGTATGCGGAATCACAACACAGTCGTTCTAACGACCGTGCTGTGATTCCCTGCGGGGTAAAAGATTTGTTGTAAACGCTGTTTACCGATCAGAACACAGTATAGAGCCCCGCGATAAGGTGGCATAGTTGAGTGAAACCAAAAGGACTCTAGAGTGTCCATCTGTACTGGGGTGGGGAACCTGACATGCGTTGGGGGCAGAGCATATAACAGGTTAAAGATAAAGCTGCCCGAAGAGCTACACATTCTAACCAATTATCAATGTGCTCGCAATAACCCTGCTATTCATTAGTTTTGGATAGAGCTTGGGAATTCACTACTGTTGAGCAGCTTCAGAGATATTAAAGTTAAAAAAATCTAGATATCTAGGGATGCAAGAAATTTTTTACAAAAAATATGCATGGGCGCCCACTGTTTTTTTTTTTATGAAGACCCCAGGTCGGCCAAATCCCAGGGGCATATTACAATCAAGGAAAAGGTTCATGGGGCTCCCTCCTAGGCTTTCGAAAAGCCATGAGGACTGCAACCTACCCGGGGCACTTAAGCACACAAATGCAGGGGGCTTGCGCAGCCCCCACAGCCCCAGGGACCACCCTCTCCCAGGGGCACTGAACAATGTAAACATGGGGAGCCCGTCCAGCCCCCGGCAGCCCCAGGGTCCGCCACCTCCCTGGAGCACTTACATTATTTAAGAAGGAATGTTGGAGTGGCCCTACTGCCTCCCTTGCTGCCCCGGTGACAACCACTTCCCCAGGGCAGAAATAGTATATTTGTGGTGGAGCTACGTTGCTCCCCGGGTACAGCTACCTCCCTGAGGCACAAACAGAATAATGGGAGGGTGTCCATTGTGGACCCCTGGCCCCGGGGACCACCATCTCCCCTGGGCTAAATACATGAAAGAGGGGGGCCAAGTGGCCCTATTGTGGATCCGTAGATGGCCTGGGTGCTCTTGCAATGTCACAGGGAGGCCCCCTCCTGGGACATTGATGTTTGCCATGGCTTCTAGCAAATGCTGCTCCGCTTTCATCAAGCGAGAACATTAAAAATACTCTCACTTTCTGAAAGCAGAGCAGAATTGCTTTGGGACAGAGGGAGCTGCGTGTTTAGCAGCTACCTCTGTCCAAAATCAATGCAGGCTTCTGCAGGATGCGGGGAGCAGGCAGGGGCCGGGGTGCCCCCTCCCTGTATTTACAAAAAAAAAGAGGGGCCCCATGACCACCATTCAAGTGATTTTTGCACTTCCGAGGGGGTCGTAAATTGTGATCTACCCCATTAATATTCATGAGGTAGGTCATTTGCGATCCCCTATGAATCGCAGAAGGTGTTAAACACAATTTCATGCATTCTATTTTCCGATTTTCTTATTGCGAATCGTAAGAATTCGCAATTAAGAAATCGCAAAAATGGATTGTTGATGCATCTGACTCTGGGTTCTTAGTTGAGAGAAGTGGAAGCACCACTCTAATAATAAATACATTCCTTGTCTGGGTGAACCACAAAAGTCACTAAGTAAGCCTGTGCTTATCCTCTGGTACCCTAGCACAAAAGGACTCATGCTTAATTTAGTGGTAATGTGGATACCACTTATGCTGCACTCAAACAAATCTATACTACTATTATAAAGAGAGAACTGTGTCCTTTGAGCCAGGTAAACTCGAAAAGTACACCACCAATCCAAACACCCAATACATCATTGAAAACGTCAGGGCAAGCAGATGGACATAGGCTATATAAAAACAAAATATATATGTTAGAAGGGAAACGTAATTTTTAAGGGAAAGTAGTCCCTTAGAAGTAGCGCCAGCTAACGACGTGCGTGCTGATGCGTGCTGACATCACGGGGGAGCACGGAAGCTGGAAGCAACACCATGTAGGAGCGGACATGAGAAAGGAAGCGACACCCTCCAAGGTCCGGAGCACGTAGAGGAGCGTCGACATGCCCAGGAGAGGGCAGAGTAAGAGCGGACAGGAGAGTCGGCAGAAGCAGCCAGGACCAAGAAAACGAACGCGGAAAAACAGCGGAAGCGACACCCTCCAAGGTTTGGAGCGAGTAGAGGAGCGTTGACATGCCCAGGGGAGCGCAGAATAAGAGCGGACAGGAGAGTCGGCAGAAGCGGCCAGGACCAAGAAAGCGAGCGTGGAGAACCAGCGGACACAAGCGTGGGCATAAGCGGCCAGGACCAACAAAACGGGAGCAAGGAAACTCTGTAAGTACGCTCCACTGCTCGAGGCCGCTCTGCTGCGCCTCTCCTGCTGCGATGCTGCCCCCAGCCCCCTTCTGCCCCGGGCAACGCCGGGGCGGGCTGCTAGTAAAGTGATAAAGTAAAGACACTACACAAGAAAGATCCCAAATCTTTCTACGTCACTGGAGTTTCATGTTGGCAGTCATCACAGGCTACTGCTGCTGATGCTGGTTCTTGAAGGGGAGGCAAAGAGCAGGTTGTCACAGGAGATTCACGTCAGCGGGCATCGCAGATGGTTGCCAGGCGACATGAGGAGTACATTCGTAGTTGCACACTGACAAAAACCTTATCTTCACCAGGAACTCAGGACTTGTGGTTTTCAGGCAAGAAGAGAACACTCTGATGGCAGTTGAGGGTCACAACCTGGATATGCACCTCTTAGGGATCAGCACTCAATCCAGCAGAGGCCTGCACCAGGGCTCAGGCCGGTCCATGCAGGACCAGTTAGTTCTGTTCGGCTTGACAGTTGCAGGAAGACATCCGGAAGCTTATTTTTCCCTGTAGCTCTAACAGGAGAATCAACTGACACTTTGAATAGCTTATGTGGAGCCTGAGCTCAAGTCAAGCAGGTCCAATCTTCTTTCTTCAGATAGTAGGACAGTCCTTTTCTTGAATCTTCCACAGGACCAGCAGTGTTCTGATGAGAGGTTTTGAAGGTGCTACTTTTATCCTCAGTGCCAGCCTGCAGGTGAGGGATGTCCCCTCTGTATACACTTGCCTCTTATTTTTATTTGGCTCCAAAATGTGTAGGGTAACAAAGGGTAGACAGGCCTATTTGTGAGCTGCATTTGTCAGTGACACAACAGGCAACCCTTAGAAGTTGGGGGGGGGGCAAGCCCTGAGGCTTTGCTATGATGTTCAGGAAGGCTAAGTACATCAAGTACATCCTTGTTAGGAGGTGAACACCCCACCCCACCCCAAGACCTGTTCGTCCCCATATCTGGAAGTAATATACAAAACACAACAGCACACACATTCACAGTCATGTGATCCTGGACCTTGGCAGAAATGCAAACTTTCTTTATGCAGAAAAATGCACACTTTCTAAAATTGGATTTTCCAGAATAACAACTTAAAATCCGGGTTTATCATTAAAGAGGATTTCAAATTACAATTTATTTTAATGGAAACAGTGTCTCTTGATATGGTCCCAAATTGAAGTCCTGACTTCTTAAGCGTAACAAGGTAGCCCATTGTTTATCCATGGGAGTTCGTTTTACAACCCTAAAAACTTCTTCTAGGAGTTTTTCACTGTCAGGACATGTAAAACTGAAATAAACTTGTCCTGAATTTTAAATACAATGCACTCTGCCCTATATATTATGGGTGAATTATAAGTATTAAATAGGACGGTTTAGGACTAGCAAAAGGTTTGTAATGACTGGTTGAAATGGCAGTTTAACACATAACTGCAGATTTTAGTGGTAGGCCTGAGACATGTTTTGCAGTGCTACTTTAGTGGGGGAGGAGGGCACAATAAGTGCTGCAAAGCACTAGTAGCATTTAATTTCCAGGCCATGGGTATATTTAGTACCATATAATAGGGTCTTACAAGTAAAGTAAATGTAACCAATCAGACAAACGCCATCTTTACCCTGTTTGCAAGGGAGACCATAATTTGTTTACCACTATTTAGCAGCCCTAAAAGCCATCAAAAACGAGTTCAGCGAATGAAGAAAAAAATGGTGGATGACCTTGCATAAAGGGCCAGGTTGAACACCACCTCATTCCGTTCCTGTTTAAAACATCTAGGACTCATATTACCAGCTCACTAACTAGTAATATTTTGTTAGGTTGTAAGGCTGATCAACAGATTTAAAACTATCACCACTGACATTGATTAGATGCAAATATATTTCATAAGCATTTATTCTTTAATACTATTTGATAGGTCGACAAGCCTAGCCCGAATGTAAACAAATTGTAGCTATCTCTAGGTGGTGAATAGTGTTTGAACAGAAGACAAGTAATCCTTCTTCCTTTTTACCACAGCCTGTATGTTTTCCTCTTGTACTGTACCACTATCCAAGTTCATAACACGGATGTGCAACCTGACAGCCCTCAAACACAAGACCCACATTAAAAGAAGGAAGGAACAGCAGTGTTTAATAGCAAAATCTCTAGCCCAAATGAGCAGCAAAAAACAAAAGTTACTAGAAAACCTAAATGTGCAGAATAGCAAACAAAAACAGAGATGCCTATAGAATTTTGAGGACAATACAATACCGCCATATATATTTTAGATAATCACAAATTAGGTAAGGCGTAACATTTACAGACTAGAGCTCCTAACATCTACACCACTTCACACTCAATTACCACATTTCTAGATGTTTTAAACATAAATCAATCACCAAAGAAAATTTAAAATGTAAACATAAAACATAATCTTTTTACTAAGCAAGAAATCATCTAAGCAGGTACATGGTGTACAAATATCTTTGGGTACTTAATTGAAAGCCAAGAACATGTTTGCCATAGAAAACATTATAGATATCAATAAAATAACATACTCAAATGTGTGTGTGTGTGTGATTATTTATTTTCTTACCTTGATAACTCACACTGTTTACTGAGAAATAGATCCTGTTATTTTGCTACACTTTCAACTAAATTTCCAGGAAAGTCATGTGTGTTCCATTGAAATAGATTGAGTGCAATGTTACAGTGAAAAGTGAAGCTGCATATTTTTCGTACAGATGTGCTCAAAATTCCCAAGACACTCATTAGCACAGCAAAGCAGTAAAGCCTCATCATTTGTCCTCAGTATGTATTGTATTGTATTGTAATTGCATTTATATAACGCTTACTACCCCTGACGAGGCGTCAAAGAGCTTTTTCGGTGGGTAGCACGCTTCTCCGGGACCCATGGAGGATTAGTGTTGAATTAGTATGGTGAAACATGCAAGTACATTTTAAGTGGTGGATAGGTTAATCAGGTATTTGGATATGGAATGGTAGCAGAAGGATAGAGGAGGACAAAAGTTTCTATTAATTTATCGCTTGTTGACGCACGCTATTCCGGAAGCCTATAAAGGATTAGTGGTGAATTAATATGGTGAAATATGAGGTAATTTCAGTGGTGGATATTAGTCTGTTACTATGAGTGAGAAGGATAGCGGGGGGATAAAAGGGGAATAAAGATTAGCATTCATATAGCACTTGTTACCCCTGATGGGGGTTGAAGCGCTTTTCTGGCACGTCAGCCACTCCTGAACCCATAAAGTATTTGTGTTTAAAATTAGTATAGTATAAATATGAAGTAATTTGAGTAGTAGATATGTTATTCTGTTATTTGGGCAGTATATTAGTATAGTTGAATATGGAATTTGAGAAGTGAACTTGTTAGTCTGTTATTTTTGATTGAAAAGGATAGTGGAGGGATTAAAGAGTGAAAGACTTTTAATTTGTTTTTACGTGTTTGCAGTAGGAAGAGAAATGAGAAAAAGGGCAGCATTTCTGGCCCTAGTCCCGACCAGTCTCGAACAGGCTCAAACAGGCAACTACGCTTGTCTTCTCCGCCCTTAGCCTCGATGCCCGGGCTGAGACGCACTAACCCTGGCCTTGTATAGCCCTTGTAATCAGGTGACCCCTTCTGCCAATGGAAACCTCCAGCCCTAACACTATCCAATCACAACACTAGCCCTAAAATCTAGAACCAATGGGAGACCAGGACCTTACTGCCACTCTTAGCCCTAGTCCAAGCACCCAATCAGTTCAAAAACCCTGATCTCTATGTCCAATAAAGGCCTTAGCCCTACCAGTAGTCCCAACCCAAGTCCAAGCAGCCAATGGTACAGGTAGCCCTAGTTCCTACTTCCAATAGAAATCCTAACCCTAGCACTAGTCCCAACCCTACAATGATTGAATCACAGACCCAGAAACCAATCAGAACCCTCAAATACCCAACCAATGAGGACATAAAACTTTACTCCCCCTTCTGGCCAAAGAACTAAGTGCCAAGGCCCCAGTAAATACAGTTTAAACAGCTCACAGAAGCACCCTCTGATGTAGAATATCCCTGTTGCTGGGGGGGGGGGGCAAGGGGTCTGGCCTCACTGGCTTGTGAACACAAAATGGAGGCTGTTTTAACACACAGGTCTTAGCACAGAACAAGGGGAAATTTGGAGGGAAAACAGATTTGTCACCAAGGAATGAGAGGGACAAACTACAGAGGTTGGACTGCACATCCAACAATTCAACATGTTAAATGCAAGCAATCATGGGTAGGGAAAACCACAAGTTTAAAACACAAAACAGGTGATAAAATATGCCATCACAGGCAGGTAAAAACTGCAATTTTAAACTGTAACAACCACATGCAAAGACAGTAATCACAGAAAGGGAAAATCGTTTTTTAAACAATTTTGTTTTGGGAAGAGATAGCACTAGTCTGTCTCCTTACCACATAAGTGTGCATGGATTTGGAAAATACATAGGCCTTCAGAGGTAGAACAATGCCTAAATTCTATTTAAGTTAAATATTAACATAATGGTTTTGATCCAAAACATAAGAGATATCACATCCATCTTATTCCAAGTGTATTTATAGTCTAAGGCACTTGTAATATGGCAGAAGTAGTATATGTCACATTTTGATTGAGTATCCCATCCATCATACTGAAAAAAGACCCTCAGACAAGCAATCTAATACATAAATTAACTTACCAGTAGTCAAGCTCACTAATAAATGTCAATGTTTAAAGAAATTACACTTCTCCTGAGCTAACACAACTTCAACCTCCTCCTTCCAAGTCTCCAAGGAAAGTGACCACTGCGCCTGAGATCTAGAACTCTCAGCCTCGGTGTCCTAGGCAGCACTAATGGAGCCATTATGACACTATCAGCAACCATCTGCTTGTTATGTTTCCATTTTTGCTACCTGACAATGCTGATGATGTCACAGAAACAGAATCTGCAGAGGGTGGAAGATGAGTTGAGAATCCTGGTGTGAGGGAAATTCCAACAAACAACTGAAGCAGGATTTCCATTAAAGAAAATGCATAAAATGCCACAGTTCTTTAAGAAGGGAATGCCCACAAGCTTTCCAATCTACTTTAGCTTTATTTCTGTGGCACAGTGTCACAGAACTCACGTCTGGACATACAGTGTGTCACGAGCTATACCTGTCTGATGAGCCCTACTAGTGTGAAACCAGTCTTGGGTTAAGACTGATTTGATTTTGACTGGGCCCAAACTGAGGTAGCGTGGTATGGAAAATAACGATGGATCAGAATGAGATTAATTCACGCATTACATCCATCACTTTTCTGTACACTTTAACCTTTTCACTGCTAGGCTTCACCCCCTCCCCCCCATGCTAAGCCTTTATTTTGGGCTATTTGGGGTAGGTTGCGCTTAGACCTCTTTAACATTTTGTCCACACAAGGTATCCATTTCAAATTTGCATCTTTTTCTTCCAACATCAGTATGAATTTTAAAAAATCTACACTGATGGGTCTGCCCCAACGGCCGTCTTTGTTAAAGATCAGATGCTGGATGGCAAGTTCCGTCCTCATTGCACCAAAAAAACTACCTCTAGGTAATAGCACGGCTTGGTTGGCAGCTTTTAAAGCCCTGATACTTGCACCTTTAAACACGGATCGAGAATTCCCCACACTCATTGTGTGTGATTCCTTTTACTGTGTGCAATGATATAATAAATATTTACACCATTGGGAACAAAATGGGTTTAAAGATGAAACAAGGTGGCACAATTAAAGTACAAAATTATGGGAACAGGTAGTGGAGTTGAGAAACGACCTACCAAAAACTCACGCGATTAACACGCTGAGTCATTAACGTGATGGCGTGCATGTTGAAGGGAATTCAGTGGCTGTTGAAGCCACAAAGGGGGGCTGTTCACACAGCTTTCATAGCTGCGCACACTCGTCCAACAACGAGAATCGACGGTTAGAATATGGTGGCTGTAATTGCTTCACGCAAAAGCAGCACAGCAGTGCCTAAGAAATTTCCACTCAAATACTCCTACAAGTTAGATGCAAACAACATTCCATATGCTCAGATTCCTTGAGTGGGGGACAGAGTATTTTCCAAATATGGATAGTAGGCAGGAATTAATCATTTAAAGCACACAATGGCATGGGCTCCTCGCATAGAGGGGTAATAGCTACTATTTCTTCATTACAACAGTGCTATTGGTGGCCTGGGATCAGAAGTCAGACCATTGGCTTTGTCTTGAACTGCAACATCAGCAAACGAATTCCAGGCTACACCATCACAAGACCCGCTCAGGTCCCATTGCTAGACAGCCTCAGACTGTCCACTTGATCGTGTCGTGTAAAGGACCACTGCGGCACCTCACATTTTGAGGTGGCTTTAAAATATATCTTAGTGGCAGTGGGTCCTTGCTCAAGTTTCCCATAAGTATGGCCTTAATACTTGGCTGACGCTCAAAACTGTTATAGAAAGATTTGCGAGTCCACAACAGGAGATACGCAATCAACGTTACACCCTGACTGTGGCCCCACATTTGGCTCTCGAGCCTACTGAGAGGCCATGGAAGGGATGGACGAAGTATTGCGGTACTCCTCTCCAACGCCATCCTGGGGGAATTAAGGTAGAGGAGAGGAAGGACTGGGGCATAGAGCAATCATTACCAGCGAGGGTATTAGGCGGGGTATTAGTGGGGTCAAACACTTATATGGATTCAGGGGGAAATACACACTCAGCCAAGAAGCTCTCTAGGAGGTGTCACCCCATTTACAATTATGGGAACCTGATCGTACATGTGAAGGCACAGTGGCGGATGAAAACCATTCTGTATCTGTGATCATTTGGCTGTTTTACAGGAACTAAAGGAAACAAAGAAACAAACAAAGATTCTGTCAAAGTGAAACAGGCCGCCACTGGGAAGTCGAGGTAATCACAGCAAGTCCTGGCTGAATCCAAAAGTCATGGATCTGGGCAGAGAGAGAAAAAGATCGCGGACACAAAGGAATTTGAGCCCTCATACAGAAATACGTGTGCCACTCCTTAAAGTGAAAGGACCAAGAACTGGACTTTTGCCGCATACTGCTGTGATAAAAAAACAGATTCATTTCAAAGAATCAACCAAAATCGATGTTGCCAATACTGAGCAGTAGGCCTCGTGAATTCCACAATAGTAGACGTCCCTCTCAATACTATTCCAGAAATTCAAACTGAAAGGCTCATCAGGTTTGAGCAATCAAATCCATGGAGTGGGGAACTATGCAACAATGCAATGGAACCAGTTCTCCTTGAACCAACCTTTCAAATTAAAAATAAAAATCAAGACTACACTCAAGGTGCAATTTGGCCAAAAACAAATGTGTACACCAACGTTTTTTCAACAAAAGCATCTATTAATAAAAGCTTCTACGTTTTCTCAACAAAAACATCAAATAAAAAAGGCTTCAATATTTTTCAACAGAAGCATCAATTAATAAAAGCTTCAACGTTTTTCTACAAAAATACATAAATGCTTCAATGTTTTTCAACAAAAACATCAAATAATAAATGTTTCAACGTTTTTCAACAACAGCATCAAATAATAAAAGCTTCAAAGTTTTTCAACAAAAGCATCAAATAATAAAAGCTTCCAAGTTTTTCAACAAAAACATCAAATAATAACTTCAACATCTGAACGTTTTTTCAGCAAAGACACCAACTATTAACTTCAACATTTCAAGGTTTTCAATAAAAACAGCAGAAATAACTTCAACTAAATACGATGCAATTTCAACAACTGAACTTACAGCTACTGGCTATTTCATTAACCGTGATACGTTTTCCATGGCTCCACGTGAACAGGAAGCGACAGCCAGCCCAAAAACAAACAACAAACATGCAAGTACAAACTTTTGAACCTTTTCCTTTCCAAAAGATACAGACCTGGCTTCACCATGAGTAGAACTATGGGGTATCTCTGGGTTCATATTTTTCTGTTCTGGCTTTGCTTAGAGCTAGCTTTTAGTATGACTATTAGTAGACACTTTCTACAACACAGGATCAACATAAAACTGAAGCCACGTCCATTTTCAATTCAAATGCAAAAGACCTTTTGTTACCAGATCACATAGGGTAGCCTGGCCTAGGGTAAGACAGTCAGTTCATAGAAGCACAAGTGTAAAGGTTGCGCACCACCCTTTAATAACTTAATGCACTTCCACACAAAAACGACACTACACCAATGTTTTGGAAAAATATGGACTGGTTTATAAAAATATATTAGATTCACTTTTGTCTTTCTCACACTATCATTTCTCCTTATCCTCCTCTTATTTTACACAGTTGGAATCACATTACAAAGACATGTTTTTACTTCCTCCATCAACTTACATATGAACTCCACACTTCTTTACCCACCGGAATATTAGCAGTAATACATAGCAAATACTGAGTGAGCAGTAGATTAAGCAAGTTAAGCTATTCCATTCCCTAAGAAATCCTAGGCATTCTAAACAGGCAGTTGCACAGTGTTAACAGAAATTTTCCTCAGTTGATGCCTTCAGTTCTGTAGCCTCCTAGCACTTCAACTTCTTACAGAGAGTTTCTCTGACACGCAAACCCGATTGGAATTTCTGTCACAGGTAACCCACATCCAGGTGTCAGTATCCCAGTTAGACTGAAGAGCCACACCCTATCTCTGCCTCATTATAGTCCTGCAACAGAACTCCTCTAGGTGCCAGAAACGATCTCCTGCACCTTTTATCAGTGTTTCTAGTTAGTGGCTAGGCAAATTGAAAGAAAACCTAGGCACCCAACAGTTCCCACTTCCCTCCTTACTTGGGACGGCTGTTAGAGCCTTTCTCAGTTCACAGCTCCAGCCCCAGGGTTCAGCTCTCTTCGGGGGCCTCCTCCGGTCCCCAACAGCGCTTACCTCGGGGCCTGGTGAAAGTCTGCACACGCGTCAGCCCTGAGGAGAGGTCGCGCTAGGTCTGTCCCCAGCGCTTGGCTCCGATCCCGTCTCCGGCGGCCTCTGACGATCCTCTCACCGCGGCTCTACGGCGCATGTGCGGGAGAGTAGCGGCCCTGAAACGGAGGCGGCTCCACTCGACGGCACTGGGAGTGGCTCACCTCTGGGCCTGCTCGGTCCTAGGCCCCTCCTGACAGGAAAGTGGTCACCACCGAGAGTATGCGCAGAATCGCGCTGCCCCAGGCTCGATCAGCCCTATGCTCTTCTCCACTTTACCTTCACGGCAGCGCCAGTGATTCCCCGCCTGGCCCGTCCTCAATGGATTCAGGACTATTGGACCACCCACCAAAGCCCCGACTCTCCTTACTTCGGGCTCCACAGGTGGGGGGTAAACTCCTGCTGCACTTCCTGATGCAGGTGAGAGGTCCCGATTTTACATAGGCAGCCAATGGCACCACCGTCACAGAGGAGGGGTGGGTCAGAGGTAAAGTCTCACGCTTTTGGGCCCCAGTCCTATATCTCCTGCAAGGATCAATCTAGCTCTTCATACTGGACAAAGGGAAGAGGGGGGGGGGGTGCTTCTCACTTCTCGCCCTCCTCAGCTGGGATCCCCTAAGTTTCACCGCTAGCTGGGGGTCAATCCCTACACCCAATTTGAGGTGTCTCCCTGTCCAGGGTCAGCAGGTCGGGACTAACTGGGTCAGGTCTACAGGAATGGGGGTGGTGATCCCTGTAAGGGGGCAACCCTTGAAAAGTAGTCCACCCTATGAAGGCCCTACCCCTTCCAGACCCTTAGCCTATACTCGAGCTGCTCCTCACTGACAAGACAAAATGGTCGCCCCACAGGTGTTCTATTTATACCCTTAGCTCCCAAGGTCCAGAACTAGCCAGAAGGTTCTGGATGCTTCCTATTCTATCCTATGGGCCCAGTCCCTGAGTTGGCAGTTGTGGCAGTTACTAGCCACCATTTTACATGGCCCAACCTTTCTAGTCAGAAAAGGGTACCTAGGCCTCAGGAAAAAAACTATGAGGGCGAAAGAGCACCTATCCCCCAGGACAACACCATAAAAGTCCAGTGGACACAAAAAGATAAAAAGGGTATGAGGGGCGAAAAAGGGGACAAAATAATAATTAATAGGAGGGGCTACGCAAAAGGCCAGACAGGTCTAACACGCGTCCCCCCCAGCTGAAAGTGGGGAGAGGTACCCAACCCCTTGGGAGTCCTCATCACTAAGGCGGAAATACCTAGAGAGACCGTCTTTATTGGCGTGGTCCACTCCAGGCCGATGTTCCACCCGTAAGTCCATTCCCTGTAGGGAGATGGACCATCTCAACAACTTGGGATTTTCCCCCTTCATTTGCATTAGCCAACGAAGGGGTCGGTGGTCAGTCTGAACCAGGAAGTGCGAGCCAAACAGGTATGGCCGCAACTTCTTCAGAGCCCACACCACCGCAAAAGCTTCCCTCTCAATTGCACTCCACTTCTGTTCCCGGGGAAGCAGTCTCCTGGACAGGAAGACTAAAGGCTGATCCAGACCCTCTTTATTGAGTTGCGATAACACTGCCCCAATGCCATGTTCTGATGCGTCTGTCTGGACAATGAACTCCTTAGAGAAGTCTGGGGCCCTCAGGACCGGTGCCGCACACATTGCCTGCTTCAAATTTTTCAAAGGCTTGCTGACAAGCCTCTGTCCAAACTACCCGTTGAGGTTGTTTCTTGGATGTGAGCTCTGTGAGGGGCGCTACAATAGTGCCATACCCCTTCACAAAGCGACTGTAGTAACCTGTGAGGCCCAGGAAGGCTTGGACCTCAGTCTGGGTCTTGGGGGGTTCCCAGGCCATGATTGCCTCAATCTTTGCCTGGAGGAGCTGCACTGTTCCCCTACCCACCAAGTGGCCTATGTACACAACCGACCCCTGCCCAATCTGACATTTGCTGGCCTTGATTGTCAAGCCAGCTTGTTTCAGGGCCTGGAGAACTGCTTGCAAATGTTGCAAATGGTCCTCCCAACTGCTGCTGAAGACAGCAATGTCATCTAGGTAAGCAGCGGAGAAACCCTCCATTCCGGAGAGGACCTGATTCACCAGCCGCTGAAAAGTGGCAGGGGCATTCTTGAGCCCAAAGGGCATCACACAGAATTGGAAGTGTCCTTCAGGCATGGAGAAGGCTGACCTTTCCTTTGCTCCATCTGTCAGGGAGATCTGCCAGCACCCTGAAGTGAGGTCAAAGGTACTCAAGTATTGGGCAGCTCCCTGCCGGTCAATTAATTCATCCGCCCTAGGGATCGGATGAGCATCAGTTTTGGTAACTGAGTTCAGTCCCCGGTAATCCAGACAGAACCTCAGTTCTAGAGTGGTGCCTGGTGGAGCTGCTTTTGGCACTAGAACCACCGGACTGGACCAGGGGCTACTGGAAGGTTCTGTAACTCCTAGCTCCAGCATCTTGGTAACCTCACCATGGAAGCTAGCCTTCACCTTGTCTGACAGCCGGTAGGTCTTTGACTTCACTGGTGGGCTGTCTCCTGTATCCACATCATGGGTGCACAGGTGGGTCCTTCCCGGGACAAGGGAGAACAACGCAGAGTACTGCTCCAGGATCTGGCGGCAGTCCTCTCGCTGTTCAGGAGTTAGGGATGGGGAGAGAATCACTCCCTCCACCGACCCATCCTTTTCCTGAGACGAAAACAAGTCTGGGAGAGGTTCGCTTTCCGCTTCCTCTCCTCCATCAGTCACCATCATCAAGATGACCTCGGGCCTCTCATGGTGGGGTTTGAGGCGGTTAGCATGTAGCACCCGTAGGGGCTGTCGAGGGGTCTTAAGGTCCACCAGGTATGTAGCCTTACCCTTCTTCTCTAACACCTCAAAGGGGCCTGTCCAGCGATCCTGGAGGGCACTTAGCTCTCCAGGCTCCATCACCCACACTTTCTGGCCAGGCTCCAACTCCACCGGGTGAGCGTTGTGGTCATACCACTCCTTCATTACTGCCTGGCTGGCCTCCAAGTTGTCAGAAGCTTGCTTCCACAACTTCGCCATTTGGCTCCTGAAGGCCAGCATGTAGCTCACCACATCCTGGGGAGGTTTCCTGGGAGACTTTTCCCATCCATCCTTCACCAGGGTGAGAGGACCGCGTACAGGGTGCCCATACAGAAGCTCAAAGGGGCTGAAGCCCACTCCCTTCTGTGGCACTTCCCTGTAGGAGAATAGCAAACAGGGTAGGAGGACGTCCCATTTCCTCCGCAGGCTTTCAGGCAGACTTCTGATCATGCCCTTCAAGGTCTTGTTGAACCTTTCTACCAGTGCATTTGACTGGGGGTGATAAGGAGTGGTGAACCGGTAGGTCACTCCACACTCCTTCCACATTGCCCGCATTTATGCTGACATGAAGTTGGTTCCCCTGTCGGACACAACTTCTTTGGGGAAACCCACCCGGGTGAAGATCCCCATCAGGGCCCTAGCCACTACAGGTGCAGTAACAGTCCTCAGAGGAATGGCCTCTGGGTACCGTGTGGTGTGATCCACCAGTACCAGGATAAACCTGTGAACAGCCGTTGTTGGTGGATCCAATGGCCCTACAATGTCGATGCCCACCCTTTCAAAGGGGGTGCTAACGACAGGAAGTGGTTCCAGGGGAGCTTTCAGCTTCACCCCTGTTTTCCCACCGGCTTGGCAGGATACACACGTCCGACAGTAGGTATCAGAAGCCACTTTCATCTGAGGCCAGTAAAAGTGGGGGACAAGCCGAGCAAAGGTCTTGTCCTGACCTAAGTGTCCTGCCAAGGGTATTTCATGAGCCAATTCCAACAGAAAGGCTCTGTACCGTTGCGGGACTACCAAGGCCCTTGATGAACCAGGTAAGGGTACCTTGGGTTCACTGTAGAGGAGTCCGTCCTCCCAGTAAATGTGGTAGTGTCCCGCAACGTTCCCTGCTGCCTGGGCTTCGGCCTGTCGCCTCAGTCCCTCAAGGGTAGGGCACTCCTTCTGGCCCTTACAGAACTCCTCCCTGGTAGGCCCTCCCTCCACATGCCACTCAGCAGGGATGGGTAGGTTCTCCAGGGAGACTACTTCCCCCTCCACGGACTCCTGGTCCACCACCGCAGGTGGCCGATCTGTCACATGGGGTGTGGAAGCCGAAGCAGGCTTCTCCTGTCTTCGGGTCTGTCCCTTTTTGGCAGCGGGTTGGGCCATTGTTCCAGGCTCCAACCCAGGCAAACTCCCTCTCCGGGCAGTCGTAGACCTTGTGTACCCAGCATCTCTGAATGCGTCCGGTATTCCTCCTCTCTCCAAGCATTGTGCTCCATGTCATTCCCCAGCAGGCAATCGACTGGCACGGCAGGGCTTACGGCAACTCGAAGTGAACCTGCAACCCCTTCCCACTCAAAGGGAACCTCGGCCACAGGGTAGTGGCCCATTCTGCCGTCAGCCATCGCGGCGGGGTGGAGTACATTGGGAATCACCTGCTCTGGAGACACCAGTTGACTCCTCACCATAGTCATACTGGCTCCTGTATCTCTCAGAGCCTCCCCTCTCTGGCCATTGATGGTGATCCACTGCCCATACTTGGTAGTATTTGGGGGCACCTGGATCTTAGGAACCATCTCCCGATCTCCCAGGGACACTAAGGTGACACCCGCCCACTCACCCCCCTTATCTAAGGGCAACTCCTCCCCGAGCGCTACACTAGCTACTCCCGGGGCTTTCCTCCGGTGGGAGGGGGTGGTCTCTTTGGGCATTTGACATCTCCCTTATAATGTCCAACACCACCACACTCAAAGCAGTGGACAACCCTTGGCTGCTGGCTTTGGCCAGGATGAGGGTTTCTGGGTGGGTTAGCCTTAGGGGTGAAACCTGTTCCTTTTCCCTGGAAACTGTTTTGGGGACCTTTAGAGAACTCCTGCTTTTTATCACCCCCCTCCTTCTTCTGACGGGCGCCCTGTCCAGCCCTTTGGGAATCCCCTCCAGTCCCCTTTGAGGACACCCGGGTACTTGCCCAGATGTCCGCCTCCTCTGCAAGCTTCCGGGGGTTGGTCAGCTTGCTGTCCACCAGGTGTTGGCACAGCTCGGGAAAACATTTGTCGAGTAGATACTCTTTAAGAAAAAGGTCATATAACCCCTCATAGTCCTTCACCTCGCTGCCCTGAAACACAGCCCTCCAATGCCTTCCTCGCATAGTCCAGGAAATCCACCCAGTTCTGGGTGCTTAACTTGTGGCTCCCCCTGAACTTTTGGCGATACTTTTCCGGGGTTAGCCCAAACTTTTTGATTAATGCTAACTTCATGGTGGGGTAGTTGGTCTGCTCCTCCTGTTCCAAGGCTAACAAGGTGTCCCGACCAGTAGGAGGCATATATTTGTACAACCCACCCCCCCAGTGTTTCTCCTGGATTCCATGGGCTCTTAAGAAGACCTCATAGGCAGCCAACCATTTGGCTATATCGTCCCCCTGACTATAGCTGGCAACTATGTCTTTAGGCAGGTAGGGTCTGGACTCCCTAGTTGGTTTTCTGGTTTCGTTGCCACCATTTGGAGTAGGGGAGGGTCCTAATTGCAGGGCCTGGAGTTCTAGCTCTTTTAATTTAAACTCATGAGCCATCCTCCGTTCTTCCCTCTCCTGTTCTAACCTGGCTAACTCCCACTTCAGTTGCCTTTTCTCCCTCTTGTCTGTGAGTTCCGCTTCGGTCAAGCTTCCTCCGGGGACACTACTGCCTCTCTTTGAGTAGGTCATTGGTCCTGGAAGTAGGTTTCCCATCCCGGGATGGAACATTCCCTCTACTCCTATGACTGTGTCCCGGTCCGTCCCCTCTTCCTCCTCCTTCCCTTCTCCATGTGCTTCCACCCAAGCCCTCAAACTGGTCTGGAGTTCCCCCTTCTTGGCCCCACACTTAAAGAACACTCCCATCTGTTGACAAAAGTCCTTAAGCTGGGCTACAGAATAAGTGTCCAGTTCTTCCAGAGCAAATTCCATTTTGCTAAAGAGCTATGTAGGGACAAGCACACAAAAAGAATAGATTCACAAGGGGCAATCTGAAGCTACCTCCACCCACCACCAGGAATGAATTTGGAAAAAGCAAAAGTAGAAATTAGGAAGTCCGCCAGGAGAAAACTCCTGGTGTAGGTCAGTGGATTACACTTAGTTACTGCAGAGTAGTCGCAACCACAGTTCTGATCCCACCGCTAGACACCAATATGTTGGACCTTTTGTTACCAGATCACATAGGGTAGCCTGGCCTAGGGTAAGACAGTCAGTTCCTAGAAGCACAAGTGTAAAGGTTGCGCACCACCCTGTAATAACTTAATGCACTTCCACACAAAAACAACACTACACCAATGTTTTGGAAAAATATGGACTGGTTTATAAAAATATATTAGATTCACTTTTGTCTTTCTCACACTATCATTTCTCCTTATCCTCCTCATATTTTACACAGTTGGAATCACATTACAAAGACATGTTTTTACTTCCTCCATCAACTTACATATGAACTCCACACTTCTTTACCCACCGGAATATTAGCAGTAATACATAGCAAATACTGAGTGAGCAGTAGATTAAGCAAGTTAAGCTATTCCATTCCCTAAGAAATCCTAGGCATTCTAAACAGGCAGTTGCACAGTGTTAACAGAAATTTTCCTCAGTTGATCCCTTCAGTTCTGTAGCCTCCTAGCACTTCAACTTCTTACAGAGAGTTTCTCTGACACGCAACCCCGATTGGAATTTCTGTCACAGGTAACCCACATCCAGGTGTCAGTATCCCAGTTAGACTGAAGAGCCACACCCTATCTCTGCCTCATTAAAGTCCTGCAACAGAACTCCTCTAGGTGCCAGAAACGATCTCCTGCACCTTTTATCGGTGTTTCTAGTCAGTAGCTAGGCGAATTGAAGGAAAACCTAGGCACCCAACAGTTCCCACTTCCCTCCTTACTTGGGACGGCTGTTAGAGCCTTTCTCAGTTCACAGCTCCAGCCCCAGGGTTCAGCTCTCTTCGGGGGCCTCCTCCGGTCCCCAACAGCGCTTACCTCGGGGCCTGGTGAAAGTCTGCACACGCGTCAGCCCTGCAGAGAGGTCGCGCTAGGTCTGTCCCCAGCGCTTGGCTCCGATCCCGCCTCCGGCCGCCTCTGACGATCCTCTCACCGCGGCGCTACGGCGCAGGCGCGGGAGAGTAGCGGCCCTGAAACGGAGGCGGCTCCACTCGACGGCACTGGTAGTGGCTCACCTCTGGGCCTGCTCGGTCCTAGGCCCCTCCTGACAGGAAAGTGGTCACCGCCGAGAGTATGCGCAGAAGCGCGCTGCCCCAGGCTCGATCAGCCCTATGCTCCTCTCCACTTCACCTTCACGGCAGTGCCAGTGATTCTCCACCTGGCCCGTCCTCAATGGATTCAGGACTATTGGACCACCCACCGAAGCCCCGACTCTCCTTACTTCGGGCTCCACAGGTGGGGGGGTAAACTCCTGCTGCACTTCCTGATGCAGGTGAGAGGTCCCGATTTTACATAGGCAGCCAATGGCACCACCGTCACAGAGGAGGGGTGGGTCAGAGGTAAAGTCTCACGCTTTTGGCCCCAGTCCTCTATCTCCTGCAAGGATCAATCTAGCTCTTCATACTGGACAAAGGGAAGGGGGGGGGGGGTGCTTCTCACTTCTTGCCCTCCTCAGCTGGGATCCCCTAAGCTTCACCGCTAGCTGGGGGTCAATCCCTACACCCAATTTGAGGTGTCTCCCTGTCCAGGGTCAGCAGGTCGGGACTAACTGGGTCAGGTCTACAGGAGTGGGGGTGGTGATCCCTGTAAGGGGGCAACCCTTGAAAAATAGTCCACCCTATGAAGGCCCTACCCCTTCCAGACCCTTAGCCTATACTCCAGCTGCTCCTCACTGACAAGACAAAATGGTCGCCCTACAGGTGTTCTATTTATACCCTTAGCTCCCAAGGTCCAGAACTAGCCAGAAGGTTCTGGATGCTTCCTATTCTATCCTATGGGCCCAGTCCCTGAGTTGGCAGTTGTGGCAGTTACTAGCCACCATTTTACATGGCCCAACCTTTCTAGTCAGAAAAGGGTACCTAGGCCTCAGGAAAAAAAACTATGAGGGCGAAAGAGCACCTATCCCCCAGGACAACACCATAAAAGTCCAGTGGACACAAAAAGATAAAAAGGGTATGAGGGGCGAAAAAGGGGACAAAATAATAATTAATAGGAGGGGCTACGCAAAAGGCCAGACAGGTCTAACACGCGTCCCCCCCAGCTGAAAGTGGGGAGAGCTACCCAACCCCTTGGGAGTCCTCATCACTAAGGCGGAAATACCACTCCAGGCCGATGTTCCACCCGGAAGTCCATTCCCTGTAGGGAGATGGACCATCTCAACAACTTGGGATTTTCCCCCTTCATTTGCATTAGCCAACGAAGGGGTTGGTGGTCAGTCTGAACCAGGAAGTGCGAGCCAAACAGTTATGGCCGCAACTTCTTCAGAGCCCACACCACCGCAAAAGTTTCCCTCTCAATTGCACTCCACTTCTGTTCCCGGGGAAGCAGTCTCCTGGACAGGAAGACTACAGGCTGATCCAGACCCTCTTTATTGAGTTGCGATAACACTGCCCCAATGCCATGTTCTGATGCGTCTGTCTGGACAATAAACTCCTTAGAGAAGTCTGGGGCCCTCAGGACCGGTGCCGCACACCTTGCCTGCTTCAATTTTTCAAAGGCTTGCTGACAAGCCTCTGTCCAAACTACCCGTTGAGGTTGTTTCTTGGATGTGAGCTCTGTGAGGGGCGCTACAATAGTGCCATACCTCTTCACAAAGCGACTGTAGTAACCTGTGAGGCCCAGGAAGGCTCGGACCTCAGTCTGGGTCTTGGGGGGTTCCCAGGCCATGATTGCCTCAATCTTTGCCTGGAGGGGCTGCACTGTTCCCCTACCCACCAAGTGGCCTATGCACACAACCGACCCCTGCCCAATCTGACATTTGCTGGCCTTGATTGTCAAGCCAGCTTGTTTCAGGGCCTGGAGAACTGCTTGCAAATGTTGCAAATGGTCCTCCCAACTGCTGCTGAAGACAGCAATGTCATCTAGGTAAGCAGCGGAGAAACCCTCCATTCCGGAGAGGACCTGATTCACCAGCCGCTGAAAAGTGGCAGGGGCATTCTTGAGCCCAAAGGGCATCACACAGAATTGGAAGTGTCCTTCAGGCGTGGAGAAGGTTGACCTTTCCTTTGCTCCATCTGTCAGGGAGATCTGCCAGTACCCTGAAGTGAGGTCAAAGGTACTCAAGTATTGGGCAGTTAATTAATTCATCCGCCCCAGGGATTGGATGAGCATCAGTTTTGGTAACTGAGTTCAGTCCCCGGTAATCCACACAGAACCTCAGTTCTGGAGTGGTGCCTGGTGGAGCTGCTTTTGGCACTAGAACCACCGGACTGGACCAGGGGCTACTGGAAGGTTCTATAACTCCTAGCTCCAGCATCTTGGTAACCTCACCATGGATGCTAGCCTTCACCTTGTCTGACAGCCGGTAGGTCTTTGACTTCACTGGTGGGCTGTCTCCTGTGTCCACATCATGGGTACACAGCTGGGTCCTACCCGGGACAAGGGAGAACAACGCAGAGTACTGCTCCAGGATCTGGCGGCAGTCCTCTCGCTGTTCAGGAGTTAGGGATGGGGAGAGAATCACTCCCTCCACCGACCCATCCTTTTCCTGAGACGAAAACAAGTCTGGGAGAGGTTCGCTTTCCGCTTCCTCTCCTCCATCAGTCACCATCATCAAGATGACCTCGGGCCTCTCATGGTGGGGTTTGAGGCAGTTAGCATGTAGCACCCGTAGGGGCTGTCGAGGGGTCTTAAGGTCCACCAGGTATGTAGCCTTACCCTTCTTCTCTAACACCTCAAAGGGGCCTGTCCAGGGATCCTGGAGGGCACTTAGCTCTTCAGGCTCCATCACCCACACTTTCTGGCCAGGCTCCAACTCCACCGGGTGAGCGTTGTGGTCATACCACTCCTTCATTACTGCCTGGCTGGCCTCCAAGTTGTCAGAAGCTTGCTTCCACAACTTCGCCATTTGGCTCCTGAAGGCCAGCATGTAGCTCACCACATCCTGGGGAGGTTTCCTGGGAGACTTTTCCCATCCATCCTTCACCAGGCTGAGAGGACCGCGTACAGGGTGCCCATACAGAAGCTCAAAGGGGCTGAAGCCCACTCCCTTCTGTGGCACTTCCCTGTAGGAGAATAGCAAACAGGGTAGGAGGACGTCCCATTTCCTCCGCAGGCTTTCAGGAAGACTTCTGATCATGCCCTTCAAGGTCTTGTTGAACCTTTCTACCAGTGCATTTGACTGGGGGTGATAAGGAGTGGTGAACCGGTAGGTCACTCCACACTCCTTCCACATTGCCCGCATTTATGCTGACATGAAGTTGGTCCCCCTGTCGGACACAACTTCTTTGGGGAAACCCACCCGGGTGAAGATCCCCATCAGGGCCCTAGCCACTACAGGTGCAGTAACAGTCCTCAGTGGAATGGCCTCTGGGTACCGTGTGGTGTGATCCACCAGTACCAGGATAAACCTGTGAACAGCCGTTGTTGGTGGATCCAATGGCCCTACAATGTCGATGCCCACCCTTTCAAAGGGGGTGCTAACGACAGGAAGTGGTTCCAGGGGAGCTTTCAGCTTCACCCCTGTTTTCCCACCGGCTTGGCAGGATACACACGTCCGACAGTAGGTATCAGAAGCCACTTTCATCTGAGGCCAGTAAAAGTGGGGGACAAGCCGAGCAAAGGTCTTGTCCTGACCTAAGTGTCCTGCCAAGGGTATTTCATGAGCCAATTCCAACAGAAAGGCTCTGTACCGTTGCGGGACTACCAAGGCCCTTGATGAACCAGGTAAGGGTACCTTGGGTTCACTTTAGAGGAGTCCGTCCTCCCAGTAAATGTGGTAGTGTCCCGCAACGTTCCCTGCTGCCTGGGCTTCGGCCTGTCGCCTCAGTCCCTCAAGGGTAGGGCACTCCTTCTGGCCCTTACAGAACTCCTCCCTGGTAGGCCCTCCCTCCACATGCCACTCAGCAGGGATGGGTAGGTTCTCCAGGGAGACTACTTCCCCCTCCATGGACTCCTGGTCCACCACCGCAGGTGGCCGATCTGTCACATGGGGTGTGGAAGCCGAAGCAGGCTTCTCCTGTCTTCGGGTCTGTCCCTTTTTGGCAGCGGGTTGGGCCATTGTTCCAGGCTCCAACCCAGGCAAACTCCCTCTCCGGGCAGTCGTAGACCTTGTGTACCCAGCATCTCTGAATGCGTCCGGTATTCCTCCTCTCTCCAAGCATTGTGCTCCATGTCATTCCCCAGCAGGCAATCGACTGGCACGGCAGGGCTTACGGCAACTCAAAGTGAACCTGCAACCCCTTCCCACTCAAAGGGAACCTCGGCCACAGGGTAGTGGCCCATTCTGCCGTCAGCCATCGCGGCGGGGTGGAGTACATTGGGAATCACCTGCTCTGGAGACACCAGTTGACTCCTCACCATAGTCATACTGGCTCCTGTATCTCTCAGAGCCTCCCCTCTCTGGCCATTGATGGTGATCCACTGCCCATACTTGGTAGTATTTGGGGGCACCTGGATCTTAGGAACCATCTCCCGATCTCCCAGGGACACTAAGGTGACACCCGCCCACTCACCCCCCTTATCTAAGGGCAACTCCTCCCCGAGCGCTACACTAGCTACTCCCGGGGCTTTCCTCCGGTGGGAGGGGGTGGTCTCTTTGGGCATTTGACATCTCCCTTATAATGTCCAACACCACCACACTCAAAGCAGTGGACAACCCTTGGCTGCTGGCTTTGGCCAGGATGAGGGTTTCTGGGCGGGTTAGCCTTAGGGGTGAAACCTGTTCCTTTTCCCTGGAAACTGTTTTGGGGACCTTTAGAGAACTCCCGCTTTTTATCACCCCCCTCCTTCTTCTGACGGGCGCCCTGTCTAGCCCTTTGGGAATCCCCTCCAGTCCCCTTTGAGGACACCCGGGTACTTGCCCAGATGTCCGCCTCCTCTGCAAGCTTCCGGGGGTTGGTCAGCTTGCTGTCCACCAGGTGTTGGCACAGCTCGGGAAAACATTTGTCGAGTAGATACTCTTTAAGAAAAAGGTCATATAACCCCTCATAGTCCTTCACCTCGCTGCCCTGAAACACAGCCCTCCAATGCCTTCCTCGCATAGTCCAGGAAATCCACCCAGTTCTGGGTGCTTAACTTGTGGCTCCCCCTGAACTTTTGGCGATACTTTTCCGGGGTTAGCCCAAACTTTTTGATTAATGCTAACTTCATGGTGGGGTAGTTGGTCTGCTCCTCCTGTTCCAAGGCTAACAAGGTGTCCCGACCAGTAGGAGGCATATATTTGTACAACCCACCCCCCCAGTGTTTCTCCTGGATTCCATGGGCTCTTAAGAAGACCTCATAGGCAGCCAACCATTTGGCTATATCGTCCCCCTGACTATAGCTGGCAACTATGTCTTTAGGCAGGTAGGGTCTGGACTCCCTAGTTGGTTTTCTGGTTTCGTTGCCACCATTTGGAGTAGGGGAGGGTCCTAATTGCAGGGCCTGGAGTTCTAGCTCTTTTAATTTAAACTCATGAGCCATCCTCCGTTCTTCCCTCTCCTGTTCTAACCTGGCTAACTCCCACTTCAGTTGCCTTTTCTCCATCTTGTCTGTGAGTTCCGCTTCGGTCAAGCTTCCTCCGGGGACACTACTGCCCCTCTTTGAGTAGGTCATTGGTCCTGGAAGTAGGTTTCCCATCCCGGGATGGAACATTCCCTCTACTCCTATGACTGTGTCCCGGTCCGTCCCCTCTTCCTCCTCCTTCCCTTCTCCATGTGCTTCCACCCAAGCCCTCAAACTGGTCTGGAGTTCCCCCTTCTTGGCCCCACACTTAAAGAACACTCCCATCTGTTGACAAAAGTCCTTAAGCTGGGCTACAGAATAAGTGTCCAGTTCTTCCAGAGCAAATTCCATTTTGCTAAAGAGCTATGTAGGGACAAGCACACAAAAAGAATAGATTCACAAGGGGCAATCTGAAGCTACCTCCACCCACCACCAGGAATGAATTTGGAAAAAGCAAAAGTAGAAATTAGGAAGTCCGCCAGGAGAAAACTCCTGGTGTAGGTCAGTGGATTACACTTAGTTACTGCAGAGTAGTCGCAACCACAGTTCTGATCCCACCGCTAGACACCAATATGTTGGACCTTTTGTTACCAGATCACATAGGGTAGCCTGGCCTAGGGTAAGGTAAGACAGTCAGTTCCTAGAAGCACAAGTGTAAAGGTTGCGCACCACCCTGTAATAACTTAATGCACTTCCACACAAAAACAACACTACACCAATGTTTTGGAAAAATATGGACTGGTTTATAAAAATATATTAGATTCACTTTTGTCTTTCTCACACTATCATTTCTCCTTATCCTCCTCATATTTTACACAGTTGGAATCACATTACAAAGACATGTTTTTACTTCCTCCATCAACTTACATATGAACTCCACACTTCTTTACCCACCGGAATATTAGCAGTAATACATAGCAAATACTGAGTGAGCAGTAGATTAAGCAAGTTAAGCTATTCCATTCCCTAAGAAATCCTAGGCATTCTAAACAGGCAGTTGCACAGTGTTAACAGAAATTTTCCTCAGTTGATCCCTTCAGTTCTGTAGCCTCCTAGCACTTCAACTTCTTACAGAGAGTTTCTCTGACACGCAACCCCGATTGGAATTTCTGTCACAGGTAACCCACATCCAGGTGTCAGTATCCCAGTTAGACTGAAGAGCCACACCCTATCTCTGCCTCATTAAAGTCCTGCAACAGAACTCCTCTAGGTGCCAGAAACGATCTCCTGCACCTTTTATCGGTGTTTCTAGTCAGTAGCTAGGCGAATTGAAGGAAAACCTAGGCACCCAACAGTTCCCACTTCCCTCCTTACTTGGGACGGCTGTTAGAGCCTTTCTCAGTTCACAGCTCCAGCCCCAGGGTTCAGCTCTCTTCGGGGGCCTCCTCCGGTCCCCAACAGCGCTTACCTCGGGGCCTGGTGAAAGTCTGCACACGCGTCAGCCCTGCAGAGAGGTCGCGCTAGGTCTGTCCCCAGCGCTTGGCTCCGATCCCGCCTCCGGCCGCCTCTGACGATCCTCTCACCGCGGCGCTACGGCGCAGGCGCGGGAGAGTAGCGGCCCTGAAACGGAGGCGGCTCCACTCGACGGCACTGGTAGTGGCTCACCTCTGGGCCTGCTCGGTCCTAGGCCCCTCCTGACAGGAAAGTGGTCACCGCCGAGAGTATGCGCAGAAGCGCGCTGCCCCAGGCTCGATCAGCCCTATGCTCCTCTCCACTTCACCTTCACGGCAGTGCCAGTGATTCTCCACCTGGCCCGTCCTCAATGGATTCAGGACTATTGGACCACCCACCGAAGCCCCGACTCTCCTTACTTCGGGCTGCACAGGTGGGGGGGTAAACTCCTGCTGCACTTCCTGATGCAGGTGAGAGGTCCCGATTTTACATAGGCAGCCAATGGCACCACCGTCACAGAGGAGGGGTGGGTCAGAGGTAAAGTCTCACGCTTTTGGCCCCAGTCCTCTATCTCCTGCAAGGATCAATCTAGCTCTTCATACTGGACAAAGGGAAGGGGGGGGTGCTTCTCACTTCTTGCCCTCCTCAGCTGGGATCCCCTAAGCTTCACCGCTAGCTGGGGGTCAATCCCTACACCCAATTTGAGGTGTCTCCCTGTCCAGGGTCAGCAGGTCGGGACTAACTGGGTCAGGTCTACAGGAGTGGGGGTGGTGATCCCTGTAAGGGGGCAACCCTTGAAAAATAGTCCACCCTATGAAGGCCCTACCCCTTCCAGACCCTTAGCCTATACTCCAGCTGCTCCTCACTGACAAGACAAAATGGTCGCCCTACAGGTGTTCTATTTATACCCTTAGCTCCCAAGGTCCAGAACTAGCCAGAAGGTTCTGGATGCTTCCTATTCTATCCTATGGGCCCAGTCCCTGAGTTGGCAGTTGTGGCAGTTACTAGCCACCATTTTACATGGCCCAACCTTTCTAGTCAGAAAAGGGTACCTAGGCCTCAGGAAAAAAAACTATGAGGGCGAAAGAGCACCTATCCCCCAGGACAACACCATAAAAGTCCAGTGGACACAAAAAGATAAAAAGGGTATGAGGGGCGAAAAAGGGGACAAAATAATAATTAATAGGAGGGGCTACGCAAAAGGCCAGACAGGTCTAACACGCGTCCCCCCCAGCTGAAAGTGGGGAGAGCTACCCAACCCCTTGGGAGTCCTCATCACTAAGGCGGAAATACCACTCCAGGCCGATGTTCCACCCGGAAGTCCATTCCCTGTAGGGAGATGGACCATCTCAACAACTTGGGATTTTCCCCCTTCATTTGCATTAGCCAACGAAGGGGTTGGTGGTCAGTCTGAACCAGGAAGTGCGAGCCAAACAGTTATGGCCGCAACTTCTTCAGAGCCCACACCACCGCAAAAGTTTCCCTCTCAATTGCACTCCACTTCTGTTCCCGGGGAAGCAGTCTCCTGGACAGGAAGACTACAGGCTGATCCAGACCCTCTTTATTGAGTTGCGATAACACTGCCCCAATGCCATGTTCTGATGCGTCTGTCTGGACAATAAACTCCTTAGAGAAGTCTGGGGCCCTCAGGACCGGTGCCGCACACCTTGCCTGCTTCAATTTTTCAAAGGCTTGCTGACAAGCCTCTGTCCAAACTACCCGTTGAGGTTGTTTCTTGGATGTGAGCTCTGTGAGGGGCACTACAATAGTGCCATACCTCTTCACAAAGCGACTGTAGTAACCTGTGAGGCCCAGGAAGGCTCGGACCTCAGTCTGGGTCTTGGGGGGTTCCCAGGCCATGATTGCCTCAATCTTTGCCTGGAGGGGCTGCACTGTTCCCCTACCCACCAAGTGGCCTATGCACACAACCGACCCCTGCCCAATCTGACATTTGCTGGCCTTGATTGTCAAGCCAGCTTGTTTCAGGGCCTGGAGAACTGCTTGCAAATGTTGCAAATGGTCCTCCCAACTGCTGCTGAAGACAGCAATGTCATCTAGGTAAGCAGCGGAGAAACCCTCCATTCCGGAGAGGACCTGATTCACCAGCCGCTGAAAAGTGGCAGGGGCATTCTTGAGCCCAAAGGGCATCACACAGAATTGGAAGTGTCCTTCAGGCGTGGAGAAGGTTGACCTTTCCTTTGCTCCATCTGTCAGGGAGATCTGCCAGTACCCTGAAGTGAGGTCAAAGGTACTCAAGTATTGGGCAGTTAATTAATTCATCCGCCCCAGGGATTGGATGAGCATCAGTTTTGGTAACTGAGTTCAGTCCCCGGTAATCCACACAGAACCTCAGTTCTGGAGTGGTGCCTGGTGGAGCTGCTTTTGGCACTAGAACCACCGGACTGGACCAGGGGCTACTGGAAGGTTCTATAACTCCTAGCTCCAGCATCTTGGTAACCTCACCATGGATGCTAGCCTTCACCTTGTCTGACAGCCGGTAGGTCTTTGACTTCACTGGTGGGCTGTCTCCTGTGTCCACATCATGGGTACACAGCTGGGTCCTACCCGGGACAAGGGAGAACAACGCAGAGTACTGCTCCAGGATCTGGCGGCAGTCCTCTCGCTGTTCAGGAGTTAGGGATGGGGAGAGAATCACTCCCTCCACCGACCCATCCTTTTCCTGAGACGAAAACAAGTCTGGGAGAGGTTCGCTTTCCGCTTCCTCTCCTCCATCAGTCACCATCATCAAGATGACCTCGGGCCTCTCATGGTGGGGTTTGAGGCGGTTAGCATGTAGCACCCGTAGGGGCTGTCGAGGGGTCTTAAGGTCCACCAGGTATGTAGCCTTACCCTTCTTCTCTAACACCTCAAAGGGGCCTGTCCGGGGATCCTGGAGGGCACTTAGCTCTTCAGGCTCCATCACCCACACTTTCTGGCCAGGCTCCAACTCCACCGGGTGAGCGTTGTGGTCATACCACTCCTTCATTACTGCCTGGCTGGCCTCCAAGTTGTCAGAAGCTTGCTTCCACAACTTCGCCATTTGGCTCCTGAAGGCCAGCATGTAGCTCACCACATCCTGGGGAGGTTTCCTGGGAGACTTTTCCCATCCATCCTTCACCAGGCTGAGAGGACCGCGTACAGGGTGCCCATACAGAAGCTCAAAGGGGCTGAAGCCCACTCCCTTCTGTGGCACTTCCCTGTAGGAGAATAGCAAACAGGGTAGGAGGACGTCCCATTTCCTCCGCAGGCTTTCAGGCAGACTTCTGATCATGCCCTTCAAGGTCTTGTTGAACCTTTCTACCAGTGCATTTGACTGGGGGTGATAAGGAGTGGTGAACCGGTAGGTCACTCCACACTCCTTCCACATTGCCCGCATTTATGCTGACATGAAGTTGGTCCCCCTGTCGGACACAACTTCTTTGGGGAAACCCACCCGGGTGAAGATCCCCATCAGGGCCCTAGCCACTACAGGTGCAGTAACAGTCCTCAGAGGAATGGCCTCTGGGTACCGTGTGGTGTGATCCACCAGTACCAGGATAAACCTGTGAACAGCCGTTGTTGGTGGATCCAATGGCCCTACAATGTCGATGCCCACCCTTTCAAAGGGGGTGCTAACGACAGGAAGTGGTTCCAGGGGAGCTTTCAGCTTCACCCCTGTTTTCCCACCGGCTTGGCAGGATACACACGTCCGACAGTAGGTATCAGAAGCCACTTTCATCTGAGGCCAGTAAAAGTGGGGGACAAGCCGAGCAAAGGTCTTGTCCTGACCTAAGTGTCCTGCCAAGGGTATTTCATGAGCCAATTCCAACAGAAAGGCTCTGTACCGTTGCGGGACTACCAAGGCCCTTGATGAACCAGGTAAGGGTACCTTGGGTTCACTGTAGAGGAGTTCGTCCTCCCAGTAAATGTGGTAGTGTCCCGCAACGTTCCCTGCTGCCTGGGCTTCGGCCTGTCGCCTCAGTCCCTCAAGGGTAGGGCACTCCTTCTGGCCCTTACAGAACTCCTCCCTGGTAGGCCCTCCCTCCACATGCCACTCAGCAGGGATGGGTAGGTTCTCCAGGGAGACTACTTCCCCCTCCACGGACTCCTGGTCCACCACCGCAGGTGGCCGATCTGTCACATGGGGTGTGGAAGCCGAAGCAGGCTTCTCCTGTCTTCGGGTCTGTCCCTTTTTGGCAGCGGGTTGGGCCATTGTTCCAGGCTCCAACCCAGGCAAACTCCCTCTCCGGGCAGTCGTAGACCTTGTGTACCCAGCATCTCTGAATGCGTCCGGTATTCCTCCTCTCTCCAAGCATTGTGCTCCATGTCATTCCCCAGCAGGCAATCGACTGGCACGGCAGGGCTTACGGCAACTCGAAGTGAACCTGCAACCCCTTCCCACTCAAAGGGAACCTCGGCCACAGGGTAGTGGCCCATTCTGCCGTCAGCCATCGCGGCGGGGTGGAGTACATTGGGAATCACCTGCTCTGGAGACACCAGTTGACTCCTCACCATAGTCATACTGGCTCCTGTATCTCTCAGAGCCTCCCCTCTCTGGCCATTGATGGTGATCCACTGCCCATACTTGGTAGTATTTGGGGGCACCTGGATCTTAGGAACCATCTCCCGATCTCCCAGGGACACTAAGGTGACACCCGCCCACTCACCCCCCTTATCTAAGGGCAACTCCTCCCCGAGCGCTACACTAGCTACTCCCGGGGCTTTCCTCCGGTGGGAGGGGGTGGTCTCTTTGGGCATTTGACATCTCCCTTATAATGTCCAACACCACCACACTCAAAGCAGTGGACAACCCTTGGCTGCTGGCTTTGGCCAGGATGAGGGTTTCTGGGCGGGTTAGCCTTAGGGGTGAAACCTGTTCCTTTTCCCTGGAAACTGTTTTGGGGACCTTTAGAGAACTCCCGCTTTTTATCACCCCCCTCCTTCTTCTGACGGGCGCCCTGTCCAGCCCTTTGGGAATCCCCTCCAGTCCCCTTTGAGGACACCCGGGTACTTGCCCAGATGTCCGCCTCCTCTGCAAGCTTCCGGGGGTTGGTCAGCTTGCTGTCCACCAGGTGTTGGCACAGCTCGGGAAAACATTTGTCGAGTAGATACTCTTTAAGAAAAAGGTCATATAACCCCTCATAGTCCTTCACCTCGCTGCCCTGAAACACAGCCCTCCAATGCCTTCCTCGCATAGTCCAGGAAATACACCCAGTTCTGGGTGCTTAACTTGTGGCTCCCCCTGAACTTTTGGCGATACTTTTCCGGGGTTAGCCCAAACTTTTTGATTAATGCTAACTTCATGGTGGGGTAGTTGGTCTGCTCCTCCTGTTCTAAGGCTAACAAGGTGTCCCGACCAGTAGGAGGCATATATTTGTACAACCCACCCCCCCAGTGTTTCTCCTGGATCCCATGGGCTCTTAAGGAGACCTCATAGGCAGCCAACCATTTGGCTATATCGTCCCCCTGACTATAGCTGGCAACTATGTCTTTAGGCAGGTAGGGTCTGGACTCCCTAGTTGGTTCTCTGGTTTCGTTGCCACCATTTGGAGTAGGGGAGGGTCCTAATTGCAGGGCCTGGAGTTCTAGCTCTTTTAATTTAAACTCATGAGCCATCCTCCGTTCTTCCCTCTCCTGTTCTAACCTGGCTAACTCCCACTTCAGTTGCCTTTTCTCCATCTTGTCTGTGAGTTCCGCTTCGGTCAAGCTTCCTCCGGGGACACTACTGCCCCTCTTTGAGTAGGTCATTGGTCCTGGAAGTAGGTTTCCCATCCCGGGATGGAACATTACCTCTACTCCTATGACTGTGTCCCGGTCCGTCCCCTCTTCCTCCTCCTTCCCTTCTCCATGTGCTTCCACCCAAGCCCTCAAACTGGTCTGGAGTTCCCCCTTCTTGGCCCCACGCTTAAAGAACACTCCCATCTGTTGACAAAAGTCCTTAAGCTGGGCTACAGAATAAGTGTCCAGTTCTTCCAGAGCAAATTCCATTTTGCTAAAGAGCTATGTAGGGACAAGCACACAAAAAGAATAGATTCACAAGGGGCAATCTGAAGCTACCTCCACCCACCACCAGGAATGAATTTGGAAAAAGCAAAAGTAGAAATTAGGAAGTCCGCCAGGAGAAAACTCCTGGTGTAGGTCAGTGGATTACATTTAGTTACTGCAGAGTAGTCGCAACCACAGTTCTGATCCCACCGCTAGACACCAATATGTTGGACCTTTTGTTACCAGATCACATAGGGTAGCCTGGCCTAGGGTAAGACAGTCAGTTCCTAGAAGCACAAGTGTAAAGGTTGCGCACCACCCTGTAATAACTTAATGCACTTCCACACAAAAACGACACTACACCAATGTTTTGGAAAAATATGGACTGGTTTATAAAAATATATTAGATTCACTTTTGTCTTTCTCACACTATCAGTTCTCCTTATCCTCCTCATATTTTACACAGTTGGAATCACATTACAAAGACATGTTTTTACTTCCTCCATCAACTTACATATGAACCCCACACTTCTTTACCCACCGGAATATTAGCAGTAATACATAGCAAATACTGAGTGAGCAGTAGATTAAGCAAGTTAAGCTATTCCATTCCCTAAGAAATCCTAGGCATTCTAAACAGGCAGTTGCACAGTGTTAACAGAAATTTTCCTCAGTTGATCCCTTCAGTTCTGTAGCCTCCTAGCACTTCAACTTCTTACAGAGAGTTTCTCTGACACGCAACCCCGATTGGAATTTCTGTCACAGGTAACCCACATCCAGGTGTCAGTATCCCAGTTAGACTGAAGAGCCAAACCCTATCTCTGCCTCATTAAAGTCCTGCAACAGAACTCCTCTAGGTGCCAGAAACGATCTCCTGCACCTTTTATCGGTGTTTCTAGTCAGTAGCTAGGCGAATTGAAGGAAAACCTAGGCACCCAACAGTTCCCACTTCCCTCCTTACTTGGGACGGCTGTTAGAGCCTTTCTCAGTTCACAGCTCCAGCCCCAGGGTTCAGCTCTCTTCGGGGGCCTCCTCCGGTCCCCAACAGCGCTTACCTCGGGGCCTGGTGAAAGTCTGCACACGCGTCAGCCCTGCAGAGAGGTCGCGCTAGGTCTGTCCCCAGCGCTTGGCTCCGATCCCGCCTCCGGCCGCCTCTGACGATCCTCTCACCGCGGCGCTACGGCGCAGGCGCGGGAGAGTAGCGGCCCTGAAACGGAGGCGGCTCCACTCGACGGCACTGGTAGTGGCTCACCTCTGGGCCTGCTCGGTCCTAGGCCCCTCCTGACAGGAAAGTGGTCACCGCCGAGAGTATGCGCAGAAGCGCGCTGCCCCAGGCTCGATCAGCCCTATGCTCCTCTCCACTTCACCTTCACGGCAGTGCCAGTGATTCTCCACCTGGCCCGTCCTCAATGGATTCAGGACTATTGGACCACCCACCGAAGCCCCGACTCTCCTTACTTCGGGCTCCACAGGTGGGGGGGTAAACTCCTGCTGCACTTCCTGATGCAGGTGAGAGGTCCCGATTTTACATAGGCAGTCAATGGCACCACCGTCACAGAGGAGGGGTGGGTCAGAGGTAAAGTCTCACGCTTTTGGCCCCAGTCCTCTATCTCCTGCAAGGATCAATCTAGCTCTTCATACTGGACAAAGGGAAGAGGGGGGGTGCTTCTCACTTCTTGCCCTCCTCAGCTGGGATCCCCTAAGCTTCACCGCTAGCTGGGGGTCAATCCCTACACCCAATTTGAGGTGTCTCCCTGTCCAGGGTCAGCAGGTCGGGACTAACTGGGTCAGGTCTACAGGAGTGGGGGTGGTGATCCCTGTAAGGGGGCAACCCTTGAAAAGTAGTCCACCCTATGAAGGCCCTACCCCTTCCAGACCCTTAGCCTATACTCCAGCTGCTCCTCACTGACAAGACAAAATGGTCGCCCTACAGGTGTTCTATTTATACCCTTAGCTCCCAAGGTCCAGAACTAGCCAGAAGGTTCTGGATGCTTCCTATTCTATCCTATGGGCCCAGTCCCTGAGTTGGCAGTTGTGGCAGTTACTAGCCACCATTTTACATGGCCCAACCTTTCTAGTCAGAAAAGGGTACCTAGGCCTCAGGAAAAAAAACTATGAGGGCGAAAGAGCACCTATCCCCCAGGACAACACCATAAAAGTCCAGTGGACACAAAAAGATAAAAAGGGTATGAGGGGCGAAAAAGGGGACAAAATAATAATTAATAGGAGGGGCTACGCAAAAGGCCAGACAGGTCTAACACGCGTCCCCCCCAGCTGAAAGTGGGGAGAGCTACCCAACCCCTTGGGAGTCCTCATCACTAAGGCGGAAATACCTAGAGAGACCGTCTTCATTGGCGTGGTCCACTCCAGGCCGATGTTCCACCCGGAAGTCCATTCCCTGTAGGGAGATGGACCATCTCAACAACTTGGGATTTTCCCCCTTCATTTGCATTAGCCAACGAAGGGGTTGGTGGTCAGTCTGAACCAGGAAGTGCGAGCCAAACAGTTATGGCCGCAACTTCTTCAGAGCCCACACCACCGCAAAAGTTTCCCTCTCAATTGCACTCCACTTCTGTTCCCGGGGAAGCAGTCTCCTGGACAGGAAGACTACAGGCTGATCCAGACCCTCTTTATTGAGTTGCGATAACACTGCCCCAATGCCATGTTCTGATGCGTCTGTCTGGACAATATACTCCTTAGAGAAGTCTGGGGCCCTCAGGACCGGTGCCGCACACCTTGCCTGCTTCAATTTTTCAAAGGCTTGCTGACAAGCCTCTGTCCAAACTACCCGTTGAGGTTGTTTCTTGGATGTGAGCTCTGTGAGGGGCGCTACAATAGTGCCATACCTCTTCACAAAGCGACTGTAGTAACCTGTGAGGCCCAGGAAGGCTCGGACCTCAGTCTGGGTCTTGGGGGGTTCCCAGGCCATGATTGCCTCAATCTTTGCCTGGAGGGGCTGCACTGTTCCCCTACCCACCAAGTGGCCTATGCACACAACCGACCCCTGCCCAATCTGACATTTGCTGGCCTTGATTGTCAAGCCAGCTTGTTTCAGGGCCTGGATAACTGCTTGCAAATGTTGCAAATGGTCCTCCCAACTGCTGCTGAAGACAGCAATGTCATCTAGGTAAGCAGCGGAGAAACCCTCCATTCCGGAGAGGACCTGATTCACCAGCCGCTGAAAAGTGGCAGGGGCATTCTTGAGCCCAAAGGGCATCACACAGAATTGGAAGTGTCCTTCAGGCGTGGAGAAGGTTGACCTTTCCTTTGCTCCATCTGTCAGGGAGATCTGCCAGTACCCTGAAGTGAGGTCAAAGGTACTCAAGTATTGGGCAGCTCCCAGCCGGTCAATTAATTCATCCGCCCCAGGGATTGGATGAGCATCAGTTTTGGTAACTGAGTTCAGTCCCCGGTAATCCACACAGAACCTCAGTTCTGGAGTGGTGCCTGGTGGAGCTGCTTTTGGCACTAGAACCACCGGACTGGACCAGGGGCTACTGGAAGGTTCTATAACTCCTAGCTCCAGCATCTTGGTAACCTCACCATGGATGCTAGCCTTCACCTTGTCTGACAGCCGGTAGGTCTTTGACATCACTGGTGGGCTGTCCCCTGTGTCCACATCATGGGTACACAGCTGGGTCCTACCCGGGACAAGGGAGAACAACGCAGAGTACTGCTCCAGGATCTGGCGGCAGTCCTCTCGCAGTTCAGGAGTTAGGGATGGGGAGAGAATCACTCCCTCCACCGACCCATCCTTTTCCTGAGACGAAAACAAGTCTGGGAGAGGTTCGCTTTCCGCTTCCTCTCCTCCATCAGTCACCATCATCAAGATGACCTCGGGCCTCTCATGGTGGGGTTTGAGGCGGTTAGCATGTAGCACCCGTAGGGGCTGTCGAGGGGTCTTAAGGTCCACCAGGTATGTAGCCTTACCCTTCTTCTCTAACACCTCAAAGGGGCCTGTCCAGGGATCCTGGAGGGCACTTAGCTCTTCAGGCTCCATCACCCACACTTTCTGGCCAGGCTCCAACTCCACCGGGTGAGCGTTGTGGTCATACCACTCCTTCATTACTGCCTGGCTGGCCTCCAAGTTGTCAGAAGCTTGCTTCCACAACTTCGCCATTTGGCTCCTGAAGACCAGCATGTAGCTCACCACATCCTGGGGAGGTTTCCTGGGTTGACTTTTCCCATCCATCCTTCACCAGGCTGAGAGGACCGCGTACAGGGTGCCCATACAGAAGCTCAAAGGGGCTGAAGCCCACTCCCTTCTGTGGCACTTCCCTGTAGGAGAATAGCAAACAGGGTAGGAGGATGTCCCATTTCCTCCGCAGGCTTTCAGGCAGACTTCTGATCATGCCCTTCAAGGTATTGTTGAACCTTTCTACCAGTGCATTTGACTGGGGGTGATAAGGAGTGGTGAACCGGTAGGTCACTCCACACTCCTTCCACATTGCCCGCATTTATGCTGACATGAAGTTGGTCCCTCTGTCGGACACAACTTCTTTGGGGAAACCCACCCGGGTGAAGATCCCCATCAGGGTCCTAGCCACTACAGGTGCAGTAACAGTCCTCAGAGGAATGGCCTCTGGGTACCGTGTGGTGTGATCCACCAGTACCAGGATAAACCTGTGAACAGCCGTTGTTGGTGGATCCAATGGCCCTACAATGTCGATGCCCACCCTTTCAAAGGGGGTGCTAACGACAGGAAGTGGTTCCAGGGGAGCTTTCAGCTTCACCCCTGTTTTCCCACCGGCTTGGCAGGATACACACGTCCGACAGTAGGTATCAGAAGCCACTTTCATCTGAGGCCAGTAAAAGTGGGGGACAAGCCGAGCAAAGGTCTTGTCCTGACCTAAGTGTCCTGCCAAGGGTATTTCATGAGCCAATTCCAACAGAAAGGCTCTGTACCGTTGCGGGACTACCAAGGCCCTTGATGAACCAGGTAAGGGTACCTTGGGTTCACTGTAGAGGAGTCCGTCCTCCCAGTAAATGTGGTAGTGTCCCGCAACGTTCCCTGCTGCCTGGGCTTCGGCCTGTCGCCTCAGTCCCTCAAGGGTAGGGCACTCCTTCTGGCCCTTACAGAACTCCTCCCTGGTAGGCCCTCCCTCCACATGCCACTCAGCAGGGATGGGTAGGTTCTCCAGGGAGACTACTTCCCCCTCCACGGACTCCTGGTCCACCACCGCAGGTGGCCGATCTGTCACATGGGGTGTCGAAGCCAAAGCAGGCTTCTCCTGTCTTCGGGTCTGTCCCTTTTGGCAGCGGGTTGGGCCATTGTTCCAGGCTCCAACCCAGGCAAACTCCCTCTCCGGGCAGTCGTAGACCTTGTGTACCCAGCATCTCTGAATGCGTCCGGTATTCCTCCTCTCTCCAAGCATTGTGCTCCATGTCATTCCTCAGCAGGCAATCGACTGGCACGGCAGGGCTTACGGCAACTCGAAGTGAACCTGCAACCCCTTCCCACTCAAAGGGAACCTCGGCCACAGGGTAGTGGCCCATTCTGCCGTCAGCCATCGCGGCGGGGTGGAGTACATTGGGAATCACCTGCTCTGGAGACACCAGTTGACTCCTCACCATAGTCATACTGGCTCCTGTATCTCTCAGAGCCTCCCCTCTCTGGCCATTGATGGTGATCCACTGCCCATACTTGGTAGTATTTGGGGGCACCTGGATCTTAGGAACCATCTCCCGATCTCCCAGGGACACTAAGGTGACACCCGCCCACTCACCCCCCTTATCTAAGGGCAACTCCTCCCCGAGCGCTACACTAGATACTCCCGGGGCTTTTCCTCCGGTGGGAGGGGGTGGTCTCTTTGGGCATTTGACATCTCCCTTATAATGTCCAACACCACCACACTCAAAGCAGTGGACAACCCTTGGCTGCTGGCTTTGGCCAGGATGAGGGTTTCTGGGCGGGTTAGCCTTAGGGGTGAAACCTGTTCCTTTTCCCTGGAAACTGTTTTGGGGACCTTTAGAGAACTCCCGCTTTTTATCTCCCCCCTCCTTCTTCTGACGGGCGCCCTGTCCAGCCCTTTGGGAATCCCCTCCAGTCCCCTTTGAGGACACCCGGGTACTTGCCCAGATGTCCGCCTCCTCTGCAAGCTTCCGGGGGTTGGTCAGCTTGCTGTCCACCAGGTGTTGGCGCAGCTCGGGAAAACATTTGTCGAGTAGATACTCTTTAAGAAAAAGGTCATATAACCCCTCATAGTCCTTCACCTCGCTGCCCTGAACACAGCCCTCCAATGCCTTCCTCGCATAGTCCAGGAAATCCACCCAGTTCTGGGTGCTTAACTTGTGGCTCCCCCTGAACTTTTGGCGATACTTTTCCGGGGTTAGCCCAAACTTTTTGATTAATGCTAACTTCATGGTGGGGTAGTTGGTCTGCTCCTCCTGTTCTGAGGCTAACAAGGTGTCCCGACCAGTAGGAGACATATATTTGTACAACCCACCCCCCCCAGTGTTTCTCCTGGATCCCATGGGCTCTTAAGGAGACCTCATAGGCAGCCAACCATTTGGCTATATCGTCCCCCTGACTATAGCTGGCAACTATGTCTTTAGGCAGGTAGGGTCTGGACTCCCTAGTTGGTTCTCTGGTTTCGTTGCCACCATTTGGAGTAGGGGAGGGTCCTAATTGCAGGGCCTGGAGTTCTAGCTCTTTTAATTTAAACTCATGAGCCATCCTCCATTCTTCCCTCTCCTGTTCTAACCTGGCTAACTCCCACTTCAGTTGCCTTTTCTCCATCTTGTCTGTGAGTTCCGCTTCGGTCAAGCTTCCTCCGGGGACACTACTGCCCCTCTTTGAGTAGGTCATTGGTCCTGGAAGTAGGTTTCCCATCCCGGGATGGAACATTCCCTCTACTCCTATGACTGTGTCCCGGTCCGTCCCCTCTTCCTCCTCCTTCCCTTCTCCATGTGCTTCCACCCAAGCCCTCAAACTGGTCTGGAGTTCCCCCTTCTTGGCCCCACGCTTAAAGAACACTCCCATCTGTTGACAAAAGTCCTTAAGCTGGGCTACAGAATAAGTGTCCAGTTCTTCCAGAGCAAATTCCATTTTGCTAAAGAGCTATGTAGGGACAAGCACACAAAAAGAATAGATTCACAAGGGGCAATCTGAAGCTACCTCCACCCACCACCAGGAATGAATTTGGAAAAAGCAAAAGTAGAAATTAGGAAGTCCGCCAGGAGAAAACTCCTGGTGTAGGTCAGTGGATTACACTTAGTTACTGCAGAGTAGTCGCAACCACAGTTCTGATCCCACCGCTAGACACCAATATGTTGGACCTTTTGTTACCAGATCACATAGGGTAGCCTGGCCTAGGGTAAGACAGTCAGTTCCTAGAAGCACAAGTGTAAAGGTTGCGCACCGCCCTGTAATAACTTAATGCACTTCCACACAAAAACGACACTACACCAATGTTTTGGAAAAATATGGACTGGTTTATAAAAATATATTAGATTCACTTTTGTCTTTCTCACACTATCAGTTCTCCTTATCCTCCTCATATTTTACACAGTTGGAATCACATTACAAAGACATGTTTTTACTTCCTCCATCAACTTACATATGAACTCCACACTTCTTTACCCACCGGAATATTAGCAGTAATACATAGCAAATACTGAGTGAGCAGTAGATTAAGCAAGTTAAGCTATTCCATTCCCTAAGAAATCCTAGGCATTCTAAACAGGCAGTTGCACAGTGTTAACAGAAATTTTCCTCAGTTGATCCCTTCAGTTCTGTAGCCTCCTAGCACTTCAACTTCTTACAGAGAGTTTCTCTGACACGCAACCCCGATTGGAATTTCTGTCACAGGTAACCCACATCCAGGTGTCAGTATCCCAGTTAGACTGAAGAGCCACACCCTATCTCTGCCTCATTAAAGTCCTGCAACAGAACTCCTCTAGGTGCCAGAAACGATCTCCTGCACCTTTTATCGGTGTTTCTAGTCAGTAGCTAGGCGAATTGAAGGAAAACCTAGGCACCCAACAGTTCCCACTTCCCTCCTTACTTGGGACGGCTGTTAGAGCCTTTCTCAGTTCACAGCTCCAGCCCCAGGGTTCAGCTCTCTTCGGGGGCCTCCTCCGGTCCCCAACAGCGCTTACCTCGGGGCCTGGTGAAAGTCTGCACACGCGTCAGCCCTGCAGAGAGGTCGGGCTAGGTCTGTCCCCAGCGCTTGGCTCCGATCCCGCCTCCGGCCGCCTCTGACGATCCTCTCACCGCGGCGCTACGGCGCAGGTGCGGGAGAGTAGCGGCCCTGAAACGGAGGCGGCTCCACTCGACGGCACTGGTAGTGGCTCACCTCTGGGCCTGCTCGGTCCTAGGCCCCTCCTGACAGGAAAGTGGTCACCGCCGAGAGTATGCGCAGAAGCGCGCTGCCCCAGGCTCGATCAGCCCTATGCTCCGCTCCACTTCACCTTCACGGCAGCACCAGTGATTCCCCGCCTGGCCCGTCCTCAATGGATTCAGGACTATTGGACCACCCACCGAAGCCCCGACTCTCCTTACTTCGGGCTCCACAGGTTGGGGGGTAAACTCCTGCTGCACTTCCTGATGCAGGTGAGAGGTCCCGATTTTACATAGGCAGCCAATGGCACCACCGTCACAGAGGAGGGGTGGGTCAGAGGTAAAGTCTCACGCTTTTGGGCCCCAGTCCTCTATCTCCTGCAAGGATCAATCTAGCTCTTCATACTGGACAAAGGGAAGAGGGGGGGGTGCTTCTCACTTCTCGCCCTCCTCAGTTGGGATTCTCTAAGCTTCACCGCTAGCTGGGGGTCAATCCCTACACCCAATTTAAGGTGTCTCCCTGTCCAGGGTCAGCAGGTCGGGACTAACTGGGTCAGGTCTACAGGAATGGGGGTGGTGATCCCTGTAAGGGGGCAACCCTTGAAAAGTAGTCCACCCTATGAAGGCCCTACCCCTTCCAGACCCTTAGCCTATACTCCAGCTGCTCCTCACTGACAAGACAAAATGGTCGCCCTACAGGTGTTCTATTTATACCCTTAGCTCCCAAGGTCCAGAACTAGCCTGAAGGTTCTGGATGCTTCCTATTCTATCCTATGGGCCCAGTCCCTGAGTTGGCAGTTGTGGCAGTTACTAGCCACCATTTTACATGGCCCAACCTTTCTAGTCAGAAAAGGGTACCTAGGTCTCAGGAAAAAAAACTATGAGGGCGAAAGAGCACCTATCCCCCAGGACAACACCATAAAAGTCCAGTGGACACAAAAAGATAAAAAGGGTATGAGGGGTGAAAAAGGGGATGAAATAATTAATTAATAGGAGGGGCTACGCAAAAGGCCAGACAGGTCTAACAAGACTTATAAATGTATTCGACCTGAACAAACCTTTATATTCTAAATGATGTACTTAATCATCCAGTTTTTTAATTCTGATTAATGTATTTTGAACTTTCATTTATTTTCATTTATTTTTATCATGCATTCAGTGATGTCATTACCTTCAGTAAATTTTTCTGAAAATTGGGCTACTGATACAGTGTATAATATGCTGTCTGTTTTAGGAATAATTGCTACATTTTCAGATCATCAAATGTTAGAGATTTAATCATATTGCAACGCTACATACCTGTTACCTTTATTAAGGTTATCAACTCCTACAGAATTGAAATACATCTAGAAATATGGTTGTTTAAACACCAGTAGGAATGTTGCCAAACACCACCATACATACATCAGCAGAGGCAAAATTAGATGCTATTTACAACACAACAGGACAGACCCAGTTAGGAAAGTATGGGTGGTTTGGCCTTTTGACACAAATACCTGTCACAGAAATGATTCCTGAACGTCACCAAGGGACTCAGTATTAATCATGAGCGGAAATCCATTCCGCTCGCGGATTTTGCGGATTTTCGGTAAATCCGCGATCCGCGAACTCCCGCTAATTTACTGAAAATCCGTGAGATCCGCGTGCGGCAGATTTCGGGGGCAAAAGTTCAAGCCTGTTGAACTTTTAACTATTTTAGGATGGCGCCGGCAAGCTGCCAGCGCCATCCTAAAATAGTTACTAAGTTAGTTCGAAAAAAGGAAGCACTAATAGATAAAATAAAGCAGGTGCTCGAGCACCTGCTTTATTTGATCTATTAGTGCTTCCTGATTAAGCTAATTTAGTAACTATTTTAGGATGGCGCTGGCAGCTTGCCGGCGCCATCCTAAAATAGTTAGTTAGGATGATGTGTGTTTTGTCGAGGCTGGGTAGGTGTGCGTTCTCCCCATATCTATAGTCGAAAATTAGCTATGATGCTTGATGGAGGCCTTTGCATAATTGACTTTCACTAGCTCAATCCCTGTGCAGTTCCTGTGACCACGAGCTTCTCTGATCCGTGCCTGTCATTTTATACACACAAGAGGCATGTGAACTCGCATATAAGCCCCGTCCGTTTGGCCCCTCCCTACACACTAGTGGTGTGTGCACCGTCTTCGCGCCCTTTACCCACTTGATGGACAGCTCACTCGAGGGACCCCGGCGCTCTTTGGAGTGATGGCAAAGTTAATCTGCCCCCCCAAAAATGTGAGTTTTCTCGAGGCTGGGCAGGTGTGCGTTCTCCCCATATCTATCGTCGAAAAATAGCTATGATGCTTGATGGAGGCCTTTGCATTATTGACTTTCACGAGCTCAATCCCTGTGCAGTTCCTGTGACCACGAGCTTCTCTGATCCGTGCCTGTCCTTTTATGCACACAAGAGGCATGTGAACTCGCATATAAGCCTCGCCCGTTTGGCCCTGCCCCTCACACTAGCGATGTGCACCGTTTTCCCACCCGGCCATTCCCCACACAATCCGCAAAATCCGCTAATCTGCAAATTCGCTGATTTTGCGGATTGCGAATTCGCAAAAATTGCAAATTCGCGAATTGCGAATTCGCAAAATTCGCACATGCCTACTCAGTATACATAGGCCAGACCTAAGTTATGTACAGATAACATCCAGAGGTAGTGAAATCCTACAGTGTAGGGAAGCTGTGCCATTTAAAAAAAAAAGCCCCAACACTGACAGTAGTAAAAACAAAAGTTTCCTTCATAAAATTCAATAATGCTTAAAGCAATCTGAAAACCATGCTTGTGCAGCAGCTTTTATTTTTTCATTTTACATCAGCTAAAGAAATATTTTTTTCTTTTTTGCATAATAGTACTCTTAAATACAGGCTGCCCCTTTTTTCCTTTTTGATAAATTTGGTCTTTCACATACAAGCAGTGTGGGACACCTTGGGAATAGCTCGAACAGGAACTATGCTTCTCATGGTTTCTAATATTTAAAAGAACAGTCTGAAAAGACTGCAACGTACCTCTTCCAAAGGAAAATGCCAGTGGCAATCACCACCATGCAGGGTCTGCTGAAGTCCTATGCTTGGCTGTGTCCCAAGCGTATTCACATCAAACCAAAGCATTCCTTGCAAATCCAATGGGTGCCTTGTACTTCATTTAGCAACACCAAGGTATGGATTGAGACCTCATCGGCGAATATGGCTGAAGGTGAGGTACGAGTAAATCCAGGCACACAGGTACAATCTTTAGCACCGGCTGCCTCAGAACAAGCAACTAGCAGCACTGTCTTTCTGTGCTTCCACAACGACTGTGCGAGGTATTAAAAAGGTCTGTTTACTGCAGCAAATGGCTACCAGAAATGTTGTGACTACCAGCACCTTTTATCTCTAGTTCTTCAAAACATGTCCTGAAACACATTTTTTCTGTTATTGTTTCAACTTTCACCGAGTGCTTGGAGCTTTCCCTCTAAATTGACTATTTTAAAGAAAGCATGGTCTTCTGAAAAAAGCATGAAAGAGTTTTCAATTTTATAAACAGAAACTTTTATAAGTAACTACTTACTCTAAAGAGTATATATATATTTTTTAATGACACTATAGATTTTTCCTGTCTCCACAGAGTCTACAGTAATTTTATATATTTTAACAGCTGCTATTTTTTTCAGCTCATAATACTCTCATGCAACTACCTGCCAATTATATGCAAATGCCTATTTTAGTCACGTAGTTTGCTTTTAATGGGTTATTAACTCTTGTCCATAGATTGGAGTGGGTGTTATGAAGGAAATTGAGGCCTTAACATAGGTACTGTCTCAGAGGCACAAATTCTTTGTGTCACAGAGACAAGCAGGCCCTTTCACAGAGACAGGCAGGCCCTTTGACCTAGATTAGCCCTCATTTCACAATAACGAGCAACAGAGAGGCTGTCCCCTTATCTGATCACTGTGTGCTCTGTGCACAGAAGACGGTCCATCCTAAATACGTAATCTCCATGTCCAACAGTGACTAACCTACGTCACAACCAATTCTTGGAAACAGACCAAGAACACATCTTCCTCTGACCAACATTACGTCAATCCAAGACACCTATCCAGTATAAGTATACCTCCCTTTGCCCAAGCAAACCAGAGGAGACAGAGACTTCCAGGCGGACACTCTGCCTGAGGCGCTGCAACCTGCGTCATGCCACAGCTCCAGCTGGCAGAGGTCCATCACCCATCTGTGGGTGTCCAGCTCAAGATCAGGATGAAGTCCCAATAAGGTAAAGGGGTTAGACTAACTCCTAGGGGGATTCTTGGCTCTCTAAGATCTACACACATGCTAGGTACACTTAGGTACATCTAGTTAGGCATCATAGGGGTATAGGCTTTATCTTAATGCATTCTGTATTTCATGTATGTGTTCATTACTGTTGCAAAATGGTAGAACTATACAAAGCCTTTTCATTTAACTGCACTGCTGGCCATAATTCTCTGCTACTGTCCAACAGTTGTCGGAGCACATATAACCAGTACTAGAATAACAACTGTGCAATAAATGTTATTGTAAACACACCGACTGTTTCTTCTATGTACTTCTCTGAGATGAGTGACTGAATGAAAAGTAGTATTTTGTTTCCATGATCCTGAGGGATGTGGGTTTTATGTTATGTGGTTGCCAGAAGCTATTCCCTTCTTGTCTTCAAGAAGTTTCTAGTGGCCTCTGAGCTAGATGGTACATAGTAATTAAGCTTAATATACATATTAGGGGCATACAGACCTCAGTCCTATGCCAAGCCTATCGTGTATGTTATTCCAATGCGCAGAACCTATAAGGGATATAGGAACTACACTACAATAAAAAGCACTGGGGTCTTTATATAACAAAGCTGGCCAATGCTGTGGCACTAGGGGCACCAGTACCAAAGTCTTGGCTAGGGGCCGTTACAATCCCGGTGTATAAGAAAGGCGACAAAACACAGCTTGGGAACTACAGGCCTATTAGCCTGTTAGACACGGTACAAAAGGTGATTGGAAAAATGACCCTAGAGAAAATATCGGCCTGGGTAGAAGAGAAAAATATTCTGACCCCCTTCCAGGCTGGATTTCGTAAATTAACTAGTACCACAGACCAGATATTCAGATTTACACTACTATACTGGAAGACGGTAGTACTAGGAAAAGGCAGCATCTATGCAGCGTTTATAGATTTACGTGCTGCCTTTGATTTAGTCCCTAGATCCCAGATGTGGAAAGTGCTAAGCAAGATGGGTATGCCGCTAGAGATCCTAACACTTGTGATGAGGTTGCATGAGTCAAATTATGCAAAAATACAGTGGGGGGGGGGGGGGTGTCACGGCCAAGTAACCTCTGAATTCCCGGTAGAGCGTGGGGTGCGCCAAGGCTGCGCTTTGGCCCCCACGCTCTTCTCATTGAGCATTGATGGGGTAGTTGAGCGTATGTTGCTGGGAAAAGTAGATGCTCCTAGCCTGGCTGGAGTGAAAACTCCAATTCTACTATTCGCTGATGACACGCTAATTTTATCTAAAACCCTTAGCGGGTTACAGCGAGCCCTGAAGATCTTTGAGGTTTTTTGTGTCAACCGGGGGTTGGAAGTTAATGTTACAAAGACAAAGCTTATGGTATTTAACCCCCACCACAGCTTTAGAGGGAAATTCTCTTATGGATGGACAAAAAGTGGAAATGGTATCGGACTTTGGTTACTTAGGTATCCACTTGTCAAACGGAGTAAAATGGGGGAAGCATATAGAAATGGCGGCATTAAAACTCCGCCAAAACACGGGAGTCATAAGCCCGGAGCACAGGAAGTCCTTGACCAAGCCGGTACAACCAGCACTGCAAGTATATGAGGCGCAAGCCCTAAGTTCGGCCCTTTATGGTGCTGAAATATGGGCTTATGATAAGTTAACGTCACTAACGCTTGTGGATTTTTTTTTTGCCGTAATCTTGTTGGCCTCCCTAAAAGTACCCCAATCCAACTGCAGCGCTATGATCTAGGCAGGAAAGCCCTCTCAGATATGGCTAGATTACGACCTATTCTATATTGGAGGGTTACTCCGGAACTTATAAATGTTAAATGTCGTATACTTGTAAAGCGCACAGCTGCCCCAGCAAAGGGGCGTCCCGGCGCTGTATACTGCTGGGGAACCCATCCTGGCTTTCCCTGTGAGATTGTCCCTCCTGGGCATCTCCAAGGTGAAGACAAGCATCCCCGGCGCTGATGGGGCCGTTAGTAGAGATTAAGCAAGCTATTGCCCAGAGTTGCTGAGTGAGACCCATGGTTGAAGTAGGCACCGAGGCGAGAATTATCGAGTCCGCTGACCATGGCCCAAGACCCTGCCGCGTCGGGAATCGAACCCTGGTCCCGGGTCGACCTCTGCTTCCAGGTCTGCCGCCTCTAACCAGTGAGCCACACCACTCTACTTATGCATTACGCTCTGGGATTTCTGTATGTGATTAAAACTGATATATTCCACAAGATAACTTGGCTCAAAGAACTTCATAAAGTATTGGGAATAATGGGTATGCAGGAGTTGTGGGAGAACCCTGAGACAGCCCAGTTCCCAACCAAAGGCGCCATAAAAGAAAGGTACTGGGAAATGGTCGCCTACGGGAACTGGAATGATGTTGATCCCTCTACTATGGATTGTCGCTTTTTGGAAACAAAAGTTTCTCCTAGCTTAGAGCCCTATTGGGACAACATCACAAAGCCGGAGGATAGGAAGCTCTACTTCCAGCTTAGAGCAGGGTCACTCCCTATAAGATCACTAACCGGTAGATGGGGTATAGGTAATTCTGAATTATGCCCGGCGTGTAAAAGTGAAAGCGAGACCATTGCCCACCTTCTTTTTGTTTTTAGGGCCTACTTAACCCCCCGACGTGTTTGGCTAAAGGCGATGTGCAAATTGCTAGGCACAAGGGACAGTAAGGTGGCCTTAAGAATAATTTCCACTAACACCTTGCCGGTTATTACAGTTGCGGTCGCCAAATACTTTGGGTGGGCATGGGCCATTAGAAGAAAACTTGTGGTGGGCTTGACCCCCTCGAAGTGATTGATCTGTTTTCCTTAATTTGTCTGTCTCTATAGTAAAAGCATAAAATGTTTAAACTGTGTTCTCGGGGGCATCTAACATAACGATTGTCTATTTTAACTTGTTTTTTAAACTGCAGTCAGTATGTTTTCTCTTAATGGTTTTTAATTGTATTAATATATATGATGAATTTTGTGATTTGTAAATAGTTTTAGTAACTAATACATCTGTTTTTATGCTGTATGCTTTTATGAGTTTTATCTGTCCCTCTTCCTATTGGTTTATGTGCACGTGCTACCCCTGGAATGTTAAGGTGTATTTAAGTGACGTCACTACCCAGCTCGATGAGAAAGACCTGGCGACGCTGCATGGTCATCTTTCCTCTCACAAGCTCTTTCTTCTGGTAAATAATTACCAATTACATATATTCTTCTCGTGTGTCATTATTTGATAACACAACAGCTACCACTAGGTGGCGCCACAACCACTCCTCATTGCAGGCAGCGCCTCTATGGTGTCCATTTAGGGTAGGAAGCAGCCTTGCCATCTCCAACCAACTGCTACCAACCGGCCGTGCTGGTGATCGTAGTTTTCTCTCCCTCTGCGAGCTGTTTTCTCATTGTGTGGACAGTCTTTCTCCCCTTGATGCCTGGTCGTCCCTTAGTAGGCAACAAATAGCCACTCTGGGGCCGTCTTCCCTCGCTGTGGCCTCTCGTCCAACCTGCAGTCACATCACTGCCAAGGAAGGCAGGTAAACGGCCTCTACCGCAGAAGGTAGCGGGTTGGGTGATTTTACCTCCGGGTGCAGTTCAGCATTGTCGTGCCACATCAGTAAGGCGCTCCACTCCCTCCCCTCCTCACTGAGACATACAGTGGCAGGCGGTGCAGCTGACGGGCACTCCAGCAAGAAGGGGAGGCGCTATGATTTCAGTTTGGGCCTCCTGCCTGGTCACCTTTTTGATTTCTTCCATTGTTTGATCTCTCCTTGTTTCTTGTTCCAATTCTGCGTTTGTTATGGATGCTGGTGTGTTGTGCTTCAGGATGAAATTCAAGTATTCTTTCGCCATTGTTGTTGTTTCTGTGTTGCGTGGCAATGGATGTCTGGACATATAGTCAGCTGGGTTATGTTCCTTTCCAGGCTTGTGTATTATTTTGAAGTTGTAATCCATCAGCCGTATTCCCCACCTCTCTATTCTTGGTGGTATCTTTGCGTTTGGGTTTCTGTAAATTGTTACTAGAGCTTGGTGATCTGTTACAATTGTGAAAGGCTTCCCGTAGATGAACATGTGGTAGTGTTCACACGCGCACACAACGGCCAGACTTTCCTTCTCCGGTTGAGAGTAAGCTCTCTCAACGTCGGACAAGCTCTTACTTCCGTAAGCAACTATGCATCTCGGCGAGTCTTTTCCTGGTTTGTGTTGCTCCAGTATTGTCCTCAGTCCTACTGGGCTGGCGTCCACCGTTAGTTCTGTACACAGTAGTGGGTCAAAGTATGCTAGATGATCTACCGCTGTTAGCCTCTCTTATTTCTTCGAATGCCGTGCTGCACTCTTTTGTCCATGCAAAAGTTTGTCCCTGTTTCGTCAGCTCCCGCAGTGGTGCGCTCACTGTTGCAAAGTCTTTGATATATCTTGCACAGTAACTGGCAAGTCCAAGAAATGACAGTACTTCTGCTACATCACTTGGTGGTTTCGCTTCTTTCAGAGTGTCGCCCTAGCTCACATTTGTCTTCATTTAATGTGAGGCCAGCCTGTTCTAGTTGGGCACACACCTCTCGCAACGCCTTGTCGTGTTCTTCGTCTGTCTTGCCAAACACTAGGATGTCATCGCTGTAATTGAGACTAATTTTCACTGGCCTTATCACCTGTCTGATCGTTTCCTGAAATATTTCTGCTGCTGACGATATCCCAAAGCTTAGGCGCTTGTATCAGAATAGACCTAGATGTGTCGAGAAGGTTGTGATATATCTCGACTGTGGATCCAGCTCCAGCTGGTGATATCCCTTACACAAGTCCAACTTTGAGAATCGTCTTGCTCCTGTCAGGCAACTGATCATGTCGTCGAGGTGTGGTCCAGGGTGTCTTTCTCTTTCGATCGCCATGTTTGGTATCCTCATGTCGACACAGATTCTTATTTTCGATGTGTTTTTCTTTGGCACGGCTACTATCGGCGATACCCACGGCGTTGGTCCTTCTGCCGGCTCGATGATGTCTTGTTTCAACAGCGCATTTATTTCTTCCTCTACTTGAGGTTGCAGGTGTATTGGTACTCGCCGGTGATGCTGAGCTACTGGTTTCTTTGTTTCGTCGATGTGCAACGTTATTTGTCGCCCTTTTAGCTTCCACAGGCCTTTCAGTAGCTTTGGATATTCTTTCAAGATGTTTCCTTTTTCTGACATGTTATATGTCATTGCTATCAGGCCCATTATTTGTGCTGTTACATTGCTCAGTAGGCAGGGTGCTGGAATATCTCCTTTCAGTACATGAATCTCTTCTCTGAGTGTTTGGTTTTTATATGTTATATCTTCAGTGAATTTCCCCAAAATTGTTACTGGTTTCCTTGAGCCCCAAGTGAACACTTCAACCCTTGATGGTCTCAGCACCGGTTTTATTTCCATTCTCTCATATTCTGACGCACACATGATGTTGCATGTGGCGCCACTGTCAAGCACGAACTGTGCTTTATGTGGTCTGACTTCTATTGTCACTGATTCCATTTTTTTGATTGCTTTCTTGTCTACCAGACGAATGCTTTCTTCTCCTGTGTCTTCTTGAGTGGACATGAGGTACAGTCGCTCCACTTTTTCTTCTTCTTCCTCGCCTCCTGATTCTATTGACGAGCCCCTGTTTGCTGTTTCGATGTGTCTGACGTGCCTGCTTGTCGTCATCCACTGCCTGTTTGGTCTTCCTCTGTCATTTCTGAATTATGTCCCTTGACACACACTGGCAAAATGATTGCTTCTGTTACATTTTTTTACACATCTGTCCAAATACTGGGCAGGCGCCCTTGTGAGGAAATTCTAAACCACATCGGTAGCATTGTGGCCCTTGTTGTTTCTTCGTTGTGTTGTCGCGTTGTCCCTTTTTCCAGGTGCTGGTGCGACTGTTATCTGTCATGCGGTGTGCTTGTTCGATCCTCCGTTCCATCTGCTTTGATTGTATCTTTGCTCTTGCTTTTGCCCTTGCTAGCGACAGGATGTTTTCCAGCGATGTTGGTTCTTTCAATATTCTGGTGCGGAATTCAGTGTCGCGACATCCTTCAATTATCAGCAGGCGAATTGCTTGCTCGTTGTCATACTTGTCAAATTCGCAGTGCGTTACCAATTTTCTCAGTCGTGTCGCAAAGTCATCCAATGATTCATCGTCATGTTGGAAAGCTGTGGTGAACGTGTATCTTTCAAAGTCTATGTTCCTTTGAGGGTCGAATTTGCTTGTTAGGCACTTGATGAGCTTTTTGTATGTTGATGTCTCTCCTGCCGGTAGTGTCACTAGCAGTTCATCCACGTCGTCACCCACGAGGTTTAGGAACAGTCCTAGCTTCTTTTCTTCTAGTACGTCAGTGGCCTCCATGTATCCCTCGAACCTAGCGATCCATCGCTCCCATCTTATTCCTACTTGTGGTTCTGATAGATTGAACGGTAGTGGTCTGCGATATTGGGCGCTTGGCCGTGGTTCTGCCATCTTTTTCTTACAGTTCTTTTGTTATTACTTTGTAAATGCTCTTTGTGGCGCTTATTTCTTTATTGTGGCTCTTTCTGGTCTTTTCTTTTATTTATTTTCTTATTTGAGCCTCTCTTTGCTTTTTATTTTGTTATTCAGCTTCTTTTGCCACCTTTCCTGATCTTTTTGTGGTTCTTTTTGGCTCTTTTCGACCTTTTTTCCCTTCGCCTGACCTTAAAATGGCCGCTGACGTTTCCTGTGCTCCCATTGGCTCCCTCGCCTGACTTCAAGATGGCCGCTGATGGTCTCGTGAGACTTCGCAGCCAATCAGTGCTTCGCCTGATTTCAAAATGGCCGCCAGCAATTCCTGTGCTCCTATTGGCTCTCTCGCCTGACTTGCAAATGGCCGCCGAGACTCTCGCGAGAGCTCGCGCCAATTTGTATTCCTTAGCGCTTCTTTCTCTGGCGCTTACCCAATGCAGGCGATTTCATCGTCGCAGCAGCCGGGGTGGGCTCCCGCGTCGCTGCTGTCCTTAATTTCGTTCTTTGGCCACTATGTTCTTCTTCTCGGCACCAGTCCAGGGTGGGCTCCTGGCTTGTTCACGACGTGGTCGATCCGGCACGCGTGGTTTCTTTATTTCTTCCTTCGTCGCCAGTTGTGGTATCGTGCAGGGTCCCCCCACAGATGACAGGACACGGTGCAGGCGATTTCAGGTATCTTTATTTCGTATCTCACATGAGCTTGTATTGGTGCTTCCTTCCCTGCCTCTTGCTTCCTGTGGTCTGTGCTTTGTCCCCCTGACCGGATGTGGTGTCCGGTGTCTGTCCCCCCAAGTCTGTGGCCCTGTGGGTCCTAGAGCCCATGTTCTCTGGTCACGACACTTACTGGACACAACGGATCAGCACCAGCCTTCGCATGCACGTGTTATCTTGCGAACCCTTCTTCCCTGCTTGCTAACGTCACCAGGCGGATGAGCGATTTCCTCATGCCTCACTTTCATTCCACCAATGTTTTACAGGCACTGAATCAGGCATGCTAGTGCCTGGAGAAGCTGCAGTATGGAGACATTTCACCTTGGCACGGAACAAGGCCTACACCCTCACAGGCGGGTACCACAGTCCCTGACCTACTGCTGACATGCAGCGCAGTGTCCTCCACGATATTGTGGGCTGTGTCGTGCTCTTTTCACTTTTGAGGCAGCTCTGTGGATTGAAGCTTCTCCCTTGGTTACGGGGTTCTGCCGGCGCTGTGGGGTTTCGCTTTATGCGCTCCTTTTACACATCCCCTCCACTCATTGCTGCCCACTGCCAACTTCTGAGCTCAGTCAGCTCACCTTCTTCCCAGTGGTCCTATGTTGCCTTTTAGGGGTCATGGCAGGCAGGCAACTGCATTACATGGAGGCTGGATGCTGTCCTCTTCACTCATAGTGTGGCCGTTGCGCTGGCAACCGCTGCAGGGGTGCCGTGGGCATCGGCTGCACTTCCCCTCATGATTTAGTACCAAACTGGTGACAGCTCACAAGGGGCTCATCGCAATTGTAATGGTTAGAGCCCTAGGCCCTCATGCAGCTACAATAATGACGCAGACACATAGTCATATGGTCTGGAACTGGCCCATGGCACGTGCTCCCGGCCCCTTTTATTAGCAGGGTCACCTGACCAGTGACACCTGTGATAGATGGATGTGCGGTGAGTGTGGAAGCTAGCCCTCAAGGAGTGGCTGGTGGAAATGCATATTGTAGAAACACTAGATCGTGACCAGCCGGTTACTAGAACCTCCTGGCCTTTTACTTCAGATTTAATTTCTGCGGCTCACCATTGAAATCACAATTGGTGTCTATACCAATAAGATCACAATAAATAGGAATAACTTCCTCTTTCGAGGACTACGTTACTCAGATATTCTATTTCATATTACTATTAGACGTCATACCTTTCCAGCCCTCTCTAAAGCCAACAGCTATGCAATTAAGATGCCACACATTACCATCACTTAACAACGCATAATTATGCATGACTTTAACAACCTCTTATGGTTTAAAAGAAAAATGAGTCTCTTCCTTAAACACTTTCCCCGTTTTTTTTTTCTCTGACCAATTTTAATTCTACATGCCTTGGTATTGTTCCTTTCATCATATCTTGTGTAACCCTCACAAGCTTTCTTAATTCTATTCCTATTGTCTTCAGTAGGCTAGTAATTGATTTATGATTTATATTTTCACTTTGGATTACATTTTGTCCTAGGATTACGTAATTTTATAATCTCAAATGGTGTTAACCCTGTGCCCTAGTTAACAGTTATTCTATGGATCCACATGGTCTTTGCAACCTTTGCCTTCCAATTAAAAGTACACTTAATGACCACCTGGACAGCACCTTTCAATTTGAGATGATTAAATCTTTCAAGCATCCCATTGCCACAAGGATTATGTAAAGATTTGGTCCTATGCTTAATTCATGTACTTTCCAAATATTACATAGTTTGTGCAAAGAAAATAAAATACCATTATCACACAGCAGGCATACCTTATTCCATGTACACACTCTCCCAAAAACTCAACACTTAATCAATGTTGCTCTAGCTACAATCTGAATAACTGGGTAATTTGAGAAGTATTAGTCAAAGGAAAAACCTACCTTTGAGTAACGGCAACAGGTCCCTTGTCTTCTGCAATGCATACTCAAGGATTATTGAGATAAATATTTTCATACATGAGCAGTTTCAAGGCTTTCCAAGTTTATCAGCCATCAAACACTATGTACACTCTCTCACATAGGTGCTGGAAGTAGGGGTGTTGGAGGTGCTTTAGCACCCCCAAAATAACAATTCTGGAGTTCGGAAGGTGACTGAACAATAAAGATGGCTTTAATTTTGTTTTTATCTTTATGCATTTGTAGTGCAATTCAAAGACAGAGGTCAAAAGTCTGGCTTTGTCGTCTGAAAAATTGCTACTTATTCTTTTACTATGGAGACTGGTGTTTATTTTTTCTTTTTCTAGCTGTAAAGTTAGGGCATTTTGTAAGGTAAACCATCTTTGAAAATATTGCTGGGTTTCAGAGTGAAAGGAAAGGCTGTAGAATGTAATTTATTTTTAACACACAACATTTAAATACTTTCAAAAGACAAAGGAGACCGTGGAAACTTCTTAATTATAGCACCTAACCCAAATCACCCCCAGAATTCTAAATCGCCCTGGGTAGTTTGTATGGGCGAAGTGTGTGCACACTGGTTAACATCCACTGTCACAGTGATAGTTCATCCAAGAACTCAGTAAATTAATAAATAAACGCAAAGGTGCACCACACAATTCCAGAAATATAGTGTCAATGATCACAGACGTAGGTTTTCTTAGTTGTGATTTTCTTTATTCCAAAAAAAGGGTGTTCAATCAAAACACGGGTATTCGCAGCCGACGCGTTTCGTCCTCAAGGGACTTCTTCAGGGCAAATTCTTTTGAGTATATATAGTCATTGTAATCGGTGGGAAATTTCTTTGTGGATGAGCGTTTCCGAATTATCTCTTAATTGGTAGTATTAGGAAGCCACAAAATCGTATGTGCATGCAAACAAGTAGTCAGAATGTGAATCGTCTTCAAGAATTTCGCAAGATTTCTATGAATAGTCCTCTTTGGTTATAATATAGATTAGTGTTCAGAGGAGGATGGGCAGAAAAATAATTGTTCCATCAGGGATGACTCTTGATAAAGTTTTAGATTCCCCGCATCCTCCTTCTTCGTACCGCACCACGCGAAGAACGGCTTCCTTCCCGGAATAGGGCGCAAAAGGCTTATATATATATATATAAATACTTGTAAATGAACTGTACAAATACTTCAAAATATATCAGCGGGTAGGAAGCCAGACATTATTCTGTAGTTTTTTTAAACTCTGAAGTGTAATGAAAAAAAGATGGGAATTGGACTAAAACCATCAAGACACTTAGGCCCTCATTACGATTTTGGTCGGAGTTGCTTCCGACTGACACTGTTTTGTGGAAGGAACCACCCGAACATAGGTCGACAGATCCGACAGCACAATTAGGCATGTGTAGTCGCAAACTTCCATTTTTCGATGGCTACTTGTGCAGCTGGATGAAACCGCACTCAGCACAAGCCCCCATCAAAAATGGAAGTTTTAAAACATCTCGGCACCATGTGGCCAAATGCAGAGGACCAGGGGGAAGGGGGCCCTGCTAACCCTCAAAGTCAGTTTCTGACAGGGGGAAGGGGCCCTGCTAGCCCCCAAAGTCAGTTTCCGACAGCCGATCCATGTTGGAAAGGCTGGCATGGATTGGCATAAAAGTTCCTGCGCTGTTCTCTTTTGGCTTTATACCTATTATTCATTTCGACCATTCATTTTCTGTATTTCATCATAAGGCCCAAAACTTCTTGCGCAGTTCCTTTTTTTTTTGGCTTTATACCTGTGATTCATTTAGAGTCTTCATACACCGTTACAGTAGCCATGTAGTTTTATTATATCTCTAGAAGTAACATGACGGGTTCAGACTATTTAGACAAGACTGCGCAATTGTTGCTTTGCTGGTCCTGAATAGGAAGTAGAACATCAATAACTCTGCTCTAGGTCTATACCACAATTATCTGCAAACATACATCTGTACATTTGGTCTTTATTGGTCTTTATTTGGTTTTATGTCACCCACTGCTGGTTTTACCTTGGTAAACCTACACTTACATCATGGCCGCCACGTAAACCAACCAGCTTTGGAATCAAACATGTGATTTGTCACATGACTGCCATCTGACTATTTCTAAACCATTTCCAAGCGTTGCGGTGGGATCAAATTATCCGTCTTCCTATACCATGCATGTTGCATCTACCAACATTCGACGTGGTTGACTCGAGGCGTATCGATTACCTCATTGTAGGAGCCCAAGTCAGAGACCTTAATTATCAGGATAGACACAATGGTAAGTCCTGGTTTATACTCATACATAGCCTTTATCGCACCGCATAGTATTCCATCTCATTGCCACGCTGGATTCCATTTTATGCATCGTGATTTTGTTTGTCATTTCTAGCTGTTGTAATTCAGTAGCTTTAACCCGTGTTCCTCTTCGACTTAATGGTATTTTTGCGTTAATTGTTCAGTTGTCACCTCACATTAGCTCTAATCTCCTTTACCTTAAAGAGTCCGCTTTTTCTATCTAAATGATGGTGCCTATCACAGTTTGAACTGCCTTTGGCTGTTAGCTTTTAAAAGTCTTTGGGCTCTACTGTTAAACGAGAAATATTGACATCTTATTGAGAAATGGATACCTGAATTTTTGGCAAATAACCTGGGGAGCGCACCCCTAGACGTAGTGTGGGACACATTAAAAGCTGGTATCAGGGGTGAAACGCTGCGCTTCTCAATAAGGAATAACAAAGCTGCCAAACAAAAGATAGCCGAATTACAGGGGAAACTGACAGAGGCCGAGGGGGATCTTGTAAGAGCTACTGAAGGGGGTATAAACATAGAAACGGCATCACAAAAGATTGCCATCGCAAAAAAATAGATTAACGGAGATATTTGCAGAAAAAGCAATTTGTAAAGCCACGATCCAAAAAGAAAAAGTATACGAACTAAGCGAGCAAATAGGGCACACCTCGCCACTCGCATGAGACAAGAAAACATGGCTAACATAATTAAAGAGATTAAAGACTGTAACAACGTTCTCAAGCAAGACCCGTAGGAGATCAGATCAGAATTTCAAAAATATTACCAAGCTCTATATAAAGAAACCAATAAAGACCAAGAACTTATTGACATATATTTAGAGGCACAACGGGGTCTGCCACTGCACCCTAGTACAACGCCTCAGCAACATCGGGATCCAAGAGAAGGCACTCGAGTGGATCATCTCCTTCCTCGCCGGAAGAACCCAGAGCGTCCGCCTCTCCCCGTTCAGATCCGAGGCCACGGAAGTCATCTGCGGCGTACCCCAAGGATCCTCACTCAGCCCCACGCTGTTCAACATCTACATGAGCCCCCTTGCGGCCATCGCACGCCAACACAACCTCAACATCATCTCCTACGCCGACGACACCCAGCTGATCCTCTCCCTCACCAACGACCCCAGCACTGCCAGAACCAACCTACAACAAGGGATGAAAGACGTAGCTGAGTGGATGATGAACAGCCGCCTGAAACTGAACTCAGACAAGACGGAAGTCCTCATCCTGGGATCTTCGCCCTCCGCCCGGGACGCCTCCTGGTGGCCCCCTGCCCTAGGCAACGCACCCAAACCGACAGACCACGCACGCAACCTGGGCTTCATCCTGGACTCCTCCCTCTCCATGACCAGACAAGTCAACGCCGTCTCCTCGTCATGCTTCAACATCCTCCGCATGCTACGTAAGATCTTCCGGTGGATCCCCACAGAAACCAAGAAGACGGTCACCCAGGCGCTCGTCACCAGCCGCCTGGACTATGGCAACGCCCTCTATGCCGGAACCACAGCCAAACTTCAGAAGAGACTCCAACGCATCCAGAATGCCTTTGCACGCCTCATCCTGGACATCCCCCGACACAGCCACATCTCCGAACACCTGAGAAACCTGCACTGGTTCCCCGTCAACAAGAGAATCACGTTCCGACTCCTCACCCACGCACACAAAGCTCTCCACAACTAAGGCCCAAGATACCTCAACAACCGCCTGACCTTCTACACTCCCACCCGCCAGCTACGATCGACCATCCACGCCCTCGCCGCCGTCCCCCGCATCTGAAGAGTCACAACGGGAGGAAGATCCTTCTCCTACCTGGCTGCCAAGACGTGGAACTCCCTCCCCATCCACCTCCGCCTGACCCAAGCCCACCTCTCCTTCAGGAAGCAACTCAAGACCTGGCTGTTCGAGCGGTAGCGGACCCCCTTCCCCCAGCGCCTTGAGACCCTACGGGTGAGTAGCGCGCTATACACATGCTTTGATTGATTGATTGAGAGCAGGTAACGGCACCTCAATTGTCATACACCAACCAAGCTAATTTAGCGACCACACCGCAGTGGTTGGAAATTCTGCTGTCCATCAACAGGGAAGGCAGCTGGACTGGATGGAATACCCGCCGAATTCTATATCAGATTTTATAAGTCACTAAAGAATGTGCTAACTGACTTAATGACCGAAGTATTCCAAGGGGGGAACCACCAAAATCATGGGCACGGGCTAAAATTGTAGTGTTTCAAAAAAAAAACAAAGATCCAACTAAACTGGGATCCTATCGCCCAATCACCCTAATCAATTGTGACTCAAAAATGTACGCTAAATTGTTAGCCTGTCGACTTGCTCCGATTATTCACAAGATCATATCAGCCCGACAACATGGATTCATCCCCGGCAGATCCACGACGGATCACGTACAAAGGGTCATCACACTCTTTGACATAGAGGAAGTCGCAGGAGACCCTACTGCGCTTATACTCTTGGACGCAGAGAAGGCGTGCGATAGGGTCTCCTGGCAATATCTATGGACGGCCATGTCAAAGAGTGGGATCGGAGATCGATTCATTAACGCTGCACGTAGATTGTACCATAACCCAGAAGCAGTCGTTATGATAAATGGCGGACTGTCAAATAAGATAGATGTGACTAGAGGGACAAGGCAGGGGTGCCCGTGCTCCCCGTTATTGTTCGCGATATTTATCGATCCGTTCATCCGCAAACTGGAGACTAATCAGGATATATTGCCTATTAAGACATCAAATGGATTAACAAAGACTCTAGCATATGCGGATGATATCGCGATCGTTACCAGTGATCCTCATGTGGCCATCAAAATGATGGAAAAAGAGGCTTCCCTCTTTGGCGCGATCTCAGGATATAAACTAAATCAGGGTAAAACGCAGATAATTATCAATAAAAAAATTAATTACAGAAATGAAAGGATCTTCAGGAACGCTGTATATCTAGGCGTTAAAATCACATTGAATCTAGACGAATTAGTCAAGATCAATATAGACCCACTCTTGAAAGAAACAACACGAAATCTTAGCAAATTAGACAACCTCCATCTAACCCTAATAGGCAGATGCAATGTGATCAAAATGATTTATCTCCCGAAATTTTTGTATTTTTTCCGCACTATCTGCCTAAACTTTGATCAACACATATTCAAGGCAATAGACAACACATTTTTTTCTTTCTTTTTTTTTGGAAAACCTTTATTGTAGCATTCAATAAAAATACAAGCATGGGCCTACAACCGCAGGGGCCGGCCGCTAAACAAAATTAAGACCCACTATATCACGGTACGACACAGCTCATCAGCTGACAACCCTGAGGTCCGGCAGCAATCCAGGATAGAACTTGTATTAGAACGAACAACTAAGTCACAGGATGAGACAGAGGTTTTATTTTATATTATCTAAAGAAACGGATCAGGTGCCATACAATCAAACCGAAGAATACGGGGGACAGGTCAAGAGACATGATATGCACGTAGAAACAGCTATAATGGAACTTTGGCGCCAAAGCATATGGATCGGTGTAAACAACAATACAATATACATTCTATGTTAAGAGCCAGTTCTCAGGGCCTGCCCACCCGGGAATCAGGATAACGTAAGAAGCATGAGCACTAAATACAAGTACACGATAAAAATCAGAATGATTCCCAATCTATACTGATCCTGTAAGGAAGAAAAAGGGAAGGAAGAAAAAGCCCATAGAAATAAAAAAAAGGCAAAATAAACCCCCCCACCAAACCCTACCCTGCACCCCTGTGGATGGCTGCAGCCTAACCCCACTAGCAGCGGGCCTGTCGCCCCAAATAACTAAAACCCTAAAAGTAGGAAAAAGAATGGAGGAGGGCTTATCCGTATGGGCTCCCAGCCCCCTTAGTCCCCCCGCCAGAAACAGCCACCCCCCATCGCAAAAAGACCAATGTATGACAACCCTTATAGGAGAAATTTGGGGGCACCGTGATACACCGCCCAGCCTCGTAAATCAAACAGTTGCAGGTCGAACACCCGTAAAAGCCACTCCAAACCGTCTCAATCTAATTGATATTAACCTTGACCCTTCCGAACGAGCACACAAACCCCCCCTAGCAAGACCGAAAGGCACACAAAGGAGTCATAGAGGAGAAGGAAGTCATCAAGAATCAATCCGTGGCAACTCGTAGACAGTGAGTCCACAAGAACTTCAGACGCAGAAAAACTCTCTCTCCTAGGTGGACAGTCCCAATGTATCTTGCCCCGGAGTCGTAAAGTCACCTAGAAAGGAGAAGACGAACATAAGATTAAAGAAAAGTCCACAACAAAAGTCTCCGGGAGGGGAACGCCTTTCGATACCCCCAAAGTCGATAGTGATGGAAGGTTCGGCGGTACAATCACGACCTCGGGAACACCGTCCTCCAGGGCACCATCCAATGGTTTCAATACTTGCTTCCTCACGGGGTCCTCGCACGGAGTCAAAATGGCCGCGGCTTGAATGGCTGCAGATTGCTGGTCCAACAGTAGCGTGGAAGGGTATACTCAGATGTGAGTCCCTAGCTCATTGCACCATCAGGATTCAAGCAAGCCGGGCCGAAGACGGCTGAAATGCCAGAAACTGGTCCCCGGTAGCTTGTTTCCTTCCCAGTATAAGAATTGGCTTGGTAGTTTGGTCTGCCCTGTTCCCATGATGCACTGGGCCAGGGTCAGACTAATTTGCATATAGCCAAGTTCTGAGCTGGGATGGTGCAGTGAGCTAAAAAACGGTGATGGATCAAGCCCTGATCTTTGGACTGGGTAAGAGTGGTCTGCTTAATTCAGACACTCTGTTCATCACCACCCCCTTTTCTGAATCATTTTTGTCCACCATAAGCGTGGAAGGGTATACTCAGATGTGAGTCCCTATCTCATTGCACCATCAGGATTCAAGCAAGCCGGGCCGAAGACGGCTGAAATGCCAGAAACCGGTCCCCGGTAGCTTGTTTCCTTCCCAGTATAAGAATTGTCTTGGTAGTTTGGTCTGCCCTGTTCCCATGATGCACTGGGCCAGGGTCAGACTAATTTGCATATAGCCAAGTTATGAGCTGGGATGGTGCAGTGAGCTAAAAAACGGTGATGGATCAAGCCCTGATATTTGGACTGGGTACGAGTGGTCTGCTTAATTCAGACACTCTGTTCATCACCACCCCCTTTTCTGAATCATTTTTGTCCACCATAAGCGTGGAAGGGTATACTCAGATGTGAGTCCCTAGCTCATTGCACCATCAGGATTCAAGCAAGCCAGGCCGAAGACGGCTGAAATGCCAGAAACCGGTCCCCGGTAGCTTGTTTCCTTCCCAGTATAAGAATTGGCTTGGTAGTTTGGTCTGCCCTGTTCCCATGATGCACTGGGCCAGGGTCAGACTAATTTGCATATAGCCAAGTTATGAGCTGGGATGGTGCAGTGAGCTTAAAAATGGTGATGGATCAAGCCCTGATCTTTGGACTGGGTAAGAGTGGCCTGCTTAATTCAGACACTCTGTTCATCACCACCCCCTTTTCTGAATCATTTTTGTACACCATAAGCGTGGAAGGGTATTCTCAGATGTGAGTCCCTAGCTCATTGCACCATCAGGATTCGAGCAAGCCGGGCCGAAGATGGCTGAAATGCCAGAAACCGGTCCCCGGTAGCTTGTTTCCTTCCCAGTATAAGAATTGGCTTGGTAGTTTGGTCTGCCCTGTTCCCATGATGCACTGGGCCAGGGTCAGACTAATTTGCATATAGCCAAGTTCTGAGCTGGGATGGTGCAGTGAGCTAAAAAACGGTGATGGATCAAGCCCTGATCTTTTGACTGGGTAAGAGTGGTCTGCTTAATTCAGACACTCTGTTCATCACCACCCCTTTTTCTGAATCATTTTTGTCCACCATAAGCGTGGAAGGGTATACTCAGATGTGAGTCCCTATCTCATTGCACCATCAGGATTCAAGCAAGCCGGGCCGAAGACGGCTGAAATGCCAGAAACCGGTCCCCGGTAGCTTGTTTCCTTCCCAGTATAAGAATTGGCTTGGTAGTTTGGTCTGCCCTGTTCCCATGATGCACTGGGCCAGGGTCAGACTAATTTGCATATAGCCAAGTTATGAGCTGGGATGGTGCAGTGAGCTAAAAAACGGTGATGGATCAAGCCCTGATCTTTGGACTGGGTACGAGTGGTCTGCTTAATTCAGACACTCTGTTCATCACCACCCCCTTTTCTGAATCATTTTTGTCCACCATAAGCGTGGAAGGGTATACTCAGATGTGAGTCCCTAGCTCATTGCACAATCAGGATTCATGCAAGCCAGGCCGAAGACGGCTGAAATGCCAGAAACCGGTCCCCGGTAGCTTGTTTCCTTCCCAGTATAAGAATTGGCTTGGTAGTTTGGTCTGCCCTGTTCCCATGATGCACTGGGCCAGGGTCAGACTAATTTGCATATAGCCAAGTTCTGAGCTGGGATGGTGCAGTGAGCTTAAAAAAGGTGATGGATCAAGCCCTGATCTTTGGACTGGGTAAGAGTGGCCTGCTTAATTCAGACACTCTGTTCATAACCACCCCCTTTTCTGAATCATTTTTGTCCACCATAAGCGTGGAAGGGTATACTCAGATGTGAGTCCCTAGCTCATTGCACCATCAGGATTCAAGCAAGCCGGGCCGAAGACGGCTGAAATGCCAGAAACCGGTCCCCGGTAGCTTGTTTCCTTCCCAGTATAAGAATTGGCTTGGTAGTTTGGTCTGCCCTGTTCCCATGATGCACTGGGCCAGGGTCAGACTAATTTGCATATAGCCAAGTTCTGAGCTGGGATGGTGCAGTGAGCTAAAAAAAAAGGGTGATGGATCAAGCCCTGATCTTTGGACTGGGTAAGAGAGGTCTGCTTAATTCAGACACTCTGTTCATCACCACCCCCTTTTCTGAATCATTTTTTTACACCATAAGCGTGGAAGGGTATTCTCAGATGTGAGTCCCTAGCTCATTGCACCATCAGGATTCGAGCAAGCCGGGCCGAAGACGGCTGAAATGCCAGAAACCGGTCCCCGGTAGCTTGTTTCCTTCCCAGTATAAGAATTGGCTTGGTAGTTTGGTCTGCCCTGTTCCCATGATGCACTGGGCCAGGGTCAGACTAATTTGCATATAGCCAAGTTCTGAGCTGGGATGGTGCAGTGAGCTAAAAAACGGTGATGGATCAAGCCCTGATCTTTGGACTGGGTAAGAGTGGTCTGCTTAATTCAGAGACTCTGTTCATCACCACTCCCTTTTCTGAATCATTTTTGTCCACCATAAGCGTGGAAGGGTATACTCAGATGTGAGTCCCTAGCTCATTGCACCATCAGGATTCAAGCAAGCCGGGCCGAAGACGGCTGAAATGCCAGAAACCGGTCCCCGGTAGCTTGTTATCTTCCCAGTATAAGAATTGGCTTGGTAGTTTGGTCTACCCTGTTCCCATGATGCACTGGGCCAGGGTCAGACTAATTTGCATATAGCCAAGTTCTGAGCTGGGATGGTGCAGTGAGCTAAAAAACGGTGATGGATCAAGCCCTGATCTTTGGACTGGGTAAGAGTTGTCTGCTTAATTCAGACACTCTGTTCATCACCACCCCCTTTTCTGAATCATTTTTGTCCACCATAAGCGTGGAAGGGAATACTCAGATGTGAGTCCCTAGCTCATTGCACCATCAGGATTCAAGCAAGCCGGGCCGAAGACGGCTGAAATGCCAGAAACCGGTCCCCGGTAGCTTGTTTCCTTCCCAGTATAAGAATTGGCTTGGTAGTTTGGTCTGCCCTGTTCCCATGATGCACTGGGCCAGGGTCAGACTAATTTGCATATAGCCAAGTTCTGAGCTGGGATGGTGCAGTGAGCTAAAAAACGGTGATGGATCAAGCCCTGATCTTTGGACTGGGTAAGAGTGGTCTGCTTAATTCAGACACTCTGTTCATCACCACCCCCTTTTCTGAATCATTTTGGTCCAACAGTGAGGCAGGGTCCGATTCCACAAGGAGCATCTCAGATAGGCGTGTATCCAATTTGTTCAATAAGACAACCACATGTGAATGAAACGCCCAAATCTCTGCCAATATTGACCTCAGTGATGGCTCAAGCACCGTTCGATCCATAGTCTCACGCCCGACACCAGTCACAATCACCTCCCCCGGTGAATCTGGCATCCCCGAGGGGGACAAACAGGATCACGAACGGGCAGATGCGGAGGGTGACCAGTCCTTGTCTGCGCCCGCGGTCAACCCGGTTAACGCCACAGGCCAGGGACCCCGACCCACCGAACTCCGGCGGGGACCAATACCGGGTCTGCGGGACAGGCACCCCCACCCACAGTCAATAGCAAGCGAAGTCACTACTCCATCAATGCTGAGCAATAGAAACGATTGCCGATGAAATTCGGGCATAAAAGAACCCTCCACTCCGATTGACCGGACCCTGCCTGGGTCTCCCGGACGATGTTTTTGCACTGCAGCCCGGTTGTGAAAGTACTCGAGGCCCCGGCTTCCCCGCTGGAGTAGGCCACAATCTTCAACTCGAAGCAACTTCGTCAAAGCAGCCGATAAAATTTTCCGGATTTCACCATTGGAGTGCGGAACAGTTCATTCATACAGAGGCTTGGCGTAAAATCAGGATAATGTACAGGATCTTGTGGCGGGATACGGAGGTCGGCGGAGCCGGGAGCCTTAGCAGCCATCTTGTTTGCCAGCGTAGCTCCTCCTCCACAACACATTTTCTCGATTTATATGGGGCCATACAAAATCACACAGAGGTTACCGATATATATCGCTCTCGCAAGAAAGAGATGGACTCGCTGTCCCTAACCCCAAGGTCTACTGGTGGGCCACACTCCTGAAATATATCAAGATCTTATTGACCCCAAATCTGAATCCTACGCAAGAAGGAGAAGTTCCGACCCCACAAGAACTCATCCTTGGTATAGAAACGGGTGAACATCTATGGCGACTTACCTTTGACTGTCACTACAAAAAGGTCCATTTCAAAACATTAATCGGTGTATATATAACGCATGGACAGATATACGCAAGCTTCTCGGGGTCGGTTGAAACTTTTATTGTACGAGCCTTCATCAGAACTATAATCTACCTGATATCTTCTTTGATAACTATATGAAAAGATGGGTGAATATGAGGATCACACGATGTGGATGTTTCTATACATCAACAGACTTCAAATCATTCGAAGAATTAAAGAATGAGTTCGGCTTAAAACTGAGATTTCTTTAAATTCCTTCTAATAAGAGATTTTTTAATAAAGAAAGGTGGTGGAAGCGCGGAGTTCCACAGGATTCAAATAACAGAAATCCTCAATAGAAACATCACCGCAAAAATAGGAGAAATATATCTCAACCTAGTCTCCTTGTTACCAGATGACATGTATAAACATATAAATAAATGGCAAAATAAGCTAGATATGAATGAGGAGTCAGTTCAGAAGGCATTCCAACTCTATCAATCACTCTTAATGTCACCCAAACTACAAGTCCAATACTATAAAACCTTCTTCCAATTATATCACACACCCTACAAGATAGCCAAATGGAGCACAAGTAAAGGTACCCAATGCCCTAGATGCTCGACACCAGCGCCCGATATAGTCCACTTATTTGCCACATGTGATAAAGACAGACCCCTTACATGCGAAATATCAGCATTCTTATCCGAAATCTTGAACACAAACATAGAAATCACAGTAGCCAAAATTATGCTAGGAAGGGACGGGGATATCAGGCCAAAAATAATGCAGGGGTTCATATATGTCTCCCTGGCTGTCTATAGAATATGCTTAGCATCCAGTTGGTTAGATCTAAATCCCCCGACTTTTTCACAGTGGCGGGCAAGACTCTTAGCCACATACACTCTAGAGATTGCGATATATCGGAGGAAGGGAGTTCAAGGGAAAAAAAAGGGTCTAGAAATATGGGATCACCTAACACAGTGGATACGACATCAAGAACTATAAAACAGAATATTATACTTATTATATAAAGTTAATGCCATTATAATCTAATGTTTTTTTTATGTCAATGACTCCCGAATATGTCTGAATTTGATGTTTCTCTGTTCTCTTGATTTGAGTTATTCATCATCATTCTTTTCTTTTTTCTCCTTCTTCATTTTCTTTCACTTTTTTTCTGTTCTTACTTTCTGTAAATCTGTGACAAGTAAACAGATGACCGGATCGGGGGGGGTGGCTCATGGGTGGGAGGTACATGTTGCAAAAAATATTAAAATAAAGAAAAGTTAAAAAAAAAAAGTCTTTGTGCTGTTCTTTTGTGGAATCTCTTTGTAGAAGCCTGTTTAGGTCATTAGGCTACATATGTACCAGGACTCAGATGTATGTTTTCTTGTTCCATGTAGGAAGGTTTCAAGAAACTGGCTACCGAATTTGCTTTAAAAAAATACTACAAAGACAGCCTTTAAGTGGACCCTCTCCACTTTAATCATAAACATACTACTATACATCAAATATGCCTACAGCATGGAAACATTACAATATCAGGCATCTTAATGTCATTCTTTCTTTTGTTTCACATAGAAGACCAGGGCATATTTCCCTTTCAAGTAGGACATTGCATATTTTTTAAGTGTACTGGCGGACAGTTTCCACAGTATATGGTAATGATGTTTTTAATGAACATCGCATGACGCAAGGGCACATATATAGGGATATTTTAACCATTTGTGTGGGTCTTCTCTTGGCACTTTTCGTATTTGTAGCATGCAATCACACCTCTGTGATTTTCACATTCAATTCTGCATGCTCCTTTACCACTGCACCATGGGGCTATTTATTTAAGTGATATGCTCTTCCTTTTGCTTTTCTCTGAGGTGATGGTCTACCAAATACAAAGCAATAATTATATGTGTAGATATTTCATGTACAATGTGATTTCAGGAAGGACAGCATACTTATGTTCTTTGTATTTACAGATATTGCCTGAATCTGCTGTGACTTTTCCTGACGAAGGCATTTTCATGCCGAAACGCTTGTAGGAAATTATCTGGAGCTACAGCCACTCAGTGAAACAGATATGAATTTAGGAACTAAAAGCCTGCATCTCAGGCTCACCGAGTAAAAGTGTTGAAATCAATATCATAATGGCAATGTTCAACTTCTGGCTATGTACATAATGTTTTGAATCACAACCATTTCAGGTGTTTATAGTGCCAGTGATGTATGCATTATGACTGCTTCGTATGAATGATGACATGGATGTGGTGTGCTTGTGGTCTGTTTTAAGATTGCATTTTTTGAATATATATTAAATATAACATTTTCAATAAAGAACTATTTTTGTATTTTTCAAATATTTTTTTTGCCTGTGTCTCTCCATATAATAGAAATGTTATAATTAAGTGTTGTTTTTATCCTGAGTTGCCCTAGGAATTTACACTGTGTATTATTTCCCTGCCTAGAGGAACTCCCTATTAGTAGAAGGGGGCTCTTTTCATTAACGCTTGGCTGTCCGAAACCAACATCATAATCCCGAGGGCGGAAACGCCATCCTTAAGAGATTATGAGGGCTTTCCAACAGGCTCCTTGAGTCAGATTCCCCAGCCAGTTTAAACTCTGACTGCCGTCATCATAATACAGCGGTCTTACTTTAAACCTACAGGCTTTTCGACTAACATCGTAATCAGGCCCTTAGTGATGTACGAATGATAAATATTTTCTGAAACCCAATTTTGAGACATTTCTCGTTTGTACACTGTGTTTTATCAGTGAAACTGCATGTTATTACGAATATTTTGGCCATTTCAATGGAAAATGTTTTTCGGTTAAAGTGATAGATTTGCGACAGTAAACTTCAGCACCGGCTACATACCACACCCTTACCACTCTCCTGCTGAATGTGCATGATGCATTGCTATACTTATTCTTGTGTGTGACACTTACATTTTTCACAATTCCTATGAATTCAATGATGTAACATTGATGGCAGCAACCCTACTCTGAAAATTGTTCCAGCACCACTGCCCCCTCACTACTTTTTCAAAACAACGTCTGAACTAAGACACAAAGTGAAATTCTTCACCACCTGTTTTGTTATAACAATGTCTAGGTGTCCTTCATGGCCTTGTTTCACAATTCTTTCAATGGTTTAAGACTAGAGTGTCTTTAAAAATAAAGTGACAAAATAAAATATAAAGGCACAGTTTGGGATTTGCAGTCATAAAGGTGTTAGTACATAAAGTGTACAGTGGCTGCATAGATGGGGAATTTTAAAGTGATTTTTCACAGTAGCTGAGATTCAAAGTACTTCCAAGACCATAGTGACTTTTATTGAATAAGTATTGTCACAACAATATCCGTGCAGTAGTTGCATTGAAGGACAATGTTTGATTCCTGAAAGGAATTCTAACCAGGCGAGTGTCAAGTATTTCTACCTAAGTCAGTACATCAATTTAATTGTATGTGCTAGCGTACAGCAGCCTGTTTAAAGAAAAGCGTTTTAAGAAACATGAGACCTGCCCTGGTTTTTCAACCTATGGATTTCTATTCTAGAGGCGAAGTGCCTGATTGGTGTCTCTTGGCACTTTGGTGTGTCTGCATGTTGGTTCCCATCTGCATTGAAGCAGAGAACCACACGGATCGTTTCTTGCATAATTTCTGCATGTGTAGGATTGCCAGCGTTTCGCAGTTGGTGCACTCTTTTGGTGATCCTGGAGTCTACACACGACGCTGCTTTCTGCTTAATTCAGAGACTCTGTCCCTCACCACCCCTTGTTGTAAATATTTTTGTCCACCCTAAGCGTGGAAGGGTATTCTCAGATGTGAGACCCTTGCTCATTGCACCATCAGGATTCAAGCAAACCGGGCCGAAGACGGCTGTAATGCCAGAAACCGGTCCCCGGGAGCTTGTTTCCTTCCCAGTGTAAGAATTGGCTTTTGTAGTTTGGTTTGCCCTGTTCCCATCATGCACTGGGACAGGAACAGACTAATTTGCATACAGCCAGGTTCTGAAACTGGGATGGTACAGTGAGCTAAAAAACGGTGTTGGATCTAGCCCTGATCCCTTGACTGGGTCAGAGCGTTCTGCTTAATTCAGAGACTCTGTCCCTCACCACCCCTTGTTGTAAATATTTTGTCCACCCTAAGCGTGGAAGGGTATTCTCAGATGTGAGACCCTTGCTCATTGCACCATCAGGATTCAAGCAAACCGGGCCGAAGACGGCTGTAATGCCAGAAACCGGTCCCCGGGAGCTTGTTTCCTTCCCAGTGTAAGAATTGGCTTTTGTAGTTTGGTTTGCCCTGTTCCCATCATGCACTGGGACAGGAACAGACTAATTTGCATACAGCCAGGTTCTGAAACTGGGATGGTGCAGTGAGCTAAAAAACGGTGTTGGATCTAGCCCTGATCTCTTGACTGGGTGAGAGCTTTCTGCTTAATTCAGAGACTCTGTCCCTCACCACCCCTTGTTGTAAATATAGCACTACTTTTGGCATTTTATAGCCGAAGTGGTGTTTGAGTACTGAATCTGTCATTAGTTTATTTCATTTTTATTTTCTATTGGTTATGCAGCACATTACTGAGGAAATTGCTCTATTGTACGATTACAGCGCTTTTGAGGTGAGCTTTCCTGCACCGTTCAACCTTTTTTTTTATAACCGCTGTTTGGTACATTCAAAATCTGAGGCGCGCGCTACATTCAGCTCATGGAATCTTACCTGCATTGTAGAGACTCATGTGGCATTCCAAGCTCGTCCTTTTGAGAAGCTGTGACGAAGTTTCAGATGATGGACGCTTCCGCTTGTGATAGGATGTTTAACTGTAAAGGCGTGCTGGGAGCCACCCGGCGCTACGAAAAAAACGTGCCGCCATCTTGAGGTTTCTGGGTGTCTGAGTGGGATGAATGTTGCAGTTAGAGATGGGCTGAGCAGCTAGGCAGGCTGCTCCTAGTGGGGCTGGTGCCACACTAGGCTGGCTGGAGTCAAGACAGATGTAACCTACAATTGAAGACTGAATAAAGAAGACCTAAATATACATTCTGGCTCCTGGTGTCTTTCTACTTAGGACACAACACACCACCTTAACTTTGACCAACCGGCAAGAAGGCTATTTTTTGCCTCCCTTTTACTTGCAGATACTCCCCACATCTACCAAAGCAGAAGTGGAGGACGCTCCTTCTCTGGTATTGCAGCAGAGACTGCCTAATGCAGCACACATAGAAGTTGCAAAACTGTATTTTAAAAAAATGATTGTTTTTGTGCAGGAGGGAGGATCTTCCTGACCATAAACTATCATTGGCCTTTTGCTGTTTTCATGTGTGCTGTACAACGCAGCACACATGAAAACAGCAAAATCGAGGAGAAACTAAACTCATTGCTGCAGGGTAAGACCAGGTTTTCCCTGGCCATCATTCTGGCAATGCCTCCTATTTACGTCTCCCTTGTAAATAGGGGCCAGCCTCAGAATCAATGGGTGTTGCAGTGGAATGCCCACAGCAACACCCATTGCCCCCCCCCCGCTTCACGCTAAGCGTAGCATGAAATGGGGCCTTATTTACAAGGCAGCGTTAAGCCACGCTAAGTGGCTTGACGCTGCCTTGTAAATAAGTGGAAGCCCCTATGGCCACAGGAACATCGTAAAAGATTACATCCCTGTGGCAAAAGGGGCTCGAAATTTTATACCCCATTATATGCTTTTGGGCACAGGGGGATTAAGGGATTTGCCCAGATTCACAGGACGTTTGAGCCTCCCAATAGACTCGAACATGGTTTCCCAGTTTAAAAGTCGGCCGCCCTAGCCCTCAAGCCACACCCTAGTATCTATTACGAGGTCCAGTCTTTTAGCAATCTCATGCTGGCAAGGTGGCATTACAAACATCATATTACAGCGAGTTCATATGGAGACCCAGGGCAACAGCCTTTAGCGGATCATTAGGACTGTTTGTGAACAGACCATAGGTGTGTATACAGTCCTCTGTAAAAAAACGTAGCACTATCATATTGTTCTACAAATTGCACACAATCAAATCTCCTTAGGCCTTAAAAATTGGTTCCCCAAGAGGCAGTTAGTATTGCCCTTTAGTGAGGCACTATACGCTATAACATGAGTTTTCATATATCAAGTAAAGACAAAGTAACAAGGTGCATCATTAGGATAGAAATCCTTCCCGAGAGTGATGAATTAATAAGCCTGCCATAAAAAGTACCAAACCCTCATCTTGCTCATCTGTTCTCATCCCTCCCACTTTTATAAAAAAAACAAGAACATTCTCTATAACAAAGGACATTTTGAGACACACAGCCATTGTCTCTGACTTGTGCCAGAGAAGCCATGTGATCCTCAGTTGCATCTCTTCCTTCTTAGAATGAGTCAGGAGTCAAAAAAATAATTTGGGGTAAAAATCGAACGTTCTCCTGCGAGTTAGGGGCTTAGATACTCTCACTTTTTTTAACTTTGTTATTTGCTTCCTCAAGAAAAATGTATGTGACTGTTACCCTGCTCAAGGACACTACAATATAATTGAAACAGTGAGATTCTTTTTATCCATTGAAACATCCCAAATAACGAAGACGGTTAAGAATAGTTGAAGAAGATTCATAAATTTGATCAGCATGGATTTGTTTTTTATGGTGATTTGTGTAAATGTAGTTTCCTAGATTCTTCATGGCTTTTTAATGGCTGGCATAAGCGGTTCCGTAAACAAGGGACAAATTAGTAGGCTTGAGTGACAAAAAACTCCACAGCACTCCGCGGAGGTCCACAAGCAGCAGAGTGAGATAAGTCACACTGCTGATTTTTAGCACCAGAAGTAAAACAGGGTGAACAGCACCACAAGCAACGCAAGAGCAAGCTTCTTTCTGCCGATTGAGCAGATGTTTAACTTGATTAGCAGCTTCCTCAATGCAAGTGGCCAGTTTCTCAATGTGAGCGGTAACGATCTGCTGTGACAGCCCATGTTGAGGATTCTCGCAGGGAGATAGTCTAGCCTTGGTGAGCCGGGAGAGAGGAAATACTCCTTTCCATGCCACTATGCGGAGTTTTTCGGATCTCTGTGCTCTGTATGTAAAGCGCAGAGTGAGAAAAACTCGGTAAGTGCAGCAGAGGTTACTGCCCAGCTAATAAATAGAATTCTTTTAATCATGTTGCTTCTCTTGCACATGTCTGAACCAAGCAAATTCATAGACAAAGACCAGTGTGTCCCTGTGTTTCAAACTTGTGAATGTGATTTAAGAAACATGTTCCATCCAAATCTTAAATTCTGCATATAAATACCTTGCTGAGAGTGATTTTTCAAGAGTGATGCATTGTGTTGCAATATGCCCCACACCAACTTAGTTTTGAAACTCTATCTTGAAGGATTATGCCAGTCATGTAGCCAAGAATATATGAGAGCTCTTATTAAAGGCAAGAGTATTTATTTTCTTCTTTTTTCTTTATTTAGTGCCAAGGCCCCTTAAAATGCATAACAAACAGCACATTTACAATGTTTACATTCAGTAAAGTCTGGGAAAGAACATTCACATTACACATATTTTAAAAAGTCAGATTTACTTTACAAATAGTAAGCAATTTCAAATTCATCATAGCTGTACAATAACTATTTAACAACTGCCTAATATTGCTCAAGTTGTGATGAACCAACATGTCATGGCTGATATTGGGGAATGATTTGATGTAGGAGCCCCAGACTAGAGAAAGCAGTACTTCCTTGGAGTCATTGTAGGTCAAAGGAGGTTATCCTAAGCCGTACTCCTGAGTTGCTGTCGTCATTCTTCGCCAAATCACAAAAGTCGAACCTTCATGTTTCTCTATGGCCGGTGAAGCTTTACTATTAAATGATGTCTAATGGTTCTCTGCATGTCATCTGGTGGGATATGGCTTTTCAGCACTGAATGTTTCTCAGAAAGGAAATGGTGAGGGATCCTCCATAAATCTTGCTAGTGATATCAGTCAGTGGTCAGAATCAAAAGCCAGAGAGATTGCATTTAGGCTGGAACCTGAAAGTTGAAAGGTACAAGGTCAGATTGGTCAAGTAGGCAATTGCCCATCCTCAGTCTAGCAAGCAACGTGGAGGCACCATGAGCTCATAAAGTATCTTTTGCCTTGTTTTAAATGTTGGCTTGCAAAGAATGTGAATAACTTTAACCAAGGTAAAGGGGGATTTATCTGGGAAGAGACTGTGCCTCTTTAAATACAACAAGAGGTAAGACAGTTCATAAAAATGTGCTGCCATACAATATTGTACTCCAGTAGCTGCCACGTATCTTCTCCAGTGTCACAACCTCTTCCACACAGGAGCTACTCCACAGAATTCTAGCACTCTTGGAAGTCTCAGTCAGTAGGTATTTTGTAATCATACAGATTTATATGACCGCAAACTGATAAACACCAGTCTAACACTCTAGGGGGCACATAATGTCACTTACCCATTGGGCCCCCCCTTGCAAATGAATTAGATTTGCAGAACTATTTTGCTTTTCTGTGGCAATCCCAAAGCATCCATTGTGGGATGACAGCCAAGCTCTTGGGGGCTCTGTTCCCACATGATGCAGATAATGAATTCATATAAACAAAGTGAAGACAAGTTACTTAATTATTCCCTGTCATCAAGACGGGAGTCTCCGGTACATAAAAAAGCAATGCTTAGTAGTATAGCAAATAAAAAAGAGGCTTAGGCTTATTCCCCTTTTGCAACCCATAACCTTTGTTATGTAAAAGAGACCAAACTTTTCCCTGAACCAATCAGAGTTCCTCACCCTCTAGAACCCTCCTGAGAGAACCTTTTGCCCCTCAGATTTTCACGTACTTGTGCCATAAAGCCTCACATCCTATGCGGACGATACTCAGTTGGTCCTGGCCATAAAAAACAATGGACAGAAAGTAGCGGCCAATTTCCAGCTAGGCATGAACGCCATCAGCAACTGGATGGCTATAAACTGTTTAAAACTGAATTCCGAGAAGACGGAAGTTATGATCTTTGGCAAGCTCAGCCCGACCTGGTCCACTTCCTGGTGGCCCATTGAGCTAGGTCTCCCGCCTAACCCAGTCACCAAGGTTAGAAACCTAGGTATACTACTTGACGACAAACTCACCTTTGCCGCTCAGGCAAACACCATTGTTTCATCCTCCTTTTACAAATTAAAATCCATTAAAAAAATCCTCCCTTACATCCCCTCCAACTCAGGAAAAACTCTGGTCACCGCATTTGTAATGTCCTCCTTGGACTACTGCAACGGACTCTTCATGAATGCCCAACAACAAGTCATCCGTAAAGTACAGTCGGTGCAGAACGCGGCTGCAACAATGCTATCAGGTACTCCCAAGTTTAAACCTATAGCCCACGTCATCAAAGGCTACCATTTGCTAGCCGTTAAAAACCGTATCAAATTCAAGGCGCTTTGTATTGTCTACAGAGCCTCACGCAAGCAAGGACCCCGATTCCTCCTTAACTCCTTAGCTTTTTATGTTCCCAACCGATCTCTACGATCAACTAACGCCCTCCTGATGTCAGTGCCACGCACTAAAACGGCCTCCTGGGGCGATTGTCGCTTTACGGTTTCCACAGCCAAACTCTGGAACTCCCTCGACCTGGACATCAGGTCCAGCCCCACTCTGCTAGCTTTCAGGAGAAAAATCAAAACCTTGCTGTTCAATCAATAACCTTCCCCCCTTTTCTGCCACGTTCACAGCGCCGAGACTCCCTAGGGCATTTGTTTCGCTTTACAAATGTCATAAATAAATAAATAAATACCTTCTGTACTAAATCAGAGGTGAGCCACTCAGGGGAGGAGGGTGGTTCGCATGTGAAGCTATGAAAGCTTCCAATACTGGAGAACTACTGTTACAGGTAAGTAACTTGTTTTCTTACTCCAGTATTGGAGCTTTCATAGATTCACATGCCTGAAACAGAATAGCGATCAGTAGTATAAAGCACATTTACATTTTTTTTTTAATGCAGATCCAGTATAGTTACTTAAGACATCATCTTTTATACATATTGAACTTAGAATTCTGCATATTAGTATTGCAACCACTCTTACCAAACATAATAATGAAAAATGTGCATTTGTAACCAATAAAAAAAGGACGGAGGGATATAAAAGATGGCTCACCATTTTTGAATAATGTTTCTCAGCACCGCTTCTCCCACCGCCACATCTCTCTCTCTCTGCGGCTGTATCCAAGCAGTAATGCCTGGTGAAGGTATGCGTATTTCTCCAGGTCGCTGCCCTGCAGATATCCTGCATCGGCACTCCCACAAACAAAGCAGCGGAGGTGGACACTGCTCTTGTCGAATGGGCACAAACTCGTGCATTCAAAGGTTTTGCAGCTGCTTGTTGACAGTATTCTATCGCACTGGAAATCTATCTACAAATCTACGTTTTGGCAAAGGGAAAGACTTCCTTGGTGCGCTGAAGGTGACAAAAAGTTGAGAAGACTTGCAAAAGGGTTTAGTCTTGTGTAAATAGAATTGGAGCTAGGAATTTTGTAAATATTCTTGGGGCTGATTTGAGGCCGAATGGCAGTACCATGAATTGGTAATGTTCTCCGGCTACCACGAACCGAAGGTACTGCCTGTGGGAAGGATGGATGGGGATGTGAAAGTACGCATCCTGTTGGTCTAATGTGGTCATATGATTTCCTGGGTTTAAAAGCAGAAGGATGTTTTGAAGGGAAACCATCATGAAAGATTGTTTTTTGAGATAGGTGTTTAGGGATCTGAGGTCTAGAATAGGACACCATTGGAGAATGTTTTTCTTGACTAGAAAAAAACAGTAATAAAATCCTCTTCCCTTCTGGGAATTCGTACCGGTTCTATTGCTCCCTTTTGGAGCATGTCCGAATTTCCAAACGCGTCTGATGTAAGTGCTTGACCTCTTGATGCTTTGGCGGTGTACAGGGGGGCGTTTGTAAAAGTTCTAGAGTGTGTCCGAATTGTATAATGTTGAGGACCTATTGGTTTGATGTTATTTGCTGCCAATTTTCGAGATATTGAGCAATTTTTCTACCCAGGGGACCATGTGACGTAAGAGGGATAAGTGTAGCCGGATCTTGTAGGTTGTCATTGTCGTCGGGTGTTGTCCTTCCCCTGACGACCTCTTCTACCTTAAGGAGTACATTTTGTGTACCCTCCTGACTGACGTTGCATATACTGCTGACGGTAGGTCTGAGACGAGGTGGAGTAAGAAGAGTATCTTCTTTGCTGGTACCCTCCTCTATAAGATGATTGGCCTCTACCTTTAGAGCCTCAAAAAAGAACTTTCCGATATTGCAGTGTCCCTAATGATTTTACGGTTTCAGTATCCTTTTTGATACTTTGCAGTGCCTCGTCTTCATGTTTTCCGAATAAATCCTCTCCATTGAAAGGAAGGTCATAGATTTTATTTTGGACTTTAGGCCTAAACGCTGTTGCTCTTAGCTATCCTTGTCGACGTAGGACTGCTGCTCCACCCAACGATCTGAAGGCCATTGTCACGATGGCCATCATTCAATCAATGACCAGCCGAAGTCCTTTCCCCTTCTTGGAGAATCTTCTTGGCCTCCTGTCTATCAGCTTCTGGAATGCAGTCTTTGTAAGGCAAGAGGTCACACCACATCTGCCTATCATACCTGCCCAGAATGGCCAGGGCATTCGCCGCTCTAACCAGAAGGGCAGACATGGAGTAAAACCTCTTCCCCGCATTGTCCAAAAGCCTACCCTCTCTATCAGGAGGTGTCATAATAGGAGCTGACGGATTTTGTGACTTCTGCAGAGCCGCCTGGGTTATAACTGAATTCGGCTTGGGGTGTCTTAGAAGACAAGCTGGAGCATCCGAAGGCGCTTTATATTTTTTGTCTAGTCTTTCGTGTCCTGGAGTCACAGTTGCCGGTGTCTCCATGACCTTCAGGCCTTCCTCCCATAGATGATTGACAATCGGGAGAAACCAAACTGCTTTACGATATGGCTTACTGAAGTCGTACAAGAAGATTCTACCTTGTTAGATGACATGGTGAGCGCAAATCTGTAGTTCTCTCCATTAAATTATGAAACCCACTGATGTCTTCCGGTGTGGAGAAGTGTGGCTCAGGGGTTAGAGGCAGCAGACCCGGAAGCTGAGATCGGTCCTGGACCAGGGTTCAATTCCCTGCCTCGGCGGGTCTTGGGCTCAAAAATTCCACGGACTCGATAATTCTCGTTCCGGTGCCTACTCGACTCATGGGTTCACACTCTGCGACTCTGGGCAATAGCTTGCTTAATCTCCACTATGGCCCCTCGCGGCGGGATGCCTGGCTTTCACCTTGTGGATACCCTGCTGGGGTAATCTCACAGGGGAATACCAGGACGGGTTCCCAAGGCAAGCGCCTTGATGCCTTCGGGTGATACGTGCGCTATATAAATCGCGATACATTTACATTTACATGGTGAGTCGACAGGCTTCAGTGAAGGAGAAGAAGGAGATGGAATGAGATAATCATACCACTCTCTGCTAGGATCCGTTATCTGTCCCTCTTCCTGATCATCATCTGTGGTCACTGGTTCTTGTTGAGACTTTGGTAGTGGAGATCTAGGCAAGGGCTCTGGTAAAATCTCTCGCCTTCTCACCGGTGTGCTTGGCCTAGGTCGTAGTTGAGGCATATCCACCTGTAACTCTTGAGAGGTATGAGGTACAGGATGTCTTTTCTTATAATCTTCCAGCATAAATTGCAAATCTTTTCGCAATGAAGATGGAACGCTCACCATCTCTTCTTAAACTCCTGGCGATAATGTTGCTGGGACGTTCTTGATAGTCCTCATATTCATCCTGCGAGTAATCTCCCTGGCACTTCACATGCAACTGCGAAAGGACGACCGCCATCCTCCTCCTCGCCTGACTCCTCTTCCTCCAAAAGGTGAGATGGTACCAGAGGTGTCACCTTACTTGGAGAGGTAAGTTCCGGGGTAATTGTCATTTTCCTGGTAAATACTCTTTTTTCTGGGGGTTTTCTCTCGTCGACGAGATCGCCACAGTCATCGTCGTCGTCCCTGATCTCGGCGTCGACACTGTCGCCGACAGTGCCACCTTTGACGGGAATAAGCAAGTTTTACCTCACTTTTCACCGATGACGACAATTTCTTCGTCTACGATTTAGTTTTTTCCAATCTTCCCTCAGGAGTTGTAGAAGCCGGCTTCTTGGCTGAATGCTTGACTTTAGGAGGTGATTTTGAGGGCTCTGAGCTTGTCCTCTTGGCATTTTTAACCCCTGATGCATGACCCTTGCTCTCCTTTTCCTTGCTTGGAGGAGATTTTGAGGGACTGCGCCCAGAAGAACCTTTGGTTGTCTTTTTAAGGGCCTTCTCAGGTCTTTCCCTTGAGGTATGAGCCTGAGGAGATCTGCTTCTTTTCTGAGATTTCCTAGAAGTAGAAGATTTCTCATCACTGTCACTAGACATGACTTTCCACGCTTTTAGCTTTTAAAGCCATAGTAAAAGACTTCTTTCACTATCCCTCAAAGTTTTATTTGAAAAGGTATGACCTACCTTACAATCCTTTCCCTGATGGTCTGGATAAAGGCAGTAGATGCAATCCTTATGAGGATCATCTGTATATAGTCTTTTCTTCCAACTGGTGGCACAGGCTCTAAATAAACCCCTTTTTTCCTTGTCAGCCATTCTCAGAAGATGTAGAATTAGTAGGTAGTGATCCAAATTATTAATTGAGAAGAAGAAAACTCTCAAATCCAATCCAGATTGAGTAGAGACAGTAGAATTTGAGCAGAGCTCAAAAGAAATCACATAGCAGAACCTGTGGTAGAAAATCTGAAAGGCAAAATGTTCTCTCAGGAGGGTTCTAGAGGGTAAGGAGAATATTGTAGCACAGTAAAACAGTAGACAAAATATTGAATGGTAAATGTACAGAGTGACGTATATAGGTGCCATTCTTAACTCCACATAAATGAAGATATATGTGTATGTTTTTTTGGTACACAGATGTGGAATTCGGTACAGAAAATCTATACACATACCTTTTGCTATTTTGTCTCTCGATTTTTTGTCAATGATATTAGTGCGTCACAATATTGATATTCAGCAACCACAGCACTGAGCCTGCCCTCATCGCCGCCATCGCAGACATCAGGACCCTGCTGGACAATGGCGAGACCGCAGCACTCATCCTCCTAGACCTCTCTGCCGCCTTCGACACTGTCTACCACCGTACACTACGTGCACGCCTCCACGCCGCAGGGATCCGAGACAAGGCTCTGGATTGGACCACCTCCTTCCTCTCTGGCAGAACCCAGAGCGTCCTCCTCCCCCCAGTCCATTCCATAGCCTACGAGATCATCTGCGGCGTACCCCAGGGATCCTCCCTCAGCCCGATGCTGTTCAACATTTACATGGCTCCACTCACACACGTAGCCCGACAGCATGACCTCAACATAATCTTCTCCTCCAACGACACTCAGCTGATCCTCTCCCTCACCAAGGACCCCATCACCGCCAAAGCCAACCTCCACGAAAGAATGAAGGCCGTCACCAACTGGATGAAGACCAGCCGTCTGAAGCTGAACTCGGACAAGACGGAGGTCCTGATCCTCGGCTCCAACCCTTCAGCCTGGGACGACTCCTGGTGGCCGGCAGCACTGGGGGCAGCCCCAACACCCACCGACCACGCACGCAACCTGGGAATCATCCTCGACTCAACGCTCTCAATGACCAAGCAAGTCAACGCCATCTCATCATCCTGCTTCAACACCCTCTGCATGCTCTGCAAGATATACAGATGGATCCCGACAGATACATGAAAGACAGTCACCCAGGCCCTCGTCAGCAGCAGACTCGACTAAAGAAACGCCCTCTACGTGGGAGCCCTGACCAAGCTCATCAAACAACTACAACGCATCCAAAACTCCTCGGCACGACTGATCCTCGAAGTACCACGCCACAACCACATCACCCCCCCACCTGAGAAACCTGCACTGTCTCCCAGTCAACAAGAGGATATCCTTCAAGTTCCTCACCCACGCCCACAAAGCACTCCACAAGACTGGCCCAGCCTACCTCAACAGACGGCTCTTCTTCTACATTACATCCCCAACCGCCAGCTATGCTCCACCGACCTCTCACTCGCCACCATCCCGCGCATCCGAAGAACAACCACCGGTAGGAGATCCTTCTCCCACCTCGACGCAAAGACATATCCAGGACCTGATTTATTGATTGATTGATTGAGAGACATTTGGAAGGCCAAATTAGGGAACACAGTGAAAGTGATGCAGCAAATGTAGTGCATTCTGTGACAATACTATTTTGCTGTTTCATCACACATTAATGCTGTTCTCACAAGACGCTCTTCCTCTCTAGCACCAATGTAACACTTGGGTGAAACAATCAGGTGAGTAGTTAACATTTGCCACGGCGCAGCACCATGTGTGATTTTTGTTCCTTCTGAACTAGCAAAACATTTATTTGTGGAAAAATGCAAAGTGTGTATCATAGGGTGGAATATTTGGCAAGTTTAGAAGATCTTCACTTAATGTGATTCCAGTGTTTATAGCGGTATTCATTTACTATTAAAATATAGTATTTATTTAGTATGCATGAAGACTGTAGTATGCCCACAAGCCGAAATATGCAAATGAGGGAATACTAGTTCTATTCAACTACCCTTCAAATACATAATGAACACTTCAATTGATTGCTAAAAGAAGACTAGTCGTATTCTAGAAGAATAGTATTTGAAGCTTAGTGGTATTCTGTTAGGGTTTATTTGCAGCTCCGAGCCATTTCAAGAAAAATTTCTAATTTATTGTGACAACTTCTTAGTGAGCAATATCTGAATACTAACGGCAATGATTGTGAAGACTCAAGTAAGACTAGCAGAATTTAAAGTGAATGTTAATTGAACACTAGTCACATTCACTCAGATTAATTTATAGTGATTGATTTGATTGCTTGCACAGGGCTTCTCTTAATGTTGCCTTATGGGCCTTTCAGACTAAATTTTATTTTTTACATGCTTCTGAGTCAATTATTATAATCTGCCTGTTACAAACTCATTAGTGATGCATTCAGCAAAAAGTTTATGATGTTTACCTGGACATGTGTTTGTTTTCAAATAACCCAGAAGGAACAATTGTGCAAAATTGAATTAGTCGCCAAATAAAAGCTGTCCTCCTGTGTTGCTTTTCCACCAGACTATGAATGTTAGAATTTAGAAAAACAATTTGCTAAACACATTGTACAAGACTTTTGTGGAATTAACTTGTGAAATGTTCTTAACGAGATGCAGGTGGACTGTGAGATGACATTTTATTGATAGAAGAAACTTGCCGAATGGTTGAACTTATGTAACAATTGTAGACCACATTATTAGTAAACATGTCTACATCAGATGTTTGAATGCTGTTATAGTCTATCAAATTATCAGAACAGATTTTAAAAAACATGACAAATATAACCAGTCCATCTCTTGGCATCTGCACTTTTAGATATATTGCTATCTAAATCAAAGTTTATAATCACATTAGTAGTAAAAGTGTCTGCATCACACATTTGAGTGGAGTAATTGTCTATCAAATTATTAGAACTGATTTAGAAAAACGTGACAAATATTACCAGTCCATCTCATGCATCTGAACCTGCAATTGCTATCAAAATCAACAAAGCTTCTAAAGTTTGATGTGGTGAAAATTTCGGTCTTGTATTTGTGCACTTGTTAAAGATCCATTGGTCACTATTTGGAACTTTACAGTGGTGCTCCTTGCAAAGAGCCCAAACAAATTCTGTAGAATAAATATAAAAGTGGTTATATTAAAAATATATTAACAGGTGAGCACAGTCAGGTCAACTGATTTCTGTAATGAGCATATCCTTTAGTCAGTGTCATCACAGTTCCATTTACCGCCTGCACCCCACTGACTCAAGATACTACAGCAACAACTTTGATTTCCCCTCAATCCCCCTCAGCGGTGGTGGTTCTTGTGGAGTACACACAGGACTTTGCTATTGGAAAGTATTGAATAGTTTCTTAGCTGTCGGTGTAGTTTTGCAGCTTGAAGACTTTCTGGATTCACTATGCTGTGCAATACTCCACGGTCCAGTGGTTGGGTCCAGAATCGTAGTCTTTTTTCTCTTTTTTCGTGGCCCAGGTGGGGGTCGACGTTCCACCATTTGGTGTCCTCCTGTGACGTCGGCTCGCTTCTTCCGGAAGCTCCCACCTCTGGGCGCCATCTTTTTTTATCTTTCTGTTTGTTTGGATTGTATTATTATTTATCCTTTTTCCATTTATCCTTCCCTCCTGCCTCATATTTCTGGCAGAGGTGGTTCTTTTCGCTAGTGAATCCAGAAAGTCTTCAAGCTGCAAAACTACACTGACAGGTAAGAAACTATTTATTTTGCAGCGTGAATCTTTCTGGATTTACTATGCTGTGCATAGACTTTGTAGCGGTTTGCTATTTTTGCGGCCGCTGGGTGGAATATGAGTGTTGGTTGTTGAATATATGTTGAAGCACTTTTTGTCCTACTTGTGCCTTCCTGTTTATCTGTATATCTGTGCAGTAGGGTTTAGTGAACGTGTGCACTGAAGCCCATGTTGCTGCCATGCAGATGTCTCGGATGGGCGTGTTTGTTAGGAACGCTATCGTTGCTCCCTTCTGTCTTGTAGAGTGAGCTTGTGCTGCTCCTTTTAATTCTTGACCTGCCTGCTTGTGGCAGATTTGGATTGTTTGTGCGTTCCATCGCACAATGGTGTTCTTAGTTACTGGTCTTCCCATGAAAATGCTGACGAAAGACACAAAAAATTGTTTTGTTTTCCTGTAATCTTTGGTCCCTTCAATGTAATGCATCATTACTTTTCCAGCGTCGTTTGCAGTGCTCTTTCTGAGCTTGTGGATGGTCTATTGAAGAAACTTGGTATCTGTATTGTTTGGCTGATGTGGAACTTTGACACCATCTTTGGCATGAAATGTGGGTCTGTTCTCAGGACCACCCTGTCATTGTGAATTTGAATGTAGGCTTCTTGTACTGTTAGCGCTTGCAACTCGCTCACTCTGCATAGCGAGGTGATTGCCACCAGAAAAGACGTCTTTATGGTGAGCATATGTAGAGAAGCCTTGTGAATGGGTTCGAACGGTGCCTTCATGAGTTGTGTTAAAATTACATTGAGGTTCCATGCCGGCGGTGGCATCCTTTTTTGGAGGGGTGATACGTTTGGTCCCTTCCAGAAATCTATTCACCACCTGGGATGTAATGAAAGTTTTCCCTGTTTCTCCTCTAGTATAGGCTACTATTGTTGCCAGATGTACTCTTAGCGAAGTGTAGCTGAGGTTACTCTTTAGCAAGTGTGTTAAGTATTTTAGCACTGTTGATTCCCTGGTGGTTTTATTTTGGAGCTTTTCCCTGATGCACCATTGTGTGAACCTTTTCCATTTTGCCACATAAAACTTTCATGTGGTGGACCTTCTTGCTTCCTGCAGTACCCCCAGTGTGCTTTCTGGGAGTTTCAGGTGCGCGACCTCCAAGTCTTCAGGAGCCAGGCTGCTAGGCTGAGGCTCTCTCGTTCTGGATAAAGCACCCTTCCATTTTGCGTAGAGTGTAGTTCTCTTCTTTTTGGGAACTTGTGTGGTGGCTCCTGTGCAATCTCCACTATTTGTGAGAACCAGGACTGCCTGGCCCACTGAAGTGCTACCAGTATTAGTGTCATGTTGCTGCTTTTGCACTTGCTGAGCATCCTGTGCATCAGTGGTATTGGGGGAAAAGCGTAGGCAAATGTCTTCGACCAGCTGATCCATAGGCCATTCCCTTGGGATTGTTGACTTGGTTGTCTGGATGCGACGTATTGGCATTTTGCATTCTGGTGTGCTGCAAACAGGTCTATTTGTGGGGTCCCCCACTTCTTGAACAGCTTTTGCATTTCCTGTGGATTGACTTCCCACTCATGGGATGCTGATGTCTGTATGCGGAGTCTGTCCGCTTTCACGTTGTCCTTTCCTGGGAGATGTATCGCCAGGAGGTCTACTTGTAGTGGGATGGCCCATCTCCATATCTCCTGCGCTAGTTCTGATAGCGCCACTGATTGTGTTCCTCCCTGCTTGTTGATGTAGAACATTGTTGTGGTGTTGTCTGTTTGTATCAACACCCTGTGCTCGTACAGCTGCTTCTGGAAAGCTTTTAAGGCTAGGAACACGGTCTTCAGTTCCAGGTAGTTGATGTGTTGGACCGCATCTGTTTGCGTACACAAACCCATCACCTTGAGCTAGTTCATATGCGCTCCCCACCCCATCTGGGATGCGTCTGTTGTGATGGTCACTGTTGGAGTTGGTGGTGTAAATGGCTTCCCCTTTGTTATGTTCTCCTTTGTCCACCATGTCTTTGCCTCTTGCACTGCTTGTATAACAACCACTAGATCCTCCCAACTCCCAGTTGCCTGTGACCATTGCTGTTGGAGCCATTCCTGGAATGTTCTTATGTGGAGTCGAATATTGGTCGATCTGGTGTATGCAGGATGCCATCATACCCATGAACTTACTCACTGTCCTCACTGTCAGAGCTTACCATTCCAGTATGGACGTGTCTCCTTCAGTATGGCGGAGGTTCTCTTCTCGATGGGGAACACTTTGCCTTGGATGGTATTGATCTGTGCGCCCAGAAAGATCTTCACCTGTTCTGGTTCTATGGAGGACTTTCCCCAATGTACTGAAAACCCTAGCTCTGATAGCGTGTGCATGACCCGCTGAGCATGTAGTTTGGGTGTAGAAATTCGCCAGTACCAGCCAGTCGTCTAGGTAGGGATATACATGTATTCCTTGCCTTCGTACGTGCGCTGCTACTGCTGCTAGGCTTTTTGTGAAGACCCTTGGTGCGGATTTTAGTCCAAAGGCTAGGGCTGTGAACTGGTAGTGCACTTTGTTGATGGCAAATCTCAGTAGATGTTTGTGCTTTCGGTTCATGGGAATGTGTAGGTAGGCATCTTTGAGGTCTATTTGTGGGATAACCTTCTGTAGGGACGTCATTTTTAATTTTTATGTATTGGTTTGAGACCCTTAGATCTAAGATGGGTCTTAACGTTTCGTCCACTTTTGGTACTAGGAAGTAGTCTGAGTACACTCCCTTGTTTCTTTCTTTGTATGGCACTTTCTATAGCGCGAGCTCTCTGTGTGCATGTTTTGTTGGTTGGCCTCCTGTTTGGTGGTGTTTTTTCCAGCTCTATACAGTACCCAAACTGTATGATGTTGAGTATCCATTTGTCCGTTGTTATCTTCTTCCATTCCTGGAAGAAATTCTTTAGTCTGCCTTCTACCGGTGTTACATGGTCGAGGATCCTTTCTTTGTTTAATTGTTTTTTGAGTCTTTTGCTGTGCCGTCCCTTTACAGATGCTGTTTGGGGGGGGCTATATTTGGTACAGTGGAGTCACTTTGAGGAGGGTTGCTGGGCCCCCCTGCTTGTCTGTCCCTGTCTGTTGGGATGCCCCTGAAAGGACTAGCCTCATGGTTGCTACTGCCAAGTTTGCCGCTGCAGACCCTGCTGTTGAGCCTGGTTGCTTCCTTGATATGTCTGCTAGAAGGCTTGGTGCGATGTTCCAGGGTTGGCTTCCTCCTCTGTGACCCGATCTCTTTGAGGGTGTGCCCCTCCTCATCCCTCTGTACTGCAGTGCTCCCATGGATCTTGCAGTTTCATTATACTTTTTGAGTTGTGACAGTTTCTCGTCAACTGGGGTCCCAAACAATTGTTTCCCGTTGAAGGGCATGTTGAGAATATTGTTTTGTACCTCTGGTTTGAAACCAGAGATCCTGAGCCAGGCGTGCCGTCTCTCCGTCACTCTAATCATCATAAGCCTGCTGGATGTGTCTGCTGCATCCAGGGCCGACTTTAGGCAGGTGTTGGCCATGTTTTTTCCTTCCTCCACCAGGTGTGTAGCCCTTTGTTGATATTGTTCAGGGAGATGCTTGAGCAGCTGCCCGATCTCCTCCCATTGCTGATAGGCATGCCTGTTTATTAGGGCACTGGAGTTTGCAATGCGCCAGTGAATCACCGCATTCCTCTCTACTTTTCTTCTCATGAGGTCTATCCTCTTACTTTCCTTGTCTGGAGGTGGCCCTGAGTTTGTGAGGTTGTTGGCCCTCTTCCTGGGTGTTGACGTTATAATTGAGTCAGCTGGTACTGATCCCTGGATATATGCTGGGTCCTTCAAGGAATGCTTATTTTTTTCCAGTGTTCTAGGGGCGACAGATCTGCAGGCTGCTGGTTTCTTGAAGGCTTCCCTGCCCTGCTCCAGCACACTTGAGACAAGGGTAGGAACTGTCTCCTAGTTTGAGCGGTAAGCAGAGTCTCCAAGAGAAAGCAGGCTTTTGGTTTCTCTTCCTCTAACTTTACCCCATATGTTACTGCCGCATTTTTAATGATCATATTGTAGATGCCAATGTCGTCCAGCGGCAAAGACCTCGACTGATATGACTCTACGCCCTCCTCCGGGATTTCGGCGTCGAAGTCCTGCCATACCAGGTCTTGCGCCTCCGAGGATATCGAGCCCAAGTATGTCCGCTGATCATCCTCGCCTTCCCCTTTGTCATAGTACAGGCCTTCTTCGTCCTGTTGCTCTGCCGGTTCAGGAGTTTTTGGCATCTCTCCAGCGTCGAACTCCTCTTCGACTTCTGTTTCGGCTTCAGTGGTGGGCTTCGAAGGGATGGTGTATCTGCTCATCCGTTCGTCAAAATCTTTTTTCCTCTGGAGGATGCTGTTCATTTTGGCCTTGAGCCTTCTCTTTCTCTCCATTTCAGCCGCTTGTTCGGCATCGAGAGTTTCAGCGCTTCTCTTCTCTTTGATGTCAAAGTCGCCTTTAGCTCTTTTTTCTTCGGCGTTGAGCGTGCCTTTTCGGGGCTGGGCTTCAACGACCTTGGTTTTTCTAGTTCTTTTGCCATCTGGGAGTCCTTTTCGAAGGATCCTCTGGACTGTTTGTCCGTGGATGCAGCTGTGATCGTCAAAGGTTTTGACACCAGTGCTCCTTTCGAGGACTTTGACTCAGTTTTTCGAGAGTCCGTCGGGGCTTTTGGGGTGGACGTCTCTTACCTCCTTTGTTGACTTCTTATCTGTCTCTGCGACAGTGTAGTCCTCTGGTCCCTCGCCGATGTTATCCTCTTCTCCGCTGGAGAGGCCCAAGTCCCGGAGCAATGGAGGTTGCACTTGCCTCTGAATGTTGTGGCTTGATATCCTCTGTCTCTCCCTCACTCTGAGTGTCTTGGGTGCGAATGCCGAGCAGGCGTTGCAATCCTTGCTTTGATGGTAGAGAGGCAAGCAAAGGATGCAGACCGAGTGCTGGTCCTTCTGCGTGTACTTGTGGTGGCAGTTCCGGAAAAATTTGAAAAGGGTTTAGTCCATTCCTGTGCTCAGGGGGCCCCCTGTATGCGCATTCTCCGTTGGACATCGAAGTTCTTAATCTTCCTCACCATCTTTGTCGTCCCAGCTCTGTGCTTTTTTTCGGTGTGCTGAAAACTCCAACCTTTGGTGTTTTTTGCTCGATTTTCTTCTTCTCTGTGAGAAGTTGGCCTGGCATATGATGTTGACTATTCTAGTGGGCACCTTGCACCAATCCAAATGACCCTTATTGATGGTAGGTTTAACAACAACCTATATAGAAAGCTATCCTAGTGGGGGCTATGGAGAGCAGCCTTCACGCTAAGTCTTGAAGGAATGTTAAGCAGCTTGTTTTACCAGTCTATAATCACATGAATGATCAAATGAAAGGAGAACCACACCAGGTATATATATATAAAATATATATGTATGTATTCTAACCACACCCCTCTAGTCTTTTTTTGAGGCTAGAGGCAAAAGTACTTACAGAGAACTTAATAAGCACACAGTAAATTAGCACAGTATACCTTTGCCCTAGGGGCTTCACAAACCATATACTAAAAAAGTGGTATAAGTACCACTACAATCATAGAGACAAGGCCTCGGGCCTGTAGAACCGCTGCGGAAAACAGGAACCACCCAAGGTAGGGACGCAGGAGACCCACAAGGGTATGCAGTGTCTGAACACAGCCATGAATAACCATTGACTTCTATGGAGAAAGTTGCAGTTAGATTTTTAAAGATTAAGGACACTTAGGAGTGGACTAGGAACAAACCCCTGCAGTACTGGGAGCACTGAAGTACTCGTGTTACCTCACCCAGGGAAACCAGGTCCATAGGTTTCTTTTCGTTTCGGGTTTCGTCAAAGAAGTGTTGCAGGCGACCAGATGAAAAGTGTCCGGATGGATCCAAGGGTGGATCGGAGATCTGAAGAACCTGAAAGCAGAGGGGACAGAGTCTGCGTCACTTGTGACCAGGGAGGCAACAGGAAGGTACCAGCCGATGTTGGGTGATTTCAGGTGAAGCTTGACTCTTCAGCGACAAGGACCAGGAAGTGTCGACGACAACCAGGAGCTGGATTTGAGCTGTCCCACGTCAGATGACGAGTGCTGCAGCATCGGTATCCGGATTGGACCCAACAATCCTTGGCAACAGCAAACCACGCAGAATGAAAAGATTGGCTTCGGAGCAGACCAGCAAGGTCTGAGGGACTCGCCCTTTGGAGGCGAGTCAGGGCACATCTATGGAGCAACCAGGGTGGCCCAAGAAACAAAAGAGTTACCTTCGTGAGGACCCACCAGTCGACTGACCGGGGATCCCGAAGGGGCCCTCAAGCAGTAATACTAGAAGCCGGCACACGGAACACTCGTGGAGTGTAGGCCCACAATCTTCAGTGCAGATGGTGCTCAGGGCTTGGACTACGAGTAGCCCAATGCACAACTTCAGGAAAGCTTGGGAAGTAGGTGCACTTGCAAATATGCACGGTGTCCAGGAGTTCTGGTCCCACGTCTCTTGTGACGGCTGCAGGTCTCAGCTTTTCTGTGATCTCTTGTCGGCCTCGGAGATGTCCGGAAGTCCATTTCCTGTGTCGCAAATCCTTCGGGATATGGCGGGAGCCTTGGAAATGCAGATGGCAAGATGCTTCTTTGGTGCCGGTTTCAACAGGGGAGTCACTCCTTGACCCCAAGGGAGATTTCTTCTAGCTTCTAGTCGAAATAGAATGTCAAAGTTTCAGGATATATGTTGCAGAGTTTTGTCCAGGGTAATCAAAAGTCCTAGGGACTGAAGTCCTATACCTATACTAAGTTTAGGGGCTGGACTAACTCTAAGGTCCGACCTATGGGAGGACCTGGGGAGGGGGAGGTTAAACCCCTTCCTCTTTGTCCAGTTTCGCGCCAGAGCTGGGGCTGAGTGCGCCAGCAACCGGTTTGAACTGGGGTATCCACAGGAATACATTGTGTGCCCCAGGCACTGTCTGAAAAGCAGTCACTGAATGCAACCACCCTGCCCCAATACACTAAAGCCTGGCTGAGGAGATGGTTACACCTCCCTGGACATGAAACCTATTGTCCAGGCCTCCCCTGCCAAAGTTTCGTCCAGAAGAATGAGGTCAGACTTGTGTCTGTGGCAGCAGCATCCATTTTGTTTTGCTGGGGCTCTTTTAAACTATTACCGGTCAGGTAAGTGTGTACTTGTCTTCTCCCTCTGGAAGGGTGGAATTCGACTCCGCCGCCAGAACTGGTGCGGAGGGGGGTAGAATTCCAAAGTGTTTGACACCAAACACAACGTGTTTTGATGCAGCCATTCCAAAGTTAGCATTTACCTCAAGGTTATAATGCACTGAAGAGTATATGGTATGGCTGTGTCACATAACAGCTATAAGGAAGGGATTCTGAAAGCTGCAGAGGGGCTCAGCTCATGCTTGGACACCCTCTCACACAAAACCAAGCACTCTGCCTTCAGGATTGTCAAGGCCTGCCATAGGATTGACTTATAGGTTTATATGTGTCTGTATATATAGGTAGATATAGGTATACTATATCTTAGTAAGGGGTGCTTACACCACCTTACCCAGGCTGCAAGAGCAGACCTGTGGAGCCATTTTGGAAGGCTTCCTAGGGCTGGCATAATACATGCTTCAGCCCCTGGTAGGCCTCTGGTACCTAAGGTACCATATACTATGGTCTCACAAGGGTAACCCAGTAACCAATCAGGAGTGTACCTAATGTACATGCAATCAGTTTACAGAGGAAGCAGCTAGGCTGGGGTCCTGGTTTGCAGAGCCCCAGCAAGACTAAAGTCGATAAATCAGTGAAACACAGCAAAAAGTGGGGATAACCATAATAAGCAGAGCCTACTCTCATACATTCTCTTTTCCAAAAACTCTGGAACTCCTCGTTGATGATCCTGACCCAACGGCGGAAAGAAGAATCTGAAGATGGCGCCCAGAGGTGGGAGCTTCCGGAGGAGGCGAGCTGACATCACAGGAGGACACCAAATGGCGGGACGTCGGCCCCCACCTGGACCACGAAAAAAAAAAGGGGAAAAAAAGAATATGATTCCAGACCCAACCACTAGATAGTGGAATAATGCACTGCAATCCAGAAAGATTCACGCTGCAAAACCTTATAGCACTTTCAATGGATAAAAATGAAGAAATATACCAAGGTTAACTAGTTCAATATATAAAATATATCCAAACATACCTCTGCAAGCAGAAACTCTTCATTCAAGCCTCTATCCTTTGAATGCTTTCTTTGACCAGTTCCTTTACTGTTTGCCAATTCCAGATCATTGAACACCATTGATATGACTCGATTTAGTATGCTCTAGGATCACTTGAAGTATGTGCTCTTGCAATTAAACTATATAGTTGGCCAGTATCTACGAAGAGTATTTTTCGGGTCCTTAATAAGTTATATAAGTGCCCTTGTCTACATTCTCAAAATGCACTGCCCATCTCTTCCTGCATTGAAAGAATGGAGATGGATATTAGAGATACAAACATGAAATTGCCCTGGATATGAAATTAACATTAATAACAAGAGTCTTCTCAGTAGCGTGCAACAGCTCTTATTTAATGCCCCAAGTAACATTTAAAAAAACTATTATGAGATAAACAGAGAGAGAGAGAGAAAGAGACAGTTAGAGAAATTTAGTGCTAGAGTTAGCCAGATAGAGGGATAGAGAATGAGGGCCAGATGTATGACCCTGTTTTGCGTACGCAAACTGGTTTGTGACCAGTTTACGCATGCAAAATCTAATAGGCCGTGTAACAATCCCTATTAAGTGAGGGAGATTTTTTTTGTGATTCTCTAAATAGGAATTGCGAGTTGCTATTAGAAAGGGGCGTCCCTTCCTAATAGCTAGTCGGAGGCCTATGTGAGAATGTTTTGCGAGCGCAATATGTGCTGATAACAGTTTGAGCCCCATCCGAGTGCTGGGGCCACACCCATAGGAATCTCCAATTTCCAATTTCCAATTTAAAACATTTATAAAGCGCAACGTTCACCGTACGGTTTCTTGGCGCTAGTGAAGGGTCCGGCAACAGAGGCAAAATAAACCTGTCGTAGGGCAAGAATGGGCCAGTTACACGGAGAAGGCCTGTTTGAAAAGGAACGATTTTAGGTCTTTGCGGAAAGAAACATAATGAGTGGCAGAGCGAAGGTGGTCGGGGAGGGAGTTCCAGAATATAGGAGCCAAGGTAGAGAAATTGGCTCCACCCCACTTTTTGCGCTTGAAACGTGGAATTTGAAGGAGAGACTTAGAAGAGGAACGAAGCTCTCTGGTGGGGACGTATTCGTTTATCAGCGAGGAAATGAGGGCGGGGGCAGTGCCTTGACGGGCCTGGAAAACCATGCAGCGGGTTTTAAAAAGGGAGCGTTCCTTAACAGGAAGCCAATGGAGCTCCCTGAGGAGGGGTGTGGAGTGGTGGTAACGTGGGAGACCATAGACCAGCCGGGCCGCCTGGTTCTGGACCATTTGGAGCCTCCGCAGGCTGTATGCCGGGATGCCGTTGTATAGGGCATTGGCATATTCCAGCCGCGATATTACCAGTGCGGCCATGATCAATTTGAGTGCCTGGGGGGAAAAGAAGCGGGAGACGGTGCGGATGGTTCGGAGGGTGAGGAAGCAGGAGGAGACTACAGAGCTAATTTGTGAATGGAGGGTGAGATGGTTGTTCATTTTGACACCCAGTGTTTTGACCGTGGTTGAAGGAGTGGGGGCGGGACCAAGAGAGGAGGGCCAGAAGAGAGAGTTCCAGGGACTGGAAGAACCACCGGTGAGAACCAACTCGGTTTTATCCGGGTTCAATTTAAGATGGTTGTGGTTCATCCAGTCCCTGATGAAAATCATAGTGGACTGGAAGTTAGAGACAGAGAGGGGAGAAGAGGATAGGTCAAAGATGAGCTGGAGGTCATACGCATAATTGAACACGGTGACCTCCAGCTGCTGAAGAGCCAAAATGAGAGGAAAGATATAAAGGTTGAACAGTAGGGGGGAAAGAGAGGAACCCTGGGGAACACCACAGGTGACGGGGAGTGAGGTGGTCGTGAAGTCTCCTAGCCGGACCGCCTGGGTGCGGTCCCTCAGGAAGGAGGAAAGCCAGACCAGGGCTGATCCCTCAATTCCAGCCGCCTTGACACGGGACAGTAAGATGGTGTGGTCCACCGTGTCAAAGGCGGCGAAGAGATCGAGGAGCACCAGCGCCTGGTGTTTGTTGTGATCCATTCCCTTCCTGAGGTTGTCTAGGACCGATACCACAACTGATTCGGTCGAGTGCCGGGGGCGGAAGCCGGCCTGGCGGGAAGCCAGACCCCCATTTGCCTCTACATGGGCACTGAGTACCGCGGTGACATGGCGCTCCAGCACCTTGCCCAAATAGGGCAGCAGGGAAATGGGGCGGTAGTTGGCTGAGATGGACGGGTCAGCGCCAGGCTTCTTTAAAATGGGCACTATGGTGGCTGATTTGAGCGCAGGGGTCACTACTCCCTGCGTTAGGGAACTATTGAGGAAAGTAATGGGGGGTTCGGGACAGAAGGAGTAGATTTGTTGCAGAATTCGTGCCGGACAGATGTCTGACGGAGAGCCCGATTTTACTTTGGGGAGTATCTCCAGGAATACTTCCTCAGTGAGGGGGGGAATGGAGGTAAGATGGCATTGAACAGTGGGAGGGGAAGGATCGATAAAGGCAGACGAGGGGAAAGGGATGTTGGCCTTGATGGTTACGATCTTATCCAGAAAATAGGTGTTTAGTTGATCGCACAGAGGCTGGGATGGGGGGATTTGGGGTGAGGCTCTGTCGGAAAAGGCTAGGCCATTCACTATACCGAAGATCTCCCTAGGTTTATTTTCGGCTGACGTTATTTTAGTTGAAAAATAGGTGGTTTTGGCGGCGAGGATTGCTGTTTTATATTCAGCAAGTGAGGTGAGATAAAGGGTTTTTAGTGAGGGGCAATAATTTTTTCTCCAATGCCTCTCTGCCTGTCGAACGGTCAGTTTTAGCTTTTTTAGGTTGTCGTTAAACCACCTGTTGGAGTCCTTGGGTCGTCGGATGGAAATGCGACGCAGAGGAGCCTTTGAGTCACAACCTCCAGCCAGCCAGGCATTGATAGCCTTGGCTTGAGAGTCGGATGAAAGGCCAGAGAGGGTCGGAATGGAGTTCCGAAGCAGAAAGGTCAAGGAGGGAAGATCAACTCTGTTCCAATTCTGCGCCCAGGTGTTTTTGGCATGTGGGACTTTAGATACCGGTTTGAGAGAAATGGAGAAAGAGATAAGGGCATGGTCGGACCAGGGACAGGGGGATACAGTCACCGGGGAAACTGGAAGGTTGAGGGACCACACCTGGTCAAGTATGTGACCGTGAGAATGGGTGGGGACAGAAATGTGCGGAGCGAAGTTCAGAGAGAGAAGAGATTCTGTGAATTCTTTCGAAGCAGTACACTCAGAAGGGTCGGAGGGCCAGTAGTTAAAATCGCCTAGCACCAAGACCGAAGCGTAGTTGACCACCAGGGTGGCCAGTAGGTCTTGAAATGCCGGTAAGAACAGAGACGAAGACTGGGGTGGGCGATACATCAGGAGGCATGTGATGGGGGGCGAGAAGGAGAGGGAACGGACTACAAGGAATTCAGTGGGGGGAATGGGGGGGAAGGAAAGGGTTTGAAAGTTCAATTCAGACCGGGCGATTAATGCCACACCACCGCCTACCCTGCCCGGCGGGCGATCAGCGCGTAAGGCAACGTAGGAAGGGGGGAGGGTAGCCAAGAGAACGGGGAGGGAAGAATCACAGAACCAGGTTTCGGTCAAGAGCAGTAGGTCAGGCTTCTTGGAGTCGAGCAGGACAAACAGCTCATGATGGTGTTTGACCGCTGACCTGGTGTTGAGTAAAAGAACGGATAATGAAGGAGTAGGGGGGGTGGGGGGGGGATCAGGCGGGGAAGAGCAATGCGGCGGTGAGGCCGGCAGAGGCGGCGGCGATGTTGGGGTAGAAGAAGGGGCGAGCCCTAATGAGGCAATGTGCCTGCGGACGGATTCTGAGAGTGGCCATTGGCCTTGGAGGGTGGTGATCTCCTCAGAAGAGTATGATGTGAATTTGGCATGGAGTCGTGCCCCTAGCCCCGTCCGGCCGCGGACGGGCGCAGACGGGCTTGCCTTAGGCGCGCCTTCGGCGCGCAAACGGCGCGCCCGCTGCGCACGTCCGCTGCGCGTTCTGAAGTTGCACATTGAAATAGGTGGCCTCAAGGGCGGGAAGGGGGCGTGGCCTATAGTTGGACGTGGCCAGCGGCGATGGAAGCCGGTACAAGGGGGTCACGTGAGCGCTAGGTCTGCTACACGGCGCCCTTAAAGTGCAAAGTGCTTAGAGGATAAAATAAGGTTTTAAAATCACACAAATCACAATAATCCTAAACTTCTACTCCCGGCTTTTCGCCTCAGGAGACAGGAACCAACTGAGCGCTAGCGTTTCAGCGTTTAAGAAGGGCGGGAAGGGGGCGTGGCCTATAGGTGGGCGTGGCCAGCGGCGATGGAAGCCGGTACAAGGGGGTCACGTGAGCGCTAGGTCCACTACACGGCGCCCTTAAGGTGCAAAGTGCTTAGAGGATAAAATAAGGTTTTAAAATCACACAAATCACAATAATCCTAAAATTCTACTCCCGGCTTTTCGCCTCAGGAGACAGGAACCAACTGAGCGCTAGCATTTCAGCGTTCAAGAAGGGCGGGAAGGGGGCGTGGCCTATAGGTGGGCGTGGCCAGCGGCGATGGAAGCCGGTACAAGGGGGTCACGTGAGCGCTAGGTCCGCTACACGGCGCCCTTAAGGTGCAAAGTTCTTAGAGGATAAAATAAGGTTTTAAAATCACACAAATCACAATAATCCTAAACTTCTACTCCCGGCTTTTCGCCTCAGGAGACAGGAACCAACTGAGCGCTAGTGTTTCAGCGCTTAAGAAGGGCGGGAAGGGGGCGTGGCCTATAGGTGGGCGTGGCCAACGGCGATGGAAGCCGGTACAAGGGGGTCACGTGAGCGCTAGGTCCGCTACACGGCGCCCTTAAGGTGCAAAGTGCTTAGAGGATAAAATAAGGTTTTAAAATCACACAAATCACAATAATCCTAAGCTTCTACTCCCGGCTTTTCGCCTCAGGAGACAGGAACCAACTGAGCGCTAGCGTTTCAGCGTTTAAGAAGGGCGGGAAGGGGGCGTGGCCTATAGGTGGGCGTGGCCAGCGGCGATGGAAGCCGGTACAAGGGGGTCACGTGAGCGCTAGGTCCACTACACGGCGCCCTTAAGGTGCAAAGTGCTTAGAGGATAAAATAAGGTTTTAAAATCACACAAATCACAATAATCCTAAAATTCTACTCCCGGCTTTTCGCCTCAGGAGACAGGAACCAACTGAGCGCTAGCATTTCAGCGTTCAAGAAGGGCGGGAAGGGGGCGTGGCCTATAGGTGGGCGTGGCCAGCGGCGATGGAAGCCGGTACAAGGGGGTCACGTGAGCGCTAGGTCCGCTACACGGCGCCCTTAAGGTGCAAAGTTCTTAGAGGATAAAATAAGGTTTTAAAATCACACAAATCACAATAATCCTAAACTTCTACTCCCGGCTTTTCGCCTCAGGAGACAGGAACCAACTGAGCGCTAGTGTTTCAGCGCTTAAGAAGGGCGGGAAGGGGGCGTGGCCTATAGGTGGGCGTGGCCAACGGCGATGGAAGCCGGTACAAGGGGGTCACGTGAGCGCTAGGTCCGCTACACGGCGCCCTTAAGGTGCAAAGTGCTTAGAGGATAAAATAAGGTTTTAAAATCACACAAATCACAATAATCCTAAACTTCTACTCCCGGCTTTTCGCCTCAGGAGACAGGAACCAACTGAGCGCTAGCGTTTCAGCGTTTAAGAAGGGCGGGAAGGGGGCGTGGCCTATAGGTGGGCGTGGCCAGCGGCGATGGAAGCCGGTACAAGGGGGTCACGTGAGCGCTAGGTCCGCTACACGGCGCCCTTAAAGTGCAAAGTGCTTAGAGGATGAAATAAGGTTTTAAAATCACACAAATCACAATAATCCTAAGCTTCTACTCCCGGCTTTTCGCCTCAGGAGACAGGAATCTCGACACTACCTGCCCTTAAAATAATTAAACGAAAACGTTTCATTTTTCTTTTTTTAAATGAATCTCGTTTTCCTTTAAGGAAAACTAGCTGGATTTTTTTTAAACTGCTTTATTTAAAAGCTGAGCTCAGCAGGCCACCATGCCTGGGAGGGCCAGCCATTCTCAATGGTGTCGCAAATTGCGAGTGCCTCATGAATATTGATGAGGCATGCAATTTGCAACCCCATTGGGAATCACAAACAGTGTCTCTGACACTGTTGTACATGGTATTTAGTGACTCGCAAATTGCGACTTGCATTTGAGCGCAATTTGCGAGTCGCTAAATGCCATGGTAGTACATCTGGCCCTTAGAGAGGTAAAGATAGAGATATGCAACACCACCATGCACATATTAATCTTATGAAACTGATAGCAACTTTTTTTGTATATGTGAATATGAACTTACACATATGTCAGAGGAGATAGAATGGCAATATAGGAACAATTTACACTGAGTTTCAGGTGACATCATACACCATTGGCTGAGTGGTTTAAAAATATCCGCTATAGTGTTTTTAGTCTTATGCTGCTCCATGGTATTCTGGTCTTCAATGTAGATGTGATCATGCCAATACTTAAAAAAAACAAAAAAAAACTATGACTACACAGTTTGCATATAAATCTGCTAAAAAATCCCCTGTGTAATCTCAGAAAATCATGCTCCATATTTGACTGCAATATACACACCTTCACTCTGAAAATCTAAAAACAGGCAGCAACTTACCCACGACTCCAGCTTGTCCTCTAATGTATTTTAACATTATATGCCTGTGTGATTGCTGGAAAACCTGAAGCCCCCTGCCCCTCCAATCTTACTGACCAAGCAACACCCCTGGTGTTGTGTGAATGAAGGTCGTGTGCTTTAAGCAGCGACGAAGTGCATTAAAAACAAGCATTTGCAATGCAATATGTCTCGCATTTACGCAAGTCTGAGCTATTGACATTGCAAATAACAATGCCTTTTTGTTTTCGTTTTTAAAACAAATAAAAGGCATTGTCATTTACAATGCCAATAGCTTAAACTCATGTAAACGTGAGACCTTTTGGATTAGTGGTGAATTAGTATGGTGAAATATGAAAGTAACTTGAGTGGTGGATATTAGTCAGTTATTTCGAGTGAGAAGGGTAGCGGAGGGATAAAAGGGGAAGAAAGGTTTGCATTCATATAGCACCTGTTACCCCTGATTGGTGTTGGAGCGCTTACTACTGCATAGACCCAAAACAAGGGAAAATATATACAATTAATAAGAAAGTTGTTCGGTTTTAAAGTCGATCACTACAAGAATTTTTATGGTTGGTAAATATTAGGGGTGGGCAGAATTTGCGGAATCGTGTTACGCAAATCTCTACGAAACGGTAAAAAATCTCCGCGAACATGCAGAAATTCCACGAACTAGCAAAATTGCTTGTTCGCAATGCTTTTTTACTGTTCTCAATCGCTGTTTGCGTGCTCGGGGGGAAATTTCTCGCAAACACTAATTTGAGAACGCGAACAAGCAAACAATTTTGCGAAGTTGCAGAACGCAGAATTTTGGGCAATTTTGCGTTCTCTGCAGAAACGCAAAATTACCCAAATTCTGCGAACGGAACGGGATTTACCGCCCAGGCCTAGTCAATCTTAGAAAGGGAATTCACTTCTTTTTTTTTTTTAATCATTTTATTAGTTTCAAAACAAGGAAAGTAATAGACATATCAGATGTCATACATTGAGACTTAATAATAAGGCGAACAGATGTAGATACAGGATAGATACTAAGCAGTGAAGAAATGGCTGAGACGCCTATGCCAATGTATGAGAAACAGGATGTGCCACAGTACAATATACAATTCACATTAAGCGCAAGCTCTCAGGGTCAGCCGACCCATAGAATCAGGATAATAGAAGAAGCATGGGCACCAGATACTGGAATACCAACAAAGTCAGGATGTTCCACCAACTATACTTATAAAAGGAAAGTGAAAGAGAGTGTGAAGAAAAGGAAACCATAAAAACAAAAGTGAAGACAAAACAATAAACCCATCCCCCCACCCTGCACCCCTGCATATGGCTATCGCCTAACCCCAACTAGCAGTGTGCCTGTCGCCCCAACTAACTAAATACTAAAAGAAGAAGATGGAGGAGGGCATCTTCATACATGCCCCGGTCTCCGCTCCCCCCGCCAAAGCCAAGAATCCCCAGACTAAGGTCTCGAAATCTATTAAGCTGCAGTTACGTAGCGCAACAAGGGAAAGTTCAAACACCACCCAACCTCCCGAACGCATCATGGTTGCAAACCCCGTGTCCAGTAATACCCGATGGCAAACTCAATCACACAGTCTCATCCTTGACCCTTCAGATCAAACATGTGCGCCCCTTCCGGACAAACTGTCACTTCCTCAGGATAGTCAATGCACGAAAAAGCTGTAGCAAATTTCAAACCGAGACGAAGCAGAGAGATGAAAGTGTTGAGAACTCCGCTAAGTCCAAAGACTCCCCACACCATCATGGATTCCCAAGGTTGTTTCGCCCGCAATCTTAGCGGTGCCGATGCATAGGGGAGTGGCGCAGTTTCAAACCAACAACAGTTCCCATCAAAAGTCTCCGGAAAGGGAGCATCAAGTAGTCCTTCCATAGTCGGCAACGATTGTAGGCCTGACAATCCAATTGCGGTATCAATCTTGCTCTCAGCACCCAAAACACTGGTCAGAGGCTCCAACGCTTCCCATAGTACGGGGTCTGCTTCCTCCATCGAAGTAGCCATCTTGGGTATCTCGAGTCGTTTCGTTGCTTGTAGTGGACCAGGGTCTGGTCCCATCCGCCCAGTTCCAGACAAAAACACTATCATTTTATGGATGTGGGCTTCGACGCAAACATGAAGTGACCCTATGGCTGCCAACACAGTTCGTAGTGATGGGTCACTCTCAGTCCGCTCCACAACATCTCCCTCAGTTTCGGTCATATTCGCGTCCCCAGAGAGCCCGGTCTCCCTGGGGGGAATAGGTGGATGCGGAACGGACGATTTTAGAGGGGGACTTATCGTTGGGGACAATAACAATCCGAACTCAGCCACCGCAGTCGGAGATCCCAACCCAGCGAACACCGGCGGGGCCCTAACCGGGCCAGGGACCCCCATTCACCGCTCCAATTGTGCGTCGTCACCCCTCCTTCGATATTCACCAATTCAGCCAACCATCGTCAACTTCGGTTCAAGAAAATCTTTTCACTTCGGTAGACCGGACCCTGTCACACAACTACAGCCGATGTTGTTTAACTGAAACCCAGCTGGGCCAGTACTCGAGACCCCGGCTTCCAGGCTGGTCTAGGCCACAAACTGCCACACAACGTATCTTTGTCTACCAAATTGGTAGAAATCTCGGGATTGCACCGTTAAGCTCCAGTCCGGTCCAAACACACGGAGGTAGGGCGCAAAAACATGATAAATAACAGGATCTTCTGGCAGGAGTCGGAGGTCGGCGGAGCCATCTTGTTTGCTGGCGTAGCTCCTCCGGGAATTCACTTCTTAACTATGTTTTGCTAAAATTTAAACATCGCTAAAATGGAGAGGAAGGGTGGTATCAGAAAGTAAAACATAGTGATAGTGAATAAAAAACCAATATCCAGCGGCATGCTCCCAACATGATCCAATGGATCACTACCCCATACATATATCCTATCATCCTCAGTTAGACAGGAATGCATCACAAAATCCGATAAAAATGTTAGCAGAGACGAAAATATGTTAATTAAATGGACGGAGCAACTGAGGTTTGAAATTGGATTTCATCCAGAAAGGGTTTAAACTATACTCAAAGTAGGAAAATAGGATGGTCATGTTAGGTCGGTGTTGAACTAATTAAGTGGCGACTCAAACCATATTTTGAAAATTGGTGAATACCCTCGAAATTGCTTTCGAGGGCTAAGAAGTGTAACTCTGACCCAATACTTGCATGAGTATTTAAGACTTACTTTCAATGGCTGTTTCAAGAGAAAGGACTTCTTCATCCCAAAATGATGCTAATTAAAATACTGAATTTCCTTTATCCGACCCTGCGTGTGAACAGTTCTACCTGGCGATTCTCTTGTTCCATTGTAGGTCTCGCTAAAGTCAGCGCATTCGCTGTTCTTGCGATAAATTTAGTAGCTGCTTTAAAAAGTGCTACTCAGGCCGGCCGCCAGCTTACTATTACGCGCATAAGCACGCGTGACGTACACAGCACTTTTTAACGTCGCGCATGTGCACCACTCACGTTAATTTTTGTGCGCGGACACAACTCCCGGGCGGGTCGCGCGGTCAATGCTTGTTGTAGATATCCTGTGCCCCAAGCCTCTGCTTTTAGATTAACTGCCCCCTGTATCAACATAGCCTTTGGGCTGGTTATCTTTCATCTACAACCCTTCGACAACAAACTCACCCCTGGAAACTTGCGTGCATCCACCCTCCAGCACCTCAGCTGTCCTTTCACTTCTCCCCAATACCCTGAAGGTGCCATGTGTTCAGTGTCACATGCCAAACATAGTTGTTTTTCCTGTACCCCAATACTTTACCCTCTCTTGTGCTTCCATGCCCAGTGTATGCATTTCCCTGTGCTCCCACGTCCTGTATGTGCCACATCTGGTGTACAGTTTAAGCTATACATGTGCCCTGTTTGCTCTGAAGTCCGCATGCCAACACAGCACCTGCTGTTCATTCCATTAATTTCTAGTGCCCTATGCTGCAGGTGTTCGCTCCCCAATGCAATTAACTGCGATGGACCCATGGGCCTGCTTATCTGCACTGCACAATTATTTACAGGATCCTATAATGTGGAAGTGGCTTAGTCTGTATTCCAGTGCCATGCAGGATACCACCCTGTGTCCTCCATATCCTGTGTGGGTTGTATGCCCCAAGTACCTTTGTTGCCTCCATGCTCGGAGGCATCCTATTTCAACCACATTGCACTTGTATCTTCTCTCTGAGCCAAGCACATTTCCTACTGTGATCACATACTCTGCAGAAACATTTTCTCCAGTGCCTCCCAGAGACAGGAGCCTTCTCATCTGTGCCCTCATAGCACACGAGTCATGTGCTCTGTGTTGCCTCCCCACACGGTCTGAGGGCTGTTGCCAGCTGGTTAACGGCCAACTGCCTACAGCTCAACGCCCTCAAAACCGAGGTGATGGTATTGGGGAAACAACCTGATCTATGGGGCGCAGACTGGTGGCCTAAAGAGCTGGGACCTCCGCCAATACCTGTGTCAGAACTTAAGAATTTGGGTGTCTGGCTGGATTCCAAACTCACTTTTTCGTGCCACACCAAAAAGATGGCATCTACGTGCTTTGGCATTTTACGCGGCTTGAGGCCCATCCTCAAATTTTTTGACGCCCCCACCCGCCAGCTGGTGGTTCAAGCGAGCCTATTATCCAGACTTGACTATGCCAGTGCATTACTTTTAGGTGCTAATCAGGCGGAAGTCCTGCGATTCCAACGGGTCCAGAATGCCGCAGCTAGAGCCCTCGTGGGCCTCCCGCGTTTCTGCTCAGCCCGTAACACAATTTCCAAACTTCATTGGCTGCCAATCATCAGACGTATCGAATTCAAGGCGCTATGTTTTGCCTTCAAAATCTTGAAATCTGACACTCCTGCCATCCTTCAGCATCTTTTGACTCCCTACACTCCTTCGCGTAGCCTGCGTTCTGCTGGCCAAAATTTGGCACTGGTTCCCCGATTCCATAAATGCAGATTGGGTGGTCGATCGTTCATGGTGATGGCCTCCAAACTATGGAATGCACTTCCTGCTCACATCCGTTCCTTAGATAATCTTTTTGCCTTTAGGAAAGCTGTGAAAACATATCTTTTCCCCCTGCCTTATTAGCTCCTTCTGTGTTCTGCTGTTTGTTATGTTCTTTCCAGATATAGCGCCGGGACGCCCCTTCGCTGGGGCAGCTGTGCGCTCAAAAAGTCAATATAACATAACATAACATAACACCCACCCGGCAAAAGCCCTCTTTTAAGTGATCCCACGACAAGGAAGAACTGTGACCACCTGTCTGCTACTTACATGGGCCGTCCGTGAATTCTGTCTGTCAGTCGTCCGTTGTTGATCTTTGAACGGATGTCATTTGTCTCTACTTTTTGGCACCTCCGGGTCGCATAATAACCAATCCCACTGCTGAACATACTGCGAGAGTCGTTTAGGGGCGGTGGGAAGGATACTGTGTGAGGCGACCTAGGATTGGACCAATGGGGACCCCACAGCCAATCCGAGTGTGCTGTACATAATTTGGAAATGACTGGGTCTTATTGCATTATTCCCTCCAGCTGGTCTACTTTTGTCTTCTTATTCAAGAGTTCTGTGCCAGGGTCTTGCGTGCTTTTTTTTCTTTTTCTTCAGCGCGTGCGCTCACACAACTCCCGGCCCGGGCTTGTTAAAAGCTAGGGGACCATAGGTCAGGAATAAAAAATTAGCTAGCTATCGCGCCAAGAATTTTCAATTCTATTAAGGACACTGAGGCGAGGATTATGCTTCTCTTTCTTTAATATGCTACACACAGCAGCCAAAGAAATTTAAGTTGTACCAAAACAAACTACATTTCCCATGATGCTAAACACACATCATTTCCTGCAATACCTGGTCACTGCCGGATATCCTCCTCTTTCTTTGCTTCGAACATAAGTCCATAAATAACTGAAGTCCAACATAACAGCCTCCAACATGGAAGAACAGCCAACAGGAAAGAATTCCTCAACCAGAGACATATTCATTCCATCTTCTTCTCAGAACCTGGAAGAATGAGAAAAATAATGCCCGTAAACTCTGCATGAACAGATTATAAACATGGGTGGGCAAATATTACAATGCATGTAATACAACCGGGTGGGATAATCCTAGCCTCCGTGTCCTTAATAGAATTGAAAATTCTTGGCGCGATAGCTAGCTAATTTTTTATTCTATTACAGGACCGGAGGCTTCGTATAATGCTAGTTTAACGCTCTTGAAACACCACAGAGGAAATATCACCCACCGGCTTGCAGTAAAACTGTTTGAAACTGGATTCAGAAGACCAATCAGCTGAATGCATTATATCTTGAATAGTACACCCCAACATAAAACTTTTAGACGCCATGGCGCCCCTAACACAATGTGCACCAAACACCTGGTTATCAATACCCGCTTCCTGCATAATGTATCTCAACCATCTGGCTATAGTAGCTGCAGTAACAGGTCTGAATGGCTTCTGTAAGGCAATCAATAATTGCTTAACACCCTGAGGTCTGACCTCCTTTGTACACGCTTCATATGCTTTAAGACATTGAACCACACAAAGATTGACATTGCTGGGAAAAGCATATTAATCAACAGATCTAGACATAGTTTTGGTTCTGGACGTTATATTAAAGGAAACCCCTTCAGCAGGGGTGAATACTCTACCCGTAATATCCAGAGCCTTCACGTCCGAGGAGCGTCGGCAAGCCGACAGACACAACAACATGGCGAGCTTGGCTGAAAGTTGTTTCCTGGACAACAGATCATTGCTTGGCCACTTCACGAGAAAATCGAGTACCTTAGAAACATCCCACAAGGACTTATATTTTGGCTTAGGTGGATTCGCAACCCGAATCCCCTTTAAGAGTTTACATACCATGGGATGCATACCTACCGGTTTACCATCGATTTGGGAATGACCCGCCGAAATCGCGGAGCGGAAGTTGTTGACAGAACGATAAGCCAACCCCTCCGACGCTTTCGAAGAAAGGAAATTTTTAATGCAGGGTAGTCCTGCCCCCACGGGATCCACGTGCTGTTCCATGCACCAACGAACCCAGCCCTTCCAGGCGGAAGAATAACGTTTCCTGGTGGAGGGAGCCCAGGCCTGATCAATGAAGGCTGAAGCTTGCTCCGAAATCTCTGGCATTTGCCAACGTTGCCTGAAAGTCTCCAGGCCATCAGCGTTAGATGCCCTGACAATACCATTGGATGCATCTCTCCCTGAGGGCCCTGGAGCATCGTCGGAGAGTCCGGGATCCTCCTGGGAAGGTCGCAGCACAGTTCCAAGAGGCTCGGGAACCACGGCTGCGACTTCCAAAGGGGAGTCACTAAAATCAACTCCGCCTTCTGACGCAGTACCCGAGAATACACTCGGGAAATCAGGATGAAGGGGGGAAACGCATAATTCAGAGACTGTGACCAGTCCTGAGAAAAGGCATCCGTCGCTAGAGCCAACGGATCCGGCCTCCAACTGAAGAACAGAGGCATCTGGCGATTCAGTCGGGATGCGAACAGATCGATTTGGCATACCCCCCAAATCTTCTGCAACCATTGAACCACCAGAGGGTCGAGTTGCCTATCGCTGTAGTCCTTCAGGTGGCGAGAATGCCAATCCGCCACCACATTCGACTGACCCGGGATATACTCGGCTGTGACCGATATCTGATGGGTCAGGCAGTAATGCCAAAAATCCTTTGCTATCTCTACTAACATGGAGGATCTTGTGCCCCCCCCAGTTTGTTGATATAGCGGACCGCCGAGACGTTGTCCATCCTGAGGAGGATGCAACAGGACACCTTCTTGGGTGCCAGAGTTCTGACTGCGAACGAACCGGCGAGCAGCTCGAGACAATTTATGTGCAGCTCTAGCTCCTGCAGAGACCACCTGCCTCTGGTAGAAACACTTCCATAACGCGCTCCCCAGCCTCACCGGCTGGCGTCCGACTCTATTATGACCTCCGGAATAGAGCCGAAGACGGCCCGTACGTTCCAAGCTTCCACGTGACCTAACCACCACTGGAGCTCCTGTCGAACCTCCGAAGACAGAGGAACCAGATCTGTGTACTAGAGACCCTCCTGCAGATGTCGGAACTTCAATCTCTGAAAGGCTCGATAATGAAGAGGTCCCGGAAATATTGCCTGCACAGAAGATGCCAGGAGACCCACCACCCTGGCAATAGCTCTTAACGTCACACTCTGTCTGGACAACAGGACACGCAATTCCTTCTGGATGTCGCGCAATTTTGACCGCGGGAGGCTCAACTGAGCCTTCTGAGAGTCTATGACCAACCCCAGAAAGTCTATCCTCTGGGTTGGACAGAGAACTGATTTCGTCTCGTTGATAACGAAACCTAGATCCTGTAGCGTAGCAATGGTCAAGCGCAGATGTTGGGATGCCACATCCTGCGCTTGTGCCATGATCAGGATGTCGTCTAGGTACACTATCATGCGGAGTCCCTGCTCCCTGAGGTACGCAATCACCGGGTTCAACAGCTTGGTGAAGCACCATGGAGCTGATGAGAGACCGAAAGGAAGGACCAAATATTCGTACCATTGGTCTCTCCACTAAAACTGTAGAAATCTCCGATGTGGTGGAAAAATCGGGATAGACAGATAGGCGTCCTTCAGGTCCAAACGGGCCATCCAGTCTCCCTGTTTCAACAAATCCGTCAAAAGATGGATCCCTTCCATCTTGAAATGCTTGTAAACCATGTATTGATTGAAGGTATTTAAATTGAGTACCAACCTGTAATCTCCACCTCTCTTCTGTACTAGAAAAATATTGCTGCAGAAACCGCGAGGGCCCGCGTCGCAGCGTGCTATCGCGTGTTTCCGCAGCAATTCTCCTATTTCTGAATCGATAAAAACGCACTCTGTTTGGGAAAAAAACAACTGCCTGGGAAACCTGTCTTCCACGGGGACCTGAAAGAAATGCAGATGAAACCCCTGAACAGTCTCCAGGACCCAAGCGTCCTGAGACAATTGAACCCAATTGTGAAAGAAGTGACGAGTACGGCCCCCCAAAGGTAGATCCGTAGCACTCACCGCCTGATTCTGAGGCTTGGAAACTACCACGGTAGGATCCTTTGTTCAACCGCCGTTTATTGAATCACTGCCTGGTAGGGTAGAATGTTCCCCCTCTGGTGGAATCCCACTCTCCTCTACCATGTCCAAAATTGCCTCTATGGGGGCCTTGGAATTGCTGACGGCCAAACGAGCATCCCCGGCCTCGTCCGGCCCTGTGAAAAACACCAGCTTGCAGGGCACGCTTGATACCTGATTGAGCCTTATCCAAAGTGGTGAAAGTACCCACATACTTTGCTACATCCTTGGCAAAACGGTCGCCAAATAAGTTGCCATCCGCCAGGGGACCTGGTTCCGCGGTGGCAAGCTTTGTAAGATTGGCGCCCATCCTCATGAGGAGAGACTTACGCCATTCAGTGGAAATTGCACAGTTTGCGTTGCCCAAGAGGCATATAGCCCTTTTGGGTCCAGCCCGCCAAAGCATGCGGATCGATGGTGGAACCGGACTCCTGGGCCTCCAAAGCCATCTCTAGGATCTTGGCCAGGGGACCGACCACGTCCAGTTTATCCTGGTAGCCCCTCCATGCGCGATCTATACCTTTCTTAGGGTCCTTTGTGAATTTTTTGAGGAAAGTTAGCATACTAGGATCAATATCTGGAGTCTCCGCCACCTTGTCGGAAATGTCCGGGTGCGGAAATTCCGATCGGAGTCTATTTCTAACCTCTTCATCGAAACTCTTGCGGAGGTTGTCATGAATATAGACTGAGACCTCTGGTGCCGGAAGCCAGTCAGAAGATCGTGGGTGGACAATATCTGCCGGATCGAAAGTAAAGGGTGTGGACAGAGACTGTGTAGATTCCACATTCTTGGACTTCTTTGCGCATTTTTTAGGGGGGTATTCATCAGAAGTATCAGTAGTAGTGGCAGTGTCCATGTCGGTATCGGTATCTTGTACCTGGGATTTCTTACCCGAGTCTGGAGCAGGCAGAGAGGGCATAGAATAGGAATGAGGCCAAGCCTCCGAAGGCGCCTGAGAGTCAGCTGCGCCCTTCTTTGTGGTATCAGTTGAGGTAAAACCATGCATCTTCGCAAACTTCTCCAGTTGTTTAGTAATTGGCTTCAGAGCACTAGCCAGAGCCTGCTGAACAGTTCCTGGAACTGCCTTCTCCAGGGCCTTGTTGACGGAATCTTGGACGGAGGCGTCCAGAGCCTCAACAATCTTTTCTTCAACAGAAGGATTAACCACTTCCTCTGCATAGACATTCTCCTCATCATAGGTCACCCAGTCCTCCATGGTGGCACCAAATTTATACATAGACTTGCTCATGGATAAGGCAAAGTAATATCAGAGGAGTAAGAGGGGAGCCAACCCACAGCACAAGAAGATATATATATATATCTATGGGCAACCGGTACCTAGCTCCTCAGCCAAAGGCTGTATGAATTTATTGCAGCCCCCAGGCGTAGAATGGAGCCAAAGTCTCTATAAATAAAGTGTAAAAGTCCAAAGAGGTGTGCACCCTCTAGGCCCAGCAGTTATTTCAGCCAGCTAAGCGTCAATGATCCTCCTACGGTGGAAGGCAGCACCAAAATCCCCAAAACTAATAAAAATACGGGCAGTAGCGACGTGCGTAGCCCAATCCTACCTAAAACAAGCCCAATTGGGCTACGCACGTCGAAACTATTAAAACCGAAACTAACTAAAGGCTCCAAGCGTCTAAGGCCAATGAGGGGGGCCACGCGCTCACAATAGGTTAATAACCTTGCCGTCGGCGAGTCGGTACTGTGCCCCCAGTGAAGGAAAAATACTTTAAACACAAGCGGCAATAGCCCCGACCGTCGCGCTCAACAGCCCGATATAGATCAATCCAAAGCCTTTCGTGAGCCAGCGCGAGCTCGAGCGCTGCTCCTAAATGTACACGCGGTGTCCCGGTGAACTTGCGACCCCCTTCCCCCCCCCCCCCGCGCAGGGAGGGAAGGCGCGATCGCACCCGGCAGACGCTAAAGCGAAGCATGTAAGCACAGGCAATAGACCAGAGAACAATCGTGCCTAAATACAGAGTCAATAAACAGTGATTATCACATAAAATTAGCAAGGCAAGTAAATGGCACTTAACTGGCTGCGTGAGCAGCAAAGAAAGAGGAGGATATCCGGCAGTTACCAGGTCTTATGGACTATTGCAGGAAGTGATGTGTGTTTAGCATCATGGGAAATGTAGTTTGTTTTGGTACAACTTAAATTTCATTGGCTGCTGTGTGTAGCATATTAAAGAAAGAGAAGCATAATACGATGCCTCCGGTCCTGTAATAGAATTGTCCTGCTGTTAGGTTCAATGCTTGACTAGCTCGTCAGTGGACAATGAAGTGTGTTTAGCGTACTTGTCTTCGAGTTTGATTATGCCAGCTCTTGTACGGGTTTCAGGCTTTGTTTGCACACTAATTTTCTTGAGTTCTGAACAGAGCTGCAGCAGAGTATCAGGAACAAACATAGGCCGCCGTTGTCTTTGTTTTGGACAAGCATTTTCTCCAGTAGTACTTTGCCAATGCTAATAGTCTGGATGGACCCTGCTTTCGGGACCATTATTTATTACTTTTGCCACCAACTGCCTGCCACTGTTAGCTACGCCTCTGTATTTAATAGAACAGTGAATATGCTCCGCAGTGGTTTTTAACCAGGAAATGCTAAAATCGCATATTTTCTGTCAGGTTGATATTTTAAACATAAATGAAGGCCCATAGTACAATAATTTTTTTATGTTTTCTATCTGATTCTTATCACTATCTATACTCGAGTATATGCATGTAGGTATTTATGTATGTTTGCGCATGTTTGAATGTATATAGTACACACACACAGAGATGGAGATCTAGATCGATAAAGTATTCGTTTTTGAACCATGTTTATTGACAAATTAAATAGTAATTTGAGGGTTTTCTTTCAGCAAAACGTCAGCAGTTGTGTAGGTTTGACATTCCAGCGGTGCTGTAGTTCGTGGTTTTCCCTCTCGAGATGAGACTGGGTTCACATGTGAGTGAGAGGCATTCTGGAAAGTCAGTCTATAACAACACCTAGGCTGCACATATTCAGTGCTGCACTGGTTTACACTGACTAGTGATTATTCTGTTGGAATTTGGAAATTGAGATATAATATTGTTCCAGATCGAAGACTACTCTTCCTCAAACACATAGTTACATTTGGTTTAGTGTTAAGTGTAATGGCAGAGGTTTTTTTTATCCGTTGAAATTTTTGAAAATTTGACATTTCCACGTTGCAGGCAAGCAAGCCTAAGAGTGCTCTTTAGTATTTTTATTGTGGTAATGGTTTTACATTCAGTCAGTCAGTAAAGCTTATTACACTGATATTCTCATCTAAGAAGTTTATACATTTGCTGCATGTATTAGATATACTCTAAGGTATTGAAATAGCTAATTGACTTGTGGACCTCCAACATTTAGAAATTGGGTTAGTCTGTGATTTCCAGTTGATATCTGGTTTGCATTCTATGAAGTAATTTTTTGGAGGGGCTTCTTGAGAAAGGCGACTTTCACTGAATTAAGCTTGCCCAAACAAGGTGATTACACAAAATTCCACAATAGTGGCAAAGCAAAACAGCATTTAGGGCCAGATGTAGGTCGCCAATTACCGGCCGGTAACGGACGATTTCGGCCATTACCGACCGGTATTTGGGATTTGGCATGTAGGGGGCATTTTGGGCCAGATGTAGGAGCCTTAATACCAGTCGGAAACGGCCGATTTCGGCGGTTTCCGACCGGTATTTGGCTTTTGAGATGTAGGGGGCATTTTATTTACAGAATCGGTATATTTACCGATTCGGTAAATATACAGAATCGGTAAAATACCGAATCGGTAAATTTACCGATTCTGTAAATCAAGATGTAGGTGGCACTGTAAGCAGTGCCACAGGCCCTTACCGAATCGTTATTTACCATGGAATACTATTCCATGGTAAATAACGAATTCCAGTGTACATGCACATCTGTGCATGTACACCTGTGCCATGTGGCACACAGACATGCCCTAAGGGCATGTCTGTGTGTCAAATGGCACACAAGCCAGAAACAGGGGTGCAACAGGGTGTCAAAGTGACACCCTGTCACCCTTGCAAAATCGGTAATTTTACGGATTCTGTAATTACAGAATCGGAATTTGCCATTGATTCCTATGGGCTTCAAGGCCCATAGGGATCAATGGCAAATACCGATTCTGTAATTACAGAATCGGTAATTACCGAATCATACAGATTCGGTATTTTTACAGATTATTTTACCTACATAGCAATTACCGAATAGTGAATACCGAATCTGTAAAATTCGGTATTTACCATTCGGTAAATTGCTATTACCTACATCTAGGCCTTTATTTCCAGAATCGGTATATTTACCGATTCGGTAAATTTACAGAATCGGTACAATACCGAATCAGTAATTTTACCGATTCTGTAAATCAAGATTTAGGTGGCACTGTAATCAGTGCCACAGGCCCTTACTGAATCGTTATTTACCATGGAATACTATTCCATGGTAAAGAACGAATTCCAGTGTACATGCTCATCTGTGCATGTACACCTGTGCCATGTGGCACACAGACATGCCCTAAGGGCATATCTGTGTGTCACATGGCACACAAGGCAGAAACAGGGGTGCAACAGGGTGTCAAAGTGACACCCTGTCACCCTTGCAAAATCGGTAATTTTACGGATTCTGTAATTACAGAATCGGTATTTGCCATTGATTCCTATGGGCTTCAAGGCCCATAGGGATCAATGGCAAATACCGATTCTGTAATTACAGAATCAGTAATTACCGAATCATACAGATTCGGTATTTTTACAGATTATTTTACCTACATAGCAATTACCGAATAGTGAATACCGAATCTGTAAAATTCGGTATTTACCATTCTAATCAAGTTTTATTTATTTATGATTTGGAATTCCAAGGAATTCCACATAAAATACAGAATAAAAAACAGCTTATACACAACATGTTAGTTAAGAATCATTCTCAGAGTTACACTTATTAGTACAAAAAAGTTAATATCAAAAACACCATTACAAAAAGAACGAAGAATTTTTTACCCACAATTTTCCTTACTTATATCGCAATTATTACTAATCTATAGTGTCACGATAAGGGGCATGATGTAGCATTAACCTTGATTTTAACAGAACAGGTACACTTATCACCATAAAAAACTATTTCAAGAGTCCCAGAATGTCAATATTTGATTTGCTTTAGAGGAGACCATTAAAAAGAGAGAACCATGAATAATTTCCAACAGTACTTACTAAAGTACAAGCGCATCAAAAGAAAAGAGTGTTTAAAATACATCATAAAAAACATCAAACAGAATCAAACATCATTATTACAGGTACAGTAGAAGTAGTGTAGGTATGATTGGGATATTACTCTTACGGGTCTTTTAAAGTGTCTATAGTGCTTCGGAATAAGTCACCTTAAAAATTACATTCCTTAGAGATCCCGAACTTCTTACAACCCATACCATTTTCAATAGACATTTAAAAATTCTTTAAAAAAACAAAATATTTTATAACACATTAATTCAGATGGAGGAAACATAAGGAAATTGCGAGCCTGTACTGTCGTAGAGATATTATACTGAAGAAAACCAAGCCTTAAGTATTTGCGACGGACAAAATGGAGTGCCGGACATATAATTAGAACATGATTAAGATCTTGTACGCCACAATTGCATAGATTACAAAATCTTTCAGTTTTGGGGATATCTTCCCAGGCACCTGTCACAATCCTTAGTGGAAGAATGTCCAGTCTCAATAAAGGAAGCACTCGACGTGCTCCATGATGCACATTCCAAAAAACGTATGGCTGAGGTTTTTTAACAATATAGCTCCCTGAGATGCAATCAAGTCTTCCATTCATATTACATGATTGCTGATCTCTTTTGCATGAGATCATGTATATAGATTTTTTAATAACAACTTTTAAGGATGTCTTATCTAAACGGAGTACGTTTTCCAAGTCAAGTTCAAAAATATTTAACGATTTTAAAAAGTTCCTAAAAATTACACTTTTCTTTAGCAAATTTTCAAAAATTTCCTTGTGCAATGCAGCCCTTAGTAAGTTCTCCTGCTCATTCACCAAAGCATTACACCACCGCAAGCAAGCTGCCATCGAGAGCACATATGTTGAAAGAAGACCGAATTCAAGTCTAAGTGCTGCAATGGGCGCAGAAGAATTTAAGTTACATATTTGGCGCCAAATTTTACCTTCGACCTTCTCAAATATACCCCACTCCCTTTCCTCAATAGTTTCTATCGCATAATTTAATGTGGGCGGAATCTTTATTTTATATACCGCAATGGTATGAGAGAAATGTCTTTTTCCACATTGCAGATAAAGTCGATTAATACCAGCTGCTTGCGAAATGGCTTTACTTTTACAGTGGGCCAAATGTCTTTTAGCAGAGCACCTATTTGTAAAGATTTTTCCTAAGTACTGATAAAATTTTACAATTTCCATTCTCTCGTCTCCTATAAACCATTTCAAATTTGGTCTCACCTTACATCCACTATAACTAAAAATCATCACTTTGCTCTTTGAAATGTTTATTTTTAAAAATTGTTCTTTAGTGTACCTAATCAGTTCCGTCAATCGCCTCTGTAGTCCAATTGGAGTTAGATCCATTATTAAAGCATCGTCCGCATATAGCAGACTGCTTAACTTTAGATCACCTAATTGGGGAGGGTCCCCCTTACATTCCCCTAACCGGCTCGGTAAATCATTTATATAAATTGAAAAAAGCAACGGGGCTAATAGGCACCCTTGCTTTAAGCCATTATTAGTGGGAATTTTCTTTGATAGTCCCTGAGACCCTCCTAGCAAGACTTGAGTCCAAGTGGCTGAGTGCAATGCTATTATTACACGCAACAGGTTACCCGGTATACCCAGAGCGAGCAGTTTCCTAAACAGCGTCCCACGGTCCACCCTATCGAACGCTGTGGAGAAATCGATGAAAGCAGTATACAAAGGGGACCTACGACTCACCGGATATTTATCAATGAGAGTTTGTAAAACAGATATATTATCCAGCGTTCCACTATTCTTTCTAAACCCCGATTGCTCAAGAGGGATTAAATTATTTTCAAAAGCCCACTCTTGCAGATGGATTAAGATACTTTTTGCAAATAATTTTCCTGTTGCGTCTAGCAAAGAGATTTGCCTAAAGCTGGATGGAGAATTTTTTGGGCCCTTTTTGTTGAGTGGGACTATTACACTTCCCTTCCACGAGTAGGGGATGGTCCCGAGGCTATAACAATGAGCGAACAATGGATACAGTAATTTTGCCCAATCGGCACTGTCATTCTTTATGATGGCCACGGGAACATCATCTGGACCCATTGCCCCTGAATACCTTGCCCCCTTAATAAATCCCTCAATTTCCCTTATTGATGGAGCTACAACATCAGCTACCGTTTGTGGGATATTACACAGTCCAACATCTTCTTCAGACCCTTTATTTGCAGCATACAATAAGGAGATGTAGGTAGACCATTCTTCCTCCGGAATTAACATGGGTTGAGATTTTTCTAAACTGTCACAATATTTGGCAATTAGCGCCCAATATTTCCTAGTATCCCCTGAGAGTGCCACTTCCCGGAGTTTTACCCATTTTTCATCTTCTGCCGCCCTTCGGACTGCTCTTTATTTCCTTTTCCGTACCTGTTTTAACCTGTATATCTCCCGTTGTCTCAATGCCACTGGAGTTTTAAATTGAGCTCTTATTAACTCATTTATTTTCTTATTTAATTTTTTACTATCACTTGACAGGATTTTTGGGGGGCCACCTCCATCACTATGCTGCTTTTTACCCAATGCTTTTATGGCACTCATAAATTTCTCATACCCCACGATCAAATTCTCCTCAACGAGGCCAGGTAAAATATGTTCAAAGACCCACTGGAAATTCGGGAGATTCTTAAATGACCAAAAAGTGCGACCATTCTTTCGAGAGTAAGATATATTATCCTTCCTCTGATTCCAGAGTTCTGGTTTCCCTAAGCTTATTGCTAGGTTTACCATCAAAATATCATGATCACTCAGCTTTGTTGGCATCACATTAAATTGTGAACACGCCCCAAACATTTGGAAAGACACGGCCATATAATCAATTAAAGAGTAGCCAAATGCCCCATGAAAAGTTAATGCTGCTGGTTGATCTTCTGCAAATCTACCATTTAACAGAACAAGGTCTAACTCCCTAAGACTTTGTAGCAGTAGTAACCCTCTTTTATCCTCTTTTAAATTTGGCGGGAGAACGAGATCTGGAATACACCAGACCTCCTCCAGATCTTCATTGGAGAACGTCTTGATAGAACTACCACTTATTTTAGCGTTGAAATCACCAACCATTAATATCCGCACTCTGTCTTCGCTCCTACATAAATCATATACATAAGCGCCAATGGAATCAATCAAAGGGGTAGAGGCCTTTCCCGGAGGAATATACACGTTTACCAAAAACAGGGACCCACCATGATCCTTAGAATTACTATCCAACCTCAACTTAGCACACATACAACATTTTGAAGGGTGTATATCTATCACTGCATCCCATACAAAATCACAACTCAACAAAATTACTAGTCCACCACTTGCGCGACCTCTCTGTGATTTCTTTGCAGCAACACAATGCACATAATAGTTCTCCAGCTGGAATTCATCCCTTGCCCATGTTTCCTGGAGGCAGATTATCTTTGGATCTTGGGGGATCAATGATTTAAGCTTCAGATTATCTTTACCTAGCCCAGCAATGTTCCAAGAGGCAATGGTACACGGCAGGCTACCCCTGCGTCTTTAATTTTGTTGAAGCTGGATTTACCCCATTAAGGGCGCTTGCAATCCAACTCCATTTGGATACATCATCTGCTCTGTCTGCACCAATGACCTCTTGGACCACCAACTCCGGGAGCTTAATTGATCTTTCTCCTACTGCCCTACCCACCGTTATTTTAATATCATCATATTGAAAGCACGGGCTTTCTCCCTTATTTCCCCGGTTTTCAGTCCCTAGCCGATTGCTAAAAACCATGTTATTTTTAATTGAATCATCCGGTAAAAGAGAACTAGTAAAAACGTCAATTCCTCTCTTCCTAAATCCATCCGCATTCGCTAGGATGAATGAGGATACTACCCCTGATGAAAAAGTAACTTTTGTTACATATGACTGATACCTCCGGTCTATGTGGACTAATTCAATATCTTTACTAGAGATTAACTTTAGATCTTCTATTTCGGAGATGATTTTTAAGAGGACGCTTCTATTTAGAATTAATGACTCGGCATCGAAAAGGGGAATGAAAATAATAACCCTATTCGCTTGCCCAGCACAAGTCACTAAAGACTTTGCCTGATTAGCATTATACACACTTCTATGTGCATCATCATCTAAATTACCCCCTTTATCCTTGTTGCTAATTAAGCACATTCTCCGATTTCCACCCCCATCTTTACTTATGTTTAGAGTCATTGTCAATGGAGTTTGAGCAACCAGATCATGTGCGGCACCATGTATTTCTATTCTTGGGCTATTTTCAGAGTTGTTTATTTTAATACTATCGTGCAAATTAGAGCCACCTCCAATATTTTCTTTAACCCCCCCAACAATAACCGGAGCTGTAATCAGCCCACCCGATAAGCAATCCAACTGGTGCCCAAGAAGTTGTGCGTTACCAAGATTCTTATTTAAATTCTGATTATCCACAGTTGTTTTGTCGTCTAGGCTAGGGATTGATGTTTCATTAATACTTATCGGTTCAAAGCGCAACTTCCTTTGTTTACGCTTTGGAAACCGACGATATTTCATCGATTTTCTCCTCCTCCTATGACCGTTTCTACTGGATCCTTTCCTTGCTAGAGACTCCCCTGCATCAACAGAGCTCTCTACAGTATCAGATACTTCGACAGGTTTTAAAGGTGACGTATCCCTCTGCTTGCTCGAATTAAAAATTGTGTCACCCAGATCTACCTTTTCAACTAGGCTCACTAAGTTAAGCTTTGATTCATCCGTTTTTTGTACTATAGGCTTATTTGACTTATTCTTAACAAAGATCGGAAAGACACGTACAGCATTTTCCTTAAGGCAGGCGTCTACAGATGTCTCATCCCTCAACAGGAGGACATTTGCAGACCCATTATGACTTACTTTAGATACACCTGAAGTTGTTTTTCCTTCGCATGATATTTTTGTTAAATCTGCCTGCAGATCTTCTGGTTTATCTAGCCCTAAATCTTTGTCGGAATTAAAAGGTACATTGAGCGTTTGGGCTGATTTACAAGCAGTAGAGGTGACACAGTTCTCGTGTACCGGTCTATGGTTTTTAAGATCCAAAATCCCTCCTAGGATTGGCTTAAGGACTTTCAAGATGTGATCTGAATTTAAAGTACTTTTCTCCAGAAGAGACAAAATTGCAAATAGTATTTTTTCTAAATTGGAGAATGTACTTAATAACCCATCTACCCCTACATTCTCATTTAATGACGAAGAATGTACGGGAACCTTTACTTCATTAATAGAAGTCATTAAAGGGTCTACACCTGATAGATCCTGTAAGTCCGAAATCATAGACAAGTCTGTAGGAGTACTACTGTACAGGATGGGCATGTTAGTTTGCGTTCCTATATTGGTGGACAATAGATGTTTATTTGGGAGCACTTCTGAACCCCCGCCCTGCATGCGCAATTTCTCTAAATATCTTACACGTTCCGCGTTCCTTTCTAGTGGGATTGCTAAATCCGGGACGGTGTAGTCCTCGACTTTAGCCTGCCCATTTTGCGAACTGTATTCTTTCAAATCTTCTAGTTTTTCAGAAGCATCATCTAGCCTTAATAGTGAACAATCCCTCGGGCTCCTATGTGTAACATTTACATTATCTTTACTATTATCCATGTAAGTAATTAAGTTTGCTAAAGGAGAGTAGGATACAACATCCCTGATTTCAGTTTCTTTCCCCTCAGCATATTCTATTACCTTTGATTCTTGATGGTCCATTTCCATTTCCGTCACAGATTTATTTTCCTTGTTTACTACATGCTGTATATCTTTCATATTAGCTACCCAAGGTGGCGACGTTTTACTATTACACCCATTCCCCTTTAAAATGGTAACAACAGGGTAGAGAGTCTCCCGCCCTGTTGTACTACCATCCAGGCTTAACTCTTTTATATCATCTGTGTCCATTGACCCCATCATTAAATTCCCGTCCAGCTCTCCATCACCATTATTTTGCCCCATACCACACTTATAACTCCTTCCTTTTTTTGCAAAAATTGATTTTACTGATGGATAGGATTTTAGTAAAGACAGATGTGTGCCTGGTCTATGACGTTTAATGGTTTTTTGAGGTTTGATAGGACACAAACTGCTCAGACCAGAATTACTGAGGGGTACTAAAGAGTCTGCCGCTTTAGCTTTAGTCTGTGAGCGTAATCGCCTCTCAGACATTACCATTATGGGAAAAGTGTAGCAATGACTAAGATATTTGACCAACCCGCTATGGATAGCACAAAGTAGCGGGGAACAGAAAATGAGCACACGAACGATTTACAACACAATCCCCATAAAATTCAGTGAAAAAAAGGTCACGTACCACTATATCCAAGGGCTGGACCAATCCGCAGTGACCTAACACGGCCAAGCGTCAACCCCTGTCTAGCAACGGGGACTAGTGTGTATATAGTCACCGCTAGGGGATAAAAATGAAATTAGTACACAATCCGAGTCGGAAGGGAAACGTCAATGAGGTAGGCCGACCGGCCTCAGATGGTCTCAGAGGGCCTCAGAGGGCCCGCTCTGTGTCCGGTCTTAGTCCCGTGCGCGTCCCGCGTCGCGGTAGGTCTGCGCCTATTAAATACGTAGAGGCTGGGGGGTGTGGCCGCCGGGGGAAGAGGCACCAGCTCAGCAACGTGAAGGATGCTGGTCCTCGCAGTCCCCCGGTAAGTCCTCGGCCAGGTAAACCCTCCGAGTAGTTCCTGCTAGGCACTCTCTTGCTGGGAGCGTTTGTTAATCCGCCGACTGCGGACGCGCTCACACCAGCGGCGGTGCCTCGCAGAAAAAACAGAATACTGCGGTAACACTTGATGGATCTTGCAGCGCTCCTTCAGACGGCAAACGGCAAAGGCGAAGCACAAAGGTCAGTGAATAAGCGGCATTAATTCCGTAATAACAGGAAAGTTCAGTAACAGTTCAGGAGTATGCAGCTTGTAGTTTCATTTTAAAATGAAAGTAGCACAACAATTGTTGGGGCTTACCATTCCAATCCAATGCCCGTCCGATAAATATCGTCCGTTTTGACTGACACTCCACCTTTCTCGCCGTCAGTTTTTAAATTGCCGGTTATTGTTCTGGATAGCTGTCCTGGTTTGTCTCCTTTAGTGACACCTTGGTCCCCCTCAGCCACAGCTTGCCGCCCCCCAGTCTGCCCCCAGTCTGCTATCGGGGTGCAGGGGTGCAGGGATGCTGAGATGCTTCAAAGAGGGGTGCTTGGGGCTGCTGGGGGGGTGCAGGGGATGCAGGGGGAGTGCAAGGGATGCAGGCACGGCTAATTACAGAGTCGTTATGTGAGAAAGCAGGGGGCCACACACAGTGGCGCAGGGAGCCACCAGATCCAGCACAAGGTATGGCACTCCAGGGGAAAAGAGCACAGAGGATAAGAGCACAACGAGACACTCCACTGCAGCACCTCAGCCTTTGTTTTACACTTGTGCGGTTGTGTGGTCTCACAGGCTCTAGTCAGCCACTAGTCAGCCACCTGCTTCTTGCCCCCAGCTCCAAGCGGGAGGCTCCGACTTTGCTGCCCAAGTTTTCCCCACTCCGCAGTCACTTGCCAACTCTGGCCAGTCCGTCGAGTCGCACAGCACGGGAGGTAAGGCGGTGGCAGCAGCTAGCGCAACACGGCAACACGGACCACAACGTGGGCAGCGAGGGCCGCGGTCACGGCAGCAGAGACAAACGAGCCTCCGGACCTCCCGAGCGGTGGAGAGCCAGTAACCAGCCGGGAAGCCTGCTATCAGCCCGCTGCCTACCGTTGACCGGCGTTGTCCGTTGTCCGTTGTTCGACGTCTGGTCAGAATGGCGATTCGCTTCTCTCTCGGCTCTCTCGCGCCCTCTGGTGATGGCCAGTAAAACAGTGAACAGTCATAACATCAGTGTGCTGCCTACTAGTACAAACCATTCGGTAAATTGCTATTACCTACATCTAGGCCTTTATTTCCAGAATCGGTATATTTACCGATTCGGTAAATTTACAGAATCGGTACAATACCGAATCGTGCATGTGCATCGTGCATGCACACCTGTGCCATGTGGCACACAGACATGCCCTAAGGGCATATCTGTGTGTCACATGGCACACAAGCCAGAAACAGGGGTGCAACAGGGTGTCAAAGTGACACCCTGTCACCCTTGCAAATTCGGTAATTTTACCGATTCTGTAATTACAGAATTGGTAATTACCGAATCTTACAGATTCAGTATTTTTACCGAATACTTTACCTACATAGCAATTACCGAATAGTGAATACCGAATCGGTAAAATTCGGTATTTACCATTCGGTAATTTGCTATTACCTACATCTAGGCCTACGTGTTATATTTTAGCGCAGAATGCTTACATTTTGGAGGCAAGTGTACATTTTGTGCTTAAAAAAACATGAAAAGATGAAGTGCCATGAACAACTGCCACTCGAGGGTTGGTCATACATTTAGTCCTGCGCTAAAACGTTGCCGCAAAAGGGGTGCAATTACACCTCGTGGTGTAATGGTGGAATTTTGCGTAACAATTAATTTGCAAGATTACGTCTGCATAATAGACATTTTGCCCAGGTCTAGCCAAAACATTTGTTTACGAGTTAACCAAACCTATATAGCTGAATTTGCTGCACAATAGCAGTTAACTGCCTGCTGAACATTTAATTTTTGTGTATGATAAAGATATATATATATTATAAGCCATTATTTATCAGCCCCCTGCTTAGTTAGATACCATTTTGACACTCCTAGCAAGCAATATACATTTTTATGATGATTTGATTTGTGCTTTATCCTGATTTAGATTGTACTCTGTATACATTGGAAAAACTATTACGTTACGTTTGTGGGATACTTGAGCAGTTTCCTCGTCCAGTGTCATCTGAAATGGGCTGCATGTAATCTTTGTATACTTTTTGGTTCTGTCACAATACATTGATTACTATGGAACACATACATTTATATTGTTATCTACGTGTTAACTTCATTTGGCTTGGCTGGTTGCTTTGGGTATTGGATGCACACCTCTGGGTCAGACATTTTTTTGGGGACACTGAATGTAAGTGATGGGCAGACTTTGTAGTTGTGTATAATTGAATACAAGTGCTAACAATTGACGTGAGTTGTTAAAACTTGAATGGAGCGCTCCTTTTTGCGCAAGTGGTGGTGGCAGTGTTCTGTACCTTCACTTGTGTTGCTTTCTTGGAAGGAACGACTTGGGAAAATTCTGCTCCGGAGTTGAGTAAATGATAGAGCGTGAACAAGATTACAAGGTACCAAGGAGCTGCCTTTAAATTGAATTGTGCAAGTGGAATGGTTTATAGCAGGAGAGCATGCAGCTGGATTGAGAGACTGCTGGACAAGATCCTTGACCAAGCAGCTTAGTTCTGGGGCCATGCATCTGCCTCAGCGTTGGTTAGTTTTTCCATGGGGTGTGTCAATAGAGGTACTTTGTAATGAGGACATAACAGCCAGACTGGTATTCTCTTGAGTCTTACTGTGCAAGTTAACAACTCTCACGGTAGGAATTTTGTTCTTCAAAGGTCATCTACTAGGAGAAAATATTGAAATGCCGTCAGTGCTTAACTGGGTGTCACAAAGTGGAAGAGCACTTACAATGTACTTACGTTTCCAAACTTCCACTTCGTCATACGTGTGGGCTCTGAGCTGTTTGCTCTGGTTATGCAGCCTTGCTTTCACCACGGTTTTGAAACTGGCCCATGAAGCATTCTCGACCCTTTGCGACTTTTTAATTATCTTTTTATTACTTGAAATGCTTTAGATTTTCAAGATTTTGTTGACTGCGCTATGATTTTGTAGCTCAATGTGTAGGGAGGGCAAATTGGTCTCTGCTATTTTTTCAAGAGAAAAAAGTAGTACGCTGTCACTTTTTTCCTGTTTATCTACACAATCAAGATAGCTATTTTTGAGTACTTTTCTCCTTGTTAAATCGGTGCTATGCAGGGGATCAGGTCGTGCGTGTATTCTAACACAATCCTTATTTCATTGTGTGAACTAGGCATGTCAAAAGAAACACTCTATCCCCCTTACCCTTTCCCTTTTAAAAGTGTGTTTTACTCTCTAGCCAACTAAACAAATTGCAGCATTGTTAAAATACATCTTGCTGTTTGAGGCATAGGACACAGCAATGTGACGATCAGTGAAGTCAATATAAGGTTGTGACTAGTATTTAATAGCATTTTAAGAAGTACGTATGCGAGAAAATGAAAATTTCTGTCAGCAAGTAGGTGTGGCCAAAAGCTTTTCGAAGTAGAATTTTAAACTTCCAATTTCTACCTTTTTGTTTTCTGTGGCAACCCTTGTATGATCATGTTTCTTTGAGCAGTATTCAGCACACAAACTCCAATGCCCTCCACGGCTCACAGTTTTCTCCCTCTGTGCAGAAATAAATGTAAGTGTAGACTGACTGAAACTAAAAGTTGGTTAAGGGAGAGTACTTAAGAAAATCTAGCCTGTAGGGTTCAGGTGTGTATTAAGGAACATGCTTCAAAATGAAGATGTTCGTATTGTTGGAGAGGGAGTACAGAAAGTACTCGAAGTTTAGGGATGAGCATTTGTTGATTTGTTTACATGAGTTGGAGCGGTGCAGCAGCAATTGTTAATGTTTAAAAAAATAGGAACCGTATCAAATGCTTTGAAAACTTTTTTACTTGTTTGTAATTTAGACTGCTCTTCATGCTTCTAGCCGTGTTAAATGCAAGAAAAAAAACGAATTCAACAACGGGGCTGATCAGTCATCTGATGCTGACTGGTATGATGTGGGTTCTACATATGCAGCGAAAACGTACTCAGCATAGAGGTTTAATTGTAACAGATGACGGACAAGGTGTCTGTCAAAGTGCTTGAAAATAAACTTAACACAAGTAATTAGTCTGAGAACTGCTAAGAATCTACAAGGCTATCCTAGAAGGTAAGACGGCAATGCCGTGTGACCAGCTGTTGCTTCTGTCTGGCCAAAGTACGGCAAGGTAATTCTCCAACAGGTAAGCTACAATTTTACTCATTAATAGGATTTACTTGGAAGAAGGACTGGCGATGAAGCATTGGCATAGCCAATAGGTCTCACATTTGGGACCTTATAAGTGTTTAGCCATGCAACAGTTGATGTTGTTGCACCAAGGATATTGTACTGCATAACTAAATATCTATAAGGTTCCAAAGGCGAGACCTATTGGCTATGCCAATGCTTGTTTATTTATTAATTAATTTTTTAAAGGCGAGGCTATACAGTATTTTCTTTTAAGTAAGGGTAGACTTTAAAGCACTGATGTGCTATTTGTCAGCAGCTCATATAATGTGGTCATTTGCATCCATATGTTCTGTAGAAAATGATTTTAACAAAATGTATATGAAAAATAAAATGAAAAGCAACATATCCAAAGGACTCCGGTCAAGCGATTGCCAGTCCCAAAGCAGCTGATTTACCAGCAAGATAAGTTGCTGCCAACAGTGCAAGAGCACACACTGTCACTGTACTAGGAAAGCACCAGGGAGGGAGGCAAGACATGCCAATCAACAAACATTAGCAAAACCAACTGTAGAGCAACTATTTAATCCACCTGAAGTATGCACACTCTGACTAATCATTTATCCACTTTAGTTTCTCATGACTAGTGTCATAACGCTGCCAGGAGGTGACAAGAAGCGCTATGTGCCTTAAAGAAACGTTTATTAAATGAAATAGCGCAAACCATTTCCCGGTGGTTTAATTTTGAGAATATGACCAATACCAAAGTGACATGAAATGTCTGCAGCATTCACTTTTACAACTGTGTGAGCAATAAACTGCAGGGCTCTTAGAGTGATGTGGATACGTCCACTTCATTACTGGAAACAACTGGGGTTCTTTGTGCATTTTATAATTTCGCTATAAGATGTGGTTTGCTCTTATATAAGTATTTTGCATTTTAAAGGCGGTTAAACATTTTTTATTTCACGAAGCAGGAGCAGCACGCATCCATTCTTCCCCTTCATGTGCAGGCCCAAAGAGTGTGCGTCACGCAATAACTCCACTCCACGCTGTTACTTGAAGCGTAAAAGGCCATTTTATTAGGACAAGGTTGCAATCATTTAGACTTATTAACAGTACATCAATGTAAGAAATATACGTTCCCACGCATTGTCCATTCTGCCTTCTCAAAACCATCTCACCTGTTTGACTCTTCCCCATTCACTCGATAACTTGCCCTTTAAGCATCCTCCGTTGACTTTGCCTTCATTGCTCATTGCCTCCCGAGCCCCGCGAACAGTCACCTGTGTACTGTTCTCCCCCCGGCCGAGGGGTGGATCCGCCTGTACGTGACTCCCCACCCCTCCAAAGTACCATAACGCCTCTGCTTCACAACCTGCCCTAAACTGGCACCCCCAGACCTAAAAAAGCACCCCTAGTCCTTCACTGAAAACCTGTAGGGTGGGTGGGTGGACAACGTTTCTAAATCCACCCGGTGGTGCTCAGGTGTTAGGAAGAGGCCGGATCTTCCTCTCCTGACACCTTATATGCCCTCCCAATCCCACCCCTTACTTTAACCCCTCTAGTCCCGCCCCCCACCTTGTCCTTCCGCTATTGCGCGAATACCCCGGGGGAAGACTGGTCTGCGACCTTCACTTCCCCCGGGGGCCGCATTGCGCAATAACTACACTCCACGCTGTTATTCGAAACGTAAAAGGCCAATTTATTAGGACAAGGTTGCAATCATTTAGACTTATTAAAAGTACATCATTGCAAGAAATACGTTCCCATCCCATTCCCATGCATTCTCCATTCCGCCTTCTCAAAACCATCTCACCTGTTTGACTCTTCCCCATTCACTCGATAACCTCCTTCCTTTCCCCATTCTCACCTTCACTTGCCCTCCAAGCATCCTCTGTTGACTTTGCCTTCATTGCTCATTGCCTCCCGTGCCCCGCTATCAGTCACCTGTGTACCGTTCTCCCCCCACCCAAGGGGTGGATACGCCCGTATGTGACTCCCCACCCCTCCAAAGTACAGCCAACCAGGGAACCCCTGTGGGGCGGTTACCTGCCCCACCCCCCACACTGTCCTGTGCACCTTTTGCCTCCTGCCAGCCGACCCTGCGGCCTCCTAGTGGACGACCATCCACCACCTCACCCTGTGTCCTGCAGCAAAGTAACATTCTTGGTACAAACGTGAATCGCGAAAGCCCATCCAAAGCGGGCCCACGTGCCCTTCAGTCCTGTGCGCTTAAAGGCTGCCCCACTCTGCAGCACCTGGTGAACGACCATCCACCTAAACATGCGTCCCCTGCAAGTCAGGAACGTTCCCAGGACAAACCCCAAGAAGAAAAGATGCTCTCAACGCGGTGATAGTCCATCACCCCACCTGTACCTGCGTGCCGGGTAAGCAAATAACATCCCATGGGGCCACTCCCTGCCGTAAACGGCACCCCCCAACGCGGTGAACGACCATCCACCACCTGGACCAACGTCCGTATAAACTAGCAACATGTCCGGGCCCAATCATTTGACCAAAAAAAGGTGCCTCCTCTCGCGGTGAACGGCCATCCACCACCTGGCCTGCATCCCGTGGAACTGGTAACCTTGCAGGGCCAATCCCTGTCCGCAAACAGACACCTCCCTCGCCATGAACACCCAGTTACCACCTGGACCTGTGTCCCATGTACATGCAACCTTTGTCGGGCCCAATCCTTGACCCAGAGACAATTGCCCCCTCGTGGAGAACGACCGTCCACCACACGTACCTGTGCCCAGCAAAACAAGCAACCTTTCTGGACCAATCTATTGATCACCCAAGGTGCCCCCCCCCGAACCTTCGAGGTGAATGACCATCCACCCCTTGTACATTCGTCCTTTGCGTCCCTTGATAAACAATAAGATGTTAGACCGCTCCTTGTCCATAAAAAAGTGCCCCCCAACGCTGTGTAGCATGTAAGTTTGTTTCCCTTCTATATTTAATTGCATCGCATCTTTTTTTTTTTGTTTTTTTTGTGTAAGATGTTTATTGCACAGTTCAAAAGAAATTTAATACATCTTCTCGCCTACAACCATCCAGGCCGGCTACAGCATGTACACTAAATATGCAATGTTACTTGGTTTACACAGCCCATCAGCCGACATCCGTGGGACCGGCGGCGTTACAGGTTAGAACACCCGATCATTGTGCAATACATCCCGTTAGTTATCTCATGTTTATAGTCTTACACATTTTATACCAAAATGAAAAACCACTTCCTGTGGCGTGCCCCCGTAGGAGCAACAGCTAACCCATTTACTAACAGTGTAAAATTGTGAAAGAACAAAACAAACTTTGACCACTACGGCACAGCATTCTCCCCCCTCATCTTATACGCTGACCTATTCTCGTCTACAGTATTAATATACCAATTATACGCACATTCTTATTCACTGTTGTCCACTGATTGCGCTTGAAGGTACTCTCGCAAGTAAAGCCAGTAGTCTTTTGGACGCGACCTAGCTGGTAGTTCTTCTTCATAAGTCATTAATGTGTCACAACAGTAGACTAGGTCCTCTGGCCATCTCTTCATTTTCGGCCTTATCCTGCTATTCCAATGTATTGAGACCCTTCTTTTGGCCATTAAAAGTGCGACTGCACAAAATTTGCGCTTCTTCGCTCTGAGTTGCGGAACCAGACCCAACAAGCACACTTTAACTGTACAGTCTATTGACATGCCTAACATAGCGCTAAGCGCCTGCGTGATCTGCAACCAAAACCCCGCAACTGCTTGACATTGCCACGCCAGATGTAGAAAATCTGCATTTTCTTGCTTACATCGCACACATCTTGAGTCATCACGTAAACCATATCTGAAGAGCCTCTGTGGCGTATAATACATTTGGTGCAAATATTTATAGTGAATGATTCTCAGGTTACCATTTGGTGTCAACAAAGTGGTGAGTGTGCAGGCTGCTGCCCATTCTTCTACAGTTAGCTCATCATCCATTATGGAGCACCATTTTTCTCTCATTTTGGTAGTGTTCCTCCCTATATCCGCCTGCAAGCTAGTGTATAATTTCGATACTAGATGTGATGCTGTGGGCGTTGTCAATAAAAGTTGTAGTGAAGATAATTGTTGGGGCTCTTCTGGATATGTTGTGTAGTGTTCTTTGATAGCCTTCTGTAATCTATAATATGTAAAATTAAATAACAGTGTTGGATGGCTTATGTAAGTCAGCTTGTCCAGCGTTTGGAAAACCCCATCTTGATATAGACCGCCCATCTTGTCCATCCCTGCTTGTCTCAGCAAATTCATGCCCACCTGCTCTTGCGTGACTGAAAGTGCCGGATGATCTGCCAGTGGTAGGGCTGGTGCGTACAATGGCAATTTCCCTGCTTTTTTCCCCATCAGTCGCCATGCTTCGTTCGTGGCATCAATTGGGTTAATGTCACGCTCGTGTAACTTCGGTCTCTTATGTGGTAGTATGCTTGCCAGCGGTATAGGTGATGCATCCCCCGTTTCTACCGCGACATGTGTCAGGAACGGTATTTCATGGTACCAGTAATGTGCAAACTGCGCCTGAGCACATAAGTAATAAAGAAGAAGGTCCGGAACTCTAAAGCCCCCTTGTGCATATGGTAGTGTCAACGTCTGCAATTCTAGTCTAGCATGCTTTCCCGCCCAAATTAGACTGACGACCAATTTGTTAATATTTCGGAACACCTCAGCAGGAGGCTTGATAGGGATATTGTTAAATAAGTATAAGAACTTAGGCAATAGCACCATCTTCACTATCGCAGTTCTGTCCGCCAGTGACAAAGGTAATCTGTTCCATATTTTGATTTTGTCCTCTAGTGATGATATTACCCTACCGTAATTTGTTCGGATGACCAACTCAGGATCTCTGTGGAACCATATGGCCAAGTACTTAGTCGGTTCCTCCTGCCACTCCAGCGGATAGTCTAGGGGAAAAGGAACAGTGCTATCCGTCAATGCCAAGATCAAGGATTTAGACCAGTTGATCTGCAGTCCTGAATATTGGCCAAACTTTATGTAGTCACGCAATAAGGGGTTCAGGTGGTGTGCCGGCTCTTTCACATAAAGTACCATGTCGTCCGCATATAGGGAGATGTGTATGGGGCGTGTTGGGAATTGTAGGGCTGAATAGTGATGGTGTTGCCTGATCTTGCATGCCAAAGGTTCCAATACCAGAGCGAACAGCATTGGTGAGAGCGGACATCCCTGTCTAGTACCTCGTTGTATCATGCTCGGATCTGAGACGTACTTGTTAATTTTAATGCGTGCTGAAAAATTCGTGTATAACATCGAGATCCATTGTATGTAAATTAGCGGAAACCCCATACGAATCAGTACAGCTTGTAAGAAGGGCCAATCTATTGTGTCAAATGCCTTAGGGGCATCAAGAAGCACTGCCGCGGCTTTAATCTTGGGAGACAGATAGTACGACAATGCAAATAGCGTGCGCGTGTTATGTGTGGTTGATCTATCAGGTATAAAAACAGATTGATCCGGTCTCACCAGTAGGGGCATGAGGGGTTTAAGTCGCGCTGCCAGCAGGCTCGCAATGATTTTCGTGTCCACGTTGATTAGGGACAAGGGGCTAAAGGAGTCGCATTGTTCCTTATCTTTCCCTGGTTTTAGTAGGGCAATTAGCATGGCCTCCCTCATTGACGCAGGAAGAGTTTGCGCTTCACGTGCAGCTCCATATACCCCCACTAAGTGCGGGGCCAACAGGTCCGCGAATGCCTTATAAAATTCATTTATAAACCCGTCGGGTCCCGGTGCTTTTCCATTTGGCAGACTTTTAATAACATCTGTGACTTCCTCAACTGTTACTGGCTGTGATAGGTATTCTCTATGGGCATTAGACAGCCACGCTATTTCAACTTCCGCCATGTATGACAGCATGTCTGCCTGCGACATAGTCTGCCTCTCAGCATAGAGCTGTCCGTAAGTGATCATGAATTCGTTCATTATACCCTTAATGTCTTGTGTTTTGCTGCCTGTGTGTGTATTGATTGTAGCTATATGCTGGGGTGCGTGACCTGCACATATTTTCTGAGCTAGCGCTCTCCCGGGCCTGCCCCCCTCCCCATACGTTCTGGCCACCTTGTGTTTCGTTACGTATTTGAGCTCGTCGGCCGCATATTTCTGATGCTCGGATAGGAGCAGTTGAATGTCAGCCAGAATTGTTGGATCACGTGTTTGTGTGTATCTGCATTCCTGTGCGTTTAGAGCGCGTTCCCGCGTTTGCAACTGGTGTCTTATATCCTTTAGAATACCCACTGTCGTGCTTATACATGTCCCCCTTAGCATCGCCTTAAAGGCCTCCCACAAGAGTCCCGGATCATCAGTCGTAGGGCAATTTAGTTCAAAATAATCAACTATAGCTTTATGTATTGTGTCTGTGTAGAGAGGGTCCAGTAATGCTCTGGCGTTGAACTTCCAAGTGAAAGGAGGGGGAATATAATGTGGCATGGCAACTGCTAATAGTACTGGAGCGTGGTCAGACAGTGTACGCGGTAGGTGCTTAACGGATATAGTCCATGCCGTCACCTCCCTTGTTCCTAGCCAATAATCTAGTCTAGACCAGCTGTTATGTGCTGCAGTAATGTGTGTTGCTTCTAGTGTCGCTGGGTGGTTGTCTCTCCACACATCACTTAGTTGTAGGTCCATGATAGCGTCTAGCAGTGTTGCCCTTGCTTTCTTGTGTGGTTCCGTAGTGTTAGGTGCGCAATCCATACCCTCCTTCAGGGTTACATTGAAGTCCCCCCCATATAACGTTTGCAACCTGTAATTCAGAAATGGTGTGCCATATTTTTGTGAAAAAACCTGGCTTATCTGTGTTCAGGCCGTATGTATTTATTAGCGCCAATTGTTGATTTCTCACAGAGCCTACTACAATGATGCTCCTGCTTCCTCGTCTTTCTGGACTGCTGTTACCTCAAAATTCACTCCCTTCCTTATCAATATGCTTACCCCGCGGGAATATGAGGAGTAATGCGAGCTATGTACTGATTCTGCCCATCTGGCCCCCAGTGTAGATGTGGTGCTACTTGCAATATGTGTCTCCTGAAGAAACGTTATATCTACGTGCAGTCTGTCAAGATAAGCAAAAATCTGTCGAATCTTTCTAGGGTTATTCAGACCCCTCACGTTCCAAGTAATAAAAGTTAGTGCGGCGGGTCGTGTTACCTCAGAGTGTCATAGTTTTATAGCATAAGTGCTCTGCAAGGCATTTCAGCGGCAACATCTTTAGCGCTACTCGACTACCACCTCTGCAGACGATAGGTCGTGCTATTTGCAATGTCGAAGAGGTCGCAATGCTTCTTAGCCATAGTGATCTAACTCGAACAAACCCATAGTATCCCCCCCACCCCCCACCCACTTTAGCGCCCAAACTTTGCCAAAGCCATATCCCAAAATGAAGTGAACAGTACATTGAAACTTAACTGTAGGTGGGGCACACCTGCTCGGGGGTTCCACCAGATGCACACAACTCCATCCCATAGTGGATGTGGACGGGTGGTATGCGAATAACATGAACCTTACTGTTATGTCTCCTTGCCCTCCTCACCCTACTCGCAGGGTGCACTATAAGGGAGGTCGTTTGACTTGTCATCCTTCATCCTGCAGCGAAACATGTTCCTGCCCCGCACTGCTAATATGCATCGTACATTCTAATAGCTAACTCAGTATTTCAGACTTCTATACCCGCACATTCAGACGATCTGCTTATAACATATGTCTGCTCTACTAATCATGTAGTGCCAACAGCTGGGGCAAACAGTCGCTTAACAGTGATCATTACAGATAGTCTAATTTCCACTATCCCTTAACATTTCTATGGTATTAACATTACTCACTGCGTGCTTGAAAGTTCAGTTCACAGTGCACAATTTATAGCAAACTCCAGGAAATCTCCAACATTCATCCGTGCCACCATCTTATCTAGTCTGGTCCTTTTATCTAGTTCCTGTGGCCCAGTTTCAAACCCGCGGCAAGGCCCGCTACAGCCGGCCTGCGGGAGGTAGCAACCAAGCGCACCACCTCGTTTAGTGTTCACCAGTACACAGGACTTTCACATAGTGGATCAGTACAGTCATTTCAAGTACGTCAGTCTTCATCGCTGCCCAGTTCCTCGCGACCTTGCGTTTTGCGCCGCCGTCCTAGCTTCTTGATGTATTCTTGTGCTGCCTGAACTGTGAGGAGGATTGTGGATTTGCCAGCGTTCGTAACTTTGAGTTTCGCTGGATACAGCATGGCGTATTCGATGCCCAGGTCTCTCAGTTTCTTTTTTACAGGATTGAACTCCTTGCGGCCATTTGAACCGCCATGGTGTGATCAGGATAGAACTCAAGTTTATTTCCCTGGTGGTTGATGTCTCCCTTTTCTCTGGCAAGTCGGAGAACCGTGTCTCTATCCCTGTAGTTAAGCATGCGGGCGATTATTATTCGCGGAGGAGCCCCTGGTTTCGGCCTAGGTGCAAGTGAGCGATGAGCACGTTCTACCAGGAAGACCGTTGATAGTCCTTCTTCTCCAAACAGCTCCTTGAGCAACGACTCCACGTAGTCCTCCATCTTGCCCGTGTTTGTGGTTTCTGGCAGGCCTGCTATTCGGACGTTGTTGCGTCGAGACCTGGCTTCCTGATCCTCCACTTTAGCTCGCAACACCTCCAGCATTTTCTCCATTCCTCCACACTGTTTTGTCGTGGACGCTGATTCATCTTCCACCTTGGAAAGACGTTGTTCTGCCTCCACTAGTCTTTCTCCGTGTTTATCGAGTTTCGCAGCCATGTTGTCTACACGTTGCACTACGCTATCCAATTTGCTATTAATTTCTTGTAGACTGTGTTGTATCGCCCTGAGTACGCTTTCATTGCCGCTCCCCTCTTCAGTCTCATTGTCCCCTTCATTCTCAGATAGCGCAGCGGCATTTTTTGGCTGTTTCTTCGTTTCGAATTGCAGCTTTGATTGTTGTTTCTCAGGTTTCCCCATAATGGTCGTGTGTGGCTTATAGTTGCGCAGGTGTTGTCACAGTCCTTCAATATATAGATTGTGCTCTCTGTGTTAGCTGGGTGTATGTGCCTTAGTCAGAACATCAGGGCCATGGTATCTGTAGATCGTTATGTGCTATTTATCGTGTTCACAGCACCTACCCTCCGAGGTTCCCGACTGCCACGCCTGTACTGGGCATGCAGGAGCGTCGTTGTGTGTATGTGTGCGGCTATGAGGAGTGGCAGACAAGTCCAAGCATTATGTTATGTCTTTATTTGCGGCAAAACCTCAACAGCGCCACACGTTGTGCTTCTCTGTTCTACTGTGCTTTCTGCTGCTGCCATATGTAGCCAGTAGTTGACTCAGAGGTCGTACTTCTCCGTGCTTAATGATTGCACCCTGCAGCGTGTAATTCACGGCGTTTCATTGCTGACTTTTGCTCCTGCAGTGGTGGGCCATTTATCTTGTAGCGCTCCCGGTCATTAGTTCTTACAGCGCACCGCAAATAGCAGTTACAGCCGTCTCCTGCACATGCGGTTTACCCTCCTTGCACTCTCCAGCGTTATTAGTACCACCACTGCCTCATTCTCGCCCGGCACACTTTCATTACAGTCCTACCAGCATTGCGATAGCTCCGTGCTCCCCGTTGCTCACCGCCGCCGTCTCCGGGTCTATGCGTTCGACTTACGTCGCCATTTTGGGCACAGTGGAATGCAAACGCGGTGCTGTTCGTGTTAAGTGCAGAGCGCACCGGGGCTTACACTTTGGGTTTCGTGCTGGTTTCGCTGCCTATGCCGAAGTTTTCCTCGAATTGGAGCCCTTGCCTGACATCAGTAGTCGTCTCTCTGTCACTCGGTCTCAGTGACCGGGAGCCGCCATTTTGGGTGCCTCGGGTGACTGTAGTTCTTACATCCGATATCTCGCTCGTCTGGCACTATTTGAGGTCCTTAATACTCGCAGTCGGCGGACTGCATGTTCCGATTGTGTTTTCCGACGTTCTCGCTTTTCTCTCGGTCCATTTGCATACTTTAGGCCGCTGTATGTTACACCCATCCGGCGGAGCTGGCTCACAAGCCAACTATCCCGCAGTGCGCCCTCTAGCGCCCCCAATTGCATCGCATCTTTAAGGAATGTTTAACCTTAGAAGTTCCTGATGACACAGAAGTATTCTAGAACGTGTTGTGATCTTCAGATGATCATAGGATTGCAAAGTGAACAAACTTTGGTCTTTCTTAAGAATCAAACTTCTGCATGTTAATCTTTAATTTGTCTCTTATATCTTTGTGCTTTGGATATTTACATTTGGATCCCGCTACACGCAGTGAACGACTATTCACCACCCGGGCCTGCATCCCGTACACAGAACGTTCTCGGGCCAAACTTCGTCCATGAGAGGCGCCCCCCGTGGACGACCATCCACCACCTGCACCTGTGTCCAAATGTAAGTGAGTAACAGTCCCCGACCATTCTTGGACCGTGACAGGTGCCCCCCCTTGAATAAGACCCCCCCTCAATTTCACCTCAAACAGTCTCATCACCAGTGCGCCATGGCCTGGACCTCCAAATCCATAACCCCCCAACCCGTCCTCTAGCAAGCACAATCCATGCGCGTGACCAGGATGCCCCATGCTCCGTTCACTTGAAACACATCCCCGGCTAAGCATCCCAGGATAACGCCAGACCTGATATATCCCAGTAAACTTCTCCCCCGCATGTATTCTCAGATCGGGACAACCTCATATTTTCTGCGACCCAATGTCAACCGTACTGGCAACAAACATCCCCCCACAAATTTAATTAGACTGGTTCCCCCATCATCTCACAGCCCGATGATTGTGGTCCCTGCCCCAGTGATGTCTGCACACCCGCTAGTGCGCCTCCTGTGCTGTCCAAATGCCGGGAGAAAGACCACCCCCATCCAGGTGACTGCCCTGGCTCCCGCTCTACTTCCAGATCCTATGGTAGAAAAAGAAAAATTAGTTCTGCAAGAAATACATCATGGTCCCCAGCCCCCTTACGGCAGTCGTCCTAAACACCTCTGCAAAAAACCCATGCCCCCAGTACCTACGTCGCCACAGACACCATGCTGTACTCCTGTCGTCCCGAGTCCGCAGCCCCCCAAAGGATTAGCCCCCGCTGCTCTGCTCGAAATGCCTGTGCCTCATTTTTGGCACCACCAACCGCCCAGCGCAAACCAACCTGCCCCCCCTACAGCCCCTTTTATCCGTAGCTCCCTCTGAACCATAAACTCCCGCCTCCAGGGTGTGCAGTACCAAGCACGCAGTTCAACGAAAAAACTCAGACAATATAACCCAGCGGCTCTATACCTCTACCACAGCATTCCATCTTCCTGCCCCACCTCTGCCAACCCCGCACAAAACCCCACGTTACGTGCCCTTGTCAGATCATGCGCACTTGCCCAAACAATGGCCACCGAGCCACCACCTGCACCCCTGAACACATGCCTCGCCTTCAGAATCTCCTCGTTCCCCCGCCAAAAAACACACCTCCCCCTACAATCCCACCAAAATACCCTGCCCATGCCGACGTGTCAGTCACCCGTCACCTTATTACTTTCACCCACAAACCCCTTTTGTAGCACCATCATACCCGTGTTCGCTATCGTAGACTGTGCCTTACATCTTGCACTCGGCTCACGTGACCCCCACCCCGCCCCCAGGAAACTGCAATGCAACAAATCCCGAATAGTAAAACCTTTTACCATCCGTTATAGCCCGTCACAACTGGCCCCCACCCTGGTGTGGATAGCCCATCTGACAAGCCCCTACCCCGCACACCCGATGAGCCATGATGTGAAGCATGCCGCCTCCTACATCGTACACCAAAAAACCTGACTTCCTCCCAGACCCCATGACCCCCAGTTAGCCAGGAAGGACCCCCCAGGCCCCGAACCTCAACCCGCCTGCGTCACATCTGTGGAATCCGTCCCCTTTGACCCCGGGGGGCCTGTCCGGCATAATACCTCCTGCGGAAACCTACCCCCCTCCCCAATCTGCCCTGTCCCCTTCTCTGCTAATTCATTGAGCCCACGTAATGCTGCCAAGCTCGCCAGCAAGCCATGCTTTGGGTAGTGTCTGCATCTTGCGAAACCCCCCCCCCCCGCCGCAAGGGTAATTGTCCAACCTCTGAGCCCCACCATCATATGAATGCCAATGCCTCGCCACCAAATGACCGCTTGTGAGCCGACCGGCCACCCTTGCTACCCCAGTTGCCATATTATCCTCTCTGACTCATGCCACCCAACGTTGGGTTCCCATCGTGACTCCTGCCACAGCATCACTTGTATCCCCACAACACCCCCCCACACTCATAGCGCACCGCTGCTGAACTGCCAGTGTCCCCGCCAAAAGCTTTCTGCTTTCCCAGGCCTCAGCCGTAATCACGTAGCTGAGGGTTAAACCAGTACATCTTCCGTTTTTATACAATCTGTGAACAGGTTTTTAAGTGTTCAGAAATGTGGCGCTCAACTTATCACGGTAAGTATTAAGGTGTCGTGGTATAGAATTAGGTGCTTCTTGGCAGAGGAAAACCTTAACCTCTGTAAGAGAAGAGGATCAGGGACCTCTCTCTAATGTAATTGGACAAGAATCCAGAGCACACTTAGTGTATCAAATAAAATTTCAATCTTCAAATGGTCAAATGGCCAAACCAATGGGATAGATCAAACCAGTCATAAATTTTCAAAAGTTTTATTGTTCAACAGTGTTCTTTTCTCAGAATCACTGTGCCATATCACTCTAGCCTACACGTGTTTCATCACAGCATGTGGCTGTGAATCTTCAGGGCTGATCTAAAAGATCGAGGCGCGTTATCGGGAGACCGGTGATAATTCCGTCCCGGTCCTAATCGGGATGTTTCTGTACACAAGAGAGCGGTACCGAAGATAATCGGTTTCCGTCAGAATGGGGGTAGCGTGTGAGGTTACACAGCGTCGGTAATTCGGGCCGTTTGTTGCCCGTGGGTTGAGCTTGGTGCAGCTCCAGTTTCCAAGTTGCTGAATGCGAGTTTGGAAAATAAACCTCCCGGCAAGATTCTCAACGCGGGGAGGTCAGGTTTCTCATTGCAAGTGGTCACGTAACCTCGCTCGCGATGAGAAACTACCAGTCCTTGTTAAGAAAGCTGCCGCTCAAGTAAAAATCTACTTGAGCGGCAGAAAACTACAGCTCGCACTGTGCAAGATGCCGTTTTCTATGATTGCACAGTGCCGGATGCTTGTCCGCACTATGCAATCATTGAAAACGGCATCTTGCACAGTGCGAACCGGCTACTATGCAGTTTGCGTAGTGCTACGCGTAGCTCGCGAAGTGCACTTAAAACTGGTGCAAACGATGCGGCCGCTGACGCATAATTGCAATGAAATTATTAAACTGTCACACATAGCAATCTGAGACCATGGCAGCTATGGTGATTTAACCACTCAGTGCATTCTGTGAGCTGTAGTCTTGACATGCCTCAGTGGAGCGCTTTGTATAAACACACTTGAAAACAAAGATACCTAAAACGAAAGGCTTGGATTGTAAACATGGTGTGCTGCTCTTTTTTTAGAGGAATGGGACACATTTGTCCTTATTCAGACAGGGTACGGGATAAAGGCGGAAGAAAAAGGGGGGAATAGGAAAACTGTAAAGAAGGAGAAAGCATAAACAACAAGCATTGGCATAGCCAATAGGTCTCGCCTTTGGGACCTTATAAGTGTTTAGGTATCCAGCACAATATCCTTGGTGCAACAACATCAACTGTTGCATGGCTAAAACTTATGAGGTCCCACAGGGGCGACCTATTGACTATGCCAATGCTTGTTGCCCTTGCCAAAAAGACACACATATTGCTTGAAACTTACTGTCTGGTGTGGCGGAGGCGGTGGGTACCATGATGACAAGGGGAAACACTTTGCCGTGGTAGAGCAGGCATGGGGCACATGCTGTCTGCCTGGTGGCCCCCATGCCTCCCATTCTTCACGTGCAGGCTGCTTCAAGTCAGCTGAACAGGACTGCTTTTGAGGATGTCTCACTGAAGAGAAGGCTCCTGTTTCTGGGACAGTACACGTGCTCTTGTGTCAGCCCATGCCAAGGTAACTGGTGCGGGTCCTCCAGAAACACCAGAGGACTACCCCAACAAAGCGATCAGATCAACCCCCCGGTCTTGCTTCCACCAAAACCACAAAAAAACATTTTCTTCCCCACCCTCTCTGTCGATTTTTGGTGCAGTCAGAAAGATGCTTTTTGCAGAGGAAACACGCCAGCAGCTGCCTTTTCCTGAGGTGTGCACAGGGGGCATCGGCCAAACCATTTACAACCCCCCTTCAAACACGAGGTAAAATCTCCATCTGCGACTACACAGCACCACCCACTTTCCATTTCACAGGACAGGACCCAACCTGGTCCAGACTCTTATTTACCTACCCTCAGTATGCCCCGCCCTGGCTCCGCCTCCCGCTATACATCCACCGGCGGAGGAACCTGTCAATAAGTGATTCCTAGAATGTGTGTGTGAGTGTGTGAGAAAGCGAACGTGAGCTGTCAGCTTTTGGCACCTGCATGTCTAAAACAAGGGGCAATGTGTTTTTTGCTTGTTCTGTTTTGGGTTGCCTCAATTCAAAATATTTATCCTGAAAACTAAAATGAGACAGATCTTGCATCACTGGTCGAAGAACAAGTTTGTTATTCGTGTGTGGGAAATAAGCGATGCCAGGGCAGGTACACCCTGGAAGCCAAGCAGACTGGGTCGCGTGCCAAAAGGGTGGGTAAATCTACTGCAGAACAGTTCAGAAATTGTTACATGTCCCGCAAGAATAAATAACTATTTGAGCCCAGGTATTTACCTGGTCCAATTACAAGTTTACTGCTGATTTAAAACAGGTGGCGTGGTGTAAAGAATGGCCTCATAGCAGCTCCATTGGACATTCCGATGGCGCTATACGGAAGAAAATGTACGCCTAAACAATGAAAATGTTAAGTACATTTGCACCATGTATAGGTCCGGCTTTACTACGTTCTGCGCGACAATAATAACACTACCATCACTATAGTCTGCTTTTCAGTAGAGATAAAAGGAAATACTTTCCGGCGTACCTTCAGAATGAAAGCAAGCGTGCCCCTCGCACGGCAGCAGGGGAGGGGGCCTGCGCGATTCCCTTGCGGGAGCGTGCAACTATATGGCGCTGCGCGCTCCCTTAAGGAAATTGCCAGACGTGCACGCGTTGCCATTGCAAGCAATGCAACACGTGCACGTATTTGCCCCCAAAGCGGTGCCGATGGCATTGGGTCTCTCTCCTATGCAGCGCATGTGCGTTGCGTAGGCGAGACCTAAAAATGAACCTATAAAAGAGAGATAAAGAGACACGCAGGGTTGGGGTTTGGGGTGGAAAAACAGGCATTAGTTGTCTACAAGGCACTCTAGCATTTTACTGCTCCTGCAGCGGGCCCCTAAGAAAATCTTTGGGGCCCTGTGCTTGTTATTTTTTAGGTCTCGAACTGATCATGCGCTGGTCTGGCCGAGACATTTAGTAGCTGCTTTTAAAAGTGCTACCAAAGCGGCCACCAGCTTACTGTCACACGCACAAGCGCGCGAATCCCTAGCGTGCTTTAGCACGTCATCGCGATCGTGATCACCTGCGCTATCAGAGTGATCGCGATCGCGATGACTTTCGCTTTCACGGCCGCGCAGCGTTACTTTTACTGCTGCGCAGCCAATGCTTGTTTGGTTATCCTGTCTCTGCTCCTGTTAAATGCTTAGTTTGCTTTACTTCCTATAAGCCTTCCCAGCCACTTTATTATTCTGCTTGCCCATGACTCATCTTCCTGATCTCCCGTGCCTTGCCCAACACCATCTCACCACTCCCACTTGCCCTCCGAGGTCACTGCGTTCAGTGACCTCTTTCCGCTCCACTGTGTATTGATTTCCTCCCTCCCCTTTTGAAATTTTATACAAAGCGATCTCGGCCCGTAGGTATTGGAGCGCTTTACACAAGCATCAGTTTCATAACACACGGTAACATTAATTTTTTGGTAGGGCCGGTATTGTTTTGTGTGTGCTGAATTGTTTTAACAATCAATGTTGGAGGGCGTTTCGACAGCCCGGTAAATTGAGGTCTTCTTCAATTGTTGGTGCTTGAGGTTAGAGCGTGGGCTTGCTGGCAGAAGCCACTTGAAAGCTCAGTCTCTGTCTGGAGCTTTCCGTGGCTCCGCCACATATACTTAAATTGCACAGGATGTTCCAGACTTAACAGAGTTCTTGTAAACAGGCACCTACGACAGCACATACAGCAGCACTGATAAAGGACATTGTTTACAGAATAACTCTAATAAGTGACAGCTCACAATGTTCCACTTTGATAGCTGCATCTAATGTTTCTCACTCGGCACCTCTTATAAATGCCCCCTCTGATAACTTTGTGTGATGTTAATACTCACATGCCATTGCATATAAACAACCCGTAATGTTTTAACTTCTCCCTCTCTGTCTAATGTCACATGCTTCAGCGCCTCTTCTAAACAGTCCCTGGATATCAGCCCTGCCCCAAAGCACACTCTTGCATAAGAGCTATATTTCATGTGTGGAGCAAATGTAATGTTGCTGCAGTCTTGCTTAGCACTGTTTCTTATGTCTCTTTCCCGTTAGTTAGTTTTTTTCACAACAAGTTTTATTTACCCTATTATTTAACCCTCTGCAGGACCCCCACCCCCCTTGAACATCCTCAATGACTGGAACCCAATCTCCACTGAGGACACCATCCGCCTGATGAACTCTATCCACTCAGGATCCCCCACAGACCCATGCCCTCACCACATCTTTAACAAAGCAGACTCCATTACGTCATCAACTGCTCCCTCAACTCCGCAACCTTCCCGGAAAGTTGGAAACATGCCGAACTCAGCGCCCTTCTGAAGAAACCCACAGCTGACCCCACCGAACTCAAAAACTACCGCCCCATCTCGCTCCTTCCATTCCCGGCCAAAGTCATCGAGAAAGCTGTCAACAACCAGCTCGCAGCCTTCCTCGAAACCAACAAATCCCTCGACTCCTCACAGTCCGGCTTCCGAGCCAAACACAGCACTGAGACCGCACTCATCGCAGCAACAGACGACATTCGAACTCTGCTAGACAACGGAGACACAGTCGCCCTCATCCTCCTCGACCTCTCCGCAGCCTTTGACACAGTTTGTCATAGCACCTTAATACAACGCCTCAGTTACATCGGAATCCAAGGAAAAGCACTGGAATGGATCACCTCGTTTCTTGCCGGAAGAACTCAGAGAGTCCGCCTTCCACCATTCAAATCAGAAGCTACCGAAGTCATCTGCGGCGTGCCACAAGGATCTTTACTCAGTCCCACCCTCTTCAACGTATACATGAGCCCCCTCGCGGCTATCGCACGCCAACACAACCTCAACATCATCTCCTACGCTGATGACACTCAACTGATACTATCACTCACCAAAGACCCCAACACCGCCAAAACCAACCTACATGAAGGAATGAAAGAAGTAGCCGAGTGGATGAAGTACAGCCGTCTTAAACTGAACTCTGACAAAACTGTAGTCCTTATCCTTGGTACCTCCCCCTCCGCCTGGGATGACTCTTGGTGGCCAGAGGCCCTTGGAAAAGCACCCATCCCGACGGACCACGCACGGAACTTAGGTGTCATCCTGGACTCCTCACTCTCTATGAACAGACAAGTCAACGCCGTCTCATCTTCTTGCTTCAATATTCTTCGCATGCTCAAAAAAACATTTCGCTGGATCCCCACCGAAACTAGAAAAATGGTCACCCACGCATTGGTCACGAGCCGCCTGGACTACGGAAACACCCTATACGCCGGTACCACCGCAAAACTCCAGAAAAAACTCCAACGCATCCAGAACGCCTCAGCCAGACTCATACTAGACATCCCGCGTAAAGACCACATCTCCGGACACCTGAAAAACCTCCACTGGCTCCCCGTTAACAAGAGGATTACTTTCCGCCTCCTAACCCACGCACACAAAGCACTCTACGAACTTGGACCCGAATGCCTCAACTCACGACTTTCCTTCTACACCCCCTCCCGCCACCTACGATCCTCCAACCAAGCCCTTGCAACTGTACCTCGCATCAACAAAACCACCATGGGAGGCAGATCCTTCTCCTACCTGGCAGCTAAAACCTGGAACTCACTTCCCACTTACCTTCGCCTCACTCAGAACCACCTTACATTCAGAAAGCAACTTAAAACCTGGATATTCGACAAGTAATCCCCCACCCTTCCGGCTTCCGAGCCAAACACAGCACTGAGACCGCACTCATCGCAGCAACAGACGACATTCGAACTCTGCTAGACAACCGAGACACAGTCGCCCTCATCCTCCTCCACCTCTCCGCAGCCTTTGACACAGTTTGTCATAGCACCTTAATACAACGCCTCAGTTACATCGGAATCCAAGGAAAAGCACTGGAATGGATCACCTCGTTTCTTGCCGGAAGAACTCAGAGAGTCCGCCTTCCACCATTCAAATCAGAAGCTACCGAAGTCATCTGCGGCGTGCCACAAGGATCTTTACTCAGTCCCACCCTCTTCAACGTATACATGAGCCCCCTCGCGGCTATCGCACGCCAACACAACCTCAACATCATCTCCTACGCTGATGACACTCAACTGATACTATCACTCACCAAAGACCCCAACACCGCCAAAACCAACCTACATGAAGGAATGAAAGAAGTAGCCGAGTGGATGAAGTACAGCCGTCTTAAACTGAACTCTGACAAAACTGTAGTCCTTATCCTTGGTACCTCCCCCTCCGCCTGGGATGACTCTTGGTGGCCAGAGGCCCTTGGAAAAGCACCCATCCCGACGGACCACGCACGGAACTTAGGTGTCATCCTGGACTCCTCACTCTCTATGAACAGACAAGTCAACGCCGTCTCATCTTCTTGCTTCAATATTCTTCGCATGCTCAAAAAAACATTTCGCTGGATCCCCACCGAAACTAGAAAAATGGTCACCCACGCATTGGTCACGAGCCGCCTGGACTACGGAAACACCCTATACGCCGGTACCACCGCAAAACTCCAGAAAAAACTCCAACGCATCCAGAACGCCTCAGCCAGACTCTTACTAGACATCCCGCGTAAAGACCACATCTCCGGACACCTGAAAAACCTCCACTGGCTCCCCGTTAACAAGAGGATTACTTTCCGCCTCCTAACCCACGCACACAAAGCACTCTACGAACTTGGACCCGAATGCCTCAACTCACGACTTTCCTTCTACACCCCCTCCCGCCACCTACGATCCTCCAACCAAGCCCTTGCAACTGTACCTCGCATCAACAAAACCACCATGGGAGGCAGATCCTTCTCCTACCTGGCAGCTAAAACCTGGAACTCACTTCCCACTCACCTTCGCCTCACTCAGAACCACCTTACATTCAGAAAGCAACTTAAAACCTGGATATTCGACAAGTAATCCCCCACCCTTCCTCAAGCGCCTTGAGACCCTCTGGGTATGTAGCGCGCTATATAAATCACTTGACTTGACTTGACTTATTGAGTGATTAAGCAAAGTAAGATACGTGGCTCCCCACAGTCAGGAGATCGCCACCAAGCATCGTGGCACATTTTACATCACTAGTGCAAAGTCCAATCAATAAAAGGAGAAAAGACAAACCCCCCCCCCTCCACCACCCGCCAACCCCCACCACCCAACTACCCTACTACCCACCCCTTATCCCTCCCTAACCCCATGCACGTGAGATTATAAAACATTCAGTACTTGGTCGTAGTGTGCTAGGTATGACACAGTTCTCAGGCCTGTACGGCATCCTCCACCTATATTTCCTCCTCTTGTTCTACTGGGGGGTCCAGTGTCAATCCCCTATAGTCCGCCCACCGCTTCCAGATCTTAAAATGCTTACGGGGGCATCCTCTTGCTTCAAATACCGGGTGTTCTAGCCCCATAAAGTAGTCTCGTCCAGCCTTCCATGCACACAGGGGGGGGCTCGCTCTCCCTTCCACGCTCGGGCCAGGTCTCTTTTGGCAACAACAAGCCCCAGCAACAATAGATGGCGTTTATATATATTCCCACCGACACCCTCCAATACATGGAGCAACCCTAACCGATGGGTGCAGGGAATATCCCATCCCAATACCTCTGACAGGCAACTCCATACGCCCCTCCAGAAACCAATCAGCCCAGTACACGACCACACAGTATGCAGCAGCGTACCCGTTGCAGCCCCACAGCGCAGACACTCCGGAGACCCAATCAGTCCCGCCTTCCACAGCCGCTCTCGGGTGTAATAGGCCCTGTGTAAATACTTGAATTGGATTAGCCTAAGTCGCATTGCAATGGCAGCCCCTTGCGGGGATTCCTGGGCTTCCCTCCAATCATCCTCGTCTAGGGGACCAACATCCGCCTCCCAGGCCTCCTTGAGGGGAGGTAGGGTGGAGGAGCAATGAGTGACCAACGTTTGATAGATTCGGGAGACCTTCTTATCTCCAAGGTCTCCCATGAAGACCTTCGCTTCAACTGGGTTAAATTCTGGGAGCGACTCCATGTTAGCAATGCTAGGCGCTAGCGCATGGCGAAACTGTAGGTACCGAAAGAATTGGGTCTGGGGCATGTGGAACTCAGTACTGAGCTCCTGGAATGATTTGAGGGTGACCCCGGTCAGCACATGGACCAACGACGAGATCCCAATGGCGTCCCAGCTATCAAACCCCGCCAGGGAGGTCAGCTCGGGGAGCTGCCCGTTGTTCCACAACGGAGTCTCCGCCATTAATCTACCCCACCAGCCCATGCGACGCAGCGTCTGTCGCCACACAACAAAGACAACTCTCGTGGCACACGGCAATGTCTGCCGCAGCCTAGCCGAGTACAGGATCGTGTGTAGTGTGTTGTCTCCCATCAGCAAGCACTCCAGGGCATATGCTGGGTCCCCTCTGTCTCCATACCACCATTCATTAAGAACCAGTAACTGGGAGGCCTGATAATAGGACAATAGGTCCGAAGTGGCCAGACCACCACAATACGTGGACAGGAAGCATGTCCGCAGCGCCACCCTAGCAGCACCCCCAGCCCATAGGAAACGGCCTAGAACAAAGTTGACCTGCCGAAACCACTTGGGGTTAATCAGGTGGGGGTAGCTTTGTAGCTGGTATAAAAGGCGCGGGAGCGCAACCATTTTGAAGATCGCGGACCTACCGAAAATAGTTAGGGGCATCCTAGACCACGTTGTCACGTCTATCTGAACCCTCTCCCATACTGGCCCTATGTTACGTTCCCAGGCAATATCTACTGATTCCGAGAGGAACACCCCCAGATACTTCAAACCTCCGGCTGCTACCTGCAACCCTGATGCCCAGGGGTCCGCCACAATTCCGCCCCCCAACACCCACAGGGTGGACTTACGTGGATTTAGACAAAGGCCCGATACCTCCCCGAAGATACGCATGATTTCCAAGACTCGGGCCCCGATCTATGTAAATCAGTAAGAAAGAAGAGGACGTCATCTGCATATAATGCAATTCTATCAGTGAGGTTCCCACTCCACACAAAGCCCCACATCTGTGCGTCTATGCGCACCCAAGAGGCCAGGGGCTCCATAGCTAGGGCAAACAAGTATGGGGAGAGTGGACACCCCTGCCGGGTCCCCCGACCAATCGGAAACTTTTCTGAGACCGCCCCGGAGACACGCACCGAAGCTGTGATATTGGTATATAGTAGTTGGATGTAGGAAATAAACACCGGGCCCAGATTGAGACGAGGCAGGAGCGCAAATAGGTACGTCCAGCTAACCGAGTCGAAAGCTTTATCAATATCCGCTAGTAGCAGAGCCGCTCGTTCCCCCGTGGCCCCCATGGCATCAACCGCCGCCTGTGCCCGCCGGATGTTATGCCGCATTGCCCTATGTGGCATAAAGCCGGCCTGGTCTGGGTGGACCAGATCCGTCACATACGGGAGTAGTCGGTTCACCAGAGCCTTAGCCAGTATCTTAGCCTCTATGTTGAGCAGAGATATTGGGCGATAAGAGTCATGTCTATCGGGGGGTCTGCCCGGCTTCTGAAAGACCACAACTTCGGCATGACGCCAGTCAGGTGGCAACCTACCCCGTGCTCGTGCCGCCTCCAGTGCACTCCGGTAATGGGACCCCAGTTGGAGTTGAAATTTCCTATAGAATTCACTCTGGAAGTCACTTGGCCCAGGTGCCTTCCCTGTGTTGAGCTGTCCCAGTGCATCACCTAGTTCTTCCGCTGTAAGGGGGACGTCAAGTGCCTTCCTGGTCTCATCTGAGACCGCCCTCGGAGGCAAGTCATCAATGAATTTAGCGACCTCATCCGCCGACAGACAATCCCGCGGAGCATATTGTGCCGTAAAGTAGCAGGCAAAACTCGCTACCAGCTCAGCCGGGTCCGTAATCGCAACTCCGTCCCCAGCAGTGAGGCCCGGCAGCGCAATCGGTTGGAGATTACGTTGACATAGCCTATGGAGCATTGTACAGGACTTATCTCCCCACTGATATATTCTACTCCGCGTGGCCAGCCACGCTTGTCTAGCCTCATCAAGTAACACAGATGCATAGGACTGTTGTGCCTGCAAGAGCAACCTCACCGCAATCTCATCGCCCCCTCCCCGGCACCGCAGCTCCAAGGTTTCCACCAGTGTGGCCGCCTCGGCGATTGTCTCCCGGCGTCGTCGACGGGCCGCCGCACACCACACGATGTCTATACCCCGTATGGTGGGCTTCATCGCCTCCCAAACTACGACTGAGTCTATGTCGTCCACTAGGTTTTCCTGCCAGTAATGGGCAATCGCCCCCTGTAGATGTTGGATATAACCGGGCTGCTGAAGGTGCCACGAGGACATCCTCCACCGGAACGGTTGTCGTTTCCTAAGCAGCTCTACCCTGACTACCACCGGGGAGTGGTCAGACAGCCCTCTCGGCAAGATCCCGGCCTCCCGCACTCTGTTCAGGCATACACTGGGCACAAACACATAATCCAGTCTTGAGAAGGAGCCATGCACCGCAGAAACATACGTGTACTCGCGTACCTTGCGATGCATATGTCGCCACACATCCACCCAGCCCATCCCCTCCACCATAGCATTCAACCGGGTAGGGGGGGGGGGCAGCCGTTAGTGTCCCCTGCTGTCTCTGACGGTCCATGCATACATCCATCACCTCATTCCAATCGCCCCCCACTACAGCCAATGACTCTGGGCTATCCTCCCATACTGTAAACAGCTTCTCAGACAGAGCCCACTGCAGAGGAGGAGGGGCGTAGACACTTCCAAAAACCACTGGTTCAGTACCCACCATCCCTTTAACAAAAATGTAGCGACCCTGTGGATCTGCCCACTGCTTCTCGTGGACGTAGGCCAACCTGCGATGTACCAAGATGGCAACACCTCTGGACCCCCTAGAGAACCCGGTATGAAAGACTTGTTGGTAGCCAAACCTCTGTAGACTAAGCACCTTCGATCCCATCATGTGCGTTTCCTGTAGCAAGAGCACTTCTGCAGCCTCCCTCTTCCCCACCGCAAAATCGCCCCCGTTTAATCTTGTCAAGCATCCCCCTGACATTCCAGGTTACCACACGCATGGACTCACTGGGTATGCCCTTGAGGTATTTCAGCCATAATCGAGTGGGACTAACCAAGTAGGCCCCCTGCGCCACACCCACGCACTCAGCACTGTCATTAGTAAATCAGGGAGAATCACGTGCAGTCCCCCCCACCCACCCCAGGTCCCCCCCACAACAACACCAACCCCCCCACCTACCATAACCCAATCCAGCCCCAACTCTTCCCCTCCCTCCCCTCCCTTCACCCCACGCCCCCCACCCCTATACCTCATAGAACTCTGAAGTACCTGTCGCGGCATGGGCAACCTCGGGCCCAAAACAGAGGACCCAAGGCCAACCATACCAATGGATCCCAACACCCCCCGAAAACAGTCGAATCACCCCCCCAGTCAACTCCCACTCTAGTAGGAAGTTGGTGGCCCCTATTGAGTAGCCTCCCCAACCCCAACCCGCAATACCACACATGCACAAGCACCATTTAGAGCCGGCAACATAGGCAGTGTTAATGCATCCAAACTATGGGACCTGGCCGTGCGACCCCCTTCAGCCGGAGTCCGTGGCATCAACAGACAAGCGCAGTTCTCCCCAGGCCTCAATGGTTTTTTCCAGAGTGATCAGAGTCTAGAGTTTCACTGTCTTGTGTCTCTTCCGCGATCTGGACCTCCGGTTCCGTCCGCCCCGGGTAGGCTGGTCCCTCCGGTCTTGCGACGATCCCCTTGAACCGCCCGGGTCCAGCCCCGGCTGGGCATGCGGCCTGATCCTCACCGTTTCATCAGTCCATTTAAAGACGTCCTCAGGGGTATCGAAGAAGTGTGTCCGCGACTGGTAGACCACCCGCAGGCGGGCTGGATACAGCAGGGAATACTGGATTTTCAGACCCCGCAGTTTCGCCTTGGCGGCTATGAAATGGAGTCCCTGGTTCTTGCTTCCCGCAAGATAGCGTCCCTATCAAGTGATTCAAAAGTCTAGCGATCACTGGTCCTCCGGTGGCCTCTGCGTCAAGGCCCGATGAGCACGCTCAATTACAAAGTAATTGGCAGAGAACCCCCGGGGGTAGCCAGCTCTCCAACCACTGGGATAGAAACTGTTCCATATTTCCTTTCTCACATCTCTCCGGAAAACCAACGAAGCGAAGGTTGTTTCTGCGTGCGCGCCCTTCGGCATCTTCCACACGGAGCGCGAGGCCCTTTTGAATGTTTTCCATCGCCGCCATTTTCTGCTTCAGGGTCCCAACGTCATCTTCCACCACCGAAATCCTGGATTCCGTCTCTGTAATCCATGCCACTGCATTCCGTAGGTCTTGACGCAACAGGGTCACATCCGCACCTACTGCCCCAATCTTGGCGTCCAGCATGTCCCTGGACTGGGTGATCGCTGCCATGAGCGCCGCATTGTCTGGCCCCGCTCCATGACCTCCTCCGGATGCTCCGGGCCCCCCACTGGGCCCCGTGAATTTATCGATGGGCCCTTGTTTGGAGGGACCGCCGCCTCCTCTGGTCATGGCTGCGGTCAACCCTGGGGCTGCTACAGTATGAGTGTTTGCACTAGCGCAGACTCCACGCACCTCCAATAACGTTCAATGTAGACCAACCCAGCGTCTCCTCTGCTCCTGGGTGTAGACGTCTTTTATACAGCTACCACCGGTACCGGGTTGGCTCCCTGGTCGAAGCTAGAACAGGTGCCGCAAACCAGTTTCAATCTGGCCCCCGGTCTGCACCCACCTCGCCGGCCGCCTCGTGGTTCCGTAGTCTCGTGGCCACCCTGCTTCTGACCGCTCTGCACTAATTCGCCAGGTGCTGCGAGCCCACTCACTCTAGTAGCCTTCCTCCCATGCCCAGCAGCTAACAGCACCGATATTGAGGCCCCAGGGGAGTCACTCACTGTTCATAGACCGCCCCAGGGCTGCGCCCGGTACGGGCACGATCCTCGCTGGTCCGTCCGACTGCCCACCAGTCCGCCACCAGAGGAAGGACAGTAGTGTTGCGCTCAGCCCTCTGAACAAGGCCACACACCAGGGGTCTCAGCTCCCCAGGCCCCGCCGCTGGTCAGTCGCAGCCGGAGTCAGACGCCAGCTCCAATCGGCAAGGACCACCAAACTCGAGGCCCCGGCTGCCCGGAATCGATGTAGGCCGCTGCTCCCCCCGGGAGTCCTCCGTGCTCTGACCACCTCCCCTGCAACTGGCGAGACAACCGGGGGCTCGTCCGCCGCTTCGCCGACCCCAGGAGTCTCCAGGCCCAGGCAAGCCTGCAGTGCGGCCGGCCCGCGCACAAGCCCTCCTGCCCGGAAGCCCCAAAATCGAGGCCCCGGCCTCGCTGCTCAGGACCAGGCCGCAGGCCGCCGCCGGCGACTCAGCCGCACCGGACGGTCCAGAAGCGCCGCTCCTCGCTCCGGAGGACTCTCGGCACCGTCCGTCACACTTGCCCCACAGTTGGTCTGCAGTACTGGGTCCGGGGGCCAGGATAATTGGTCGGATATGTATCGGGCCGGCGGGAGCTCTGGGAAGCTGCAACCGCCATCATCGTCCGCTAAGCCACGCCCCCTTCCCGTTTGTTTTTTTGGCATTGTTTCTTATTTCTTTTTTCCGTCTATCTCCCCTTCACTGGCTCCCCACCCTCCCCCTTCACTCTTCCTCTCTCTCCTCCCTCTTTTAAAAACCTGATAAAACACTACAGTTTACTTTATCTGCATATATTTTCTTTCGTTATTATTTTTTAGTATCCCTGCCCGTGCTTAATTGCGAACTCGTACTTAAAGGCACATTTCGTATCTGTGGGGGAGATCAGCACCTAAAAAGGATACATCAAATCCATTTTGTGCACCTTAATTAGTGAAACCAACAAATGGATCACTAGGCACTTGCACAGCCCCCTCTAAACACACTACCATTGCTGAGGCTTACAAACCATTCATTCCTGCTCTGTAGGCTGTATGTCAGGAGGCTCGACTTGCTTAAAGTTCTTTTTGGAAATATAAAAACTGGTGTGAGTAGTTAAGTACAGTACTGCACAAGTAACTAATTGCCACCACTTTGGTGCAAGCTTCTCAACCATTACATGTACAGACATCACACTGTACAAAACATTTCTAAAAACAGTTGGCATGTTGTCCCACTATGGGAAGAGTTTGTGGAGGGGTGCAAGAGAGTAGAGGTGGTAGGGTTTTTGTATCAGGGAAATCTAGGCACCAGCTGAGGGGGCCACTACACACTAAGAACACTTTGTCATAATTAAAGCTTCAGTTAAAACCAGCAGCTTCACTAAGAGGTTTACCTTGAACATTAGGGTTAGTAGCAGCATCAAACTATAAATTACCTTAAAATGAGAAACCCACTGAGGGTCTGTGGTTTGAGTACTTATTATAGTTAAAATGCAATCACTTACCCTAATTGAATTGATAGTCTGCTAGAAGATATTTGGACTGCGCCTCTGTAAAACCTAAAAACACGATCCCAATTCTAATACTTAAGCTCTGTTTTGGCCATTTTGAGGGCAAGTTTATAATGTGCTCAACCATCTATGTTTCTAGGTTTTGTAAATGGTCCCACCCACAAACGCCTACTGGCAAGGGAACATAAGGCATCATACCATGGAGCTGTTGCCTAATTGCCTTATAGGTAGGGCCACTGGAATTATACTGCAGGAAAGGCCAAATTATGGGGCAGGACTGAGTAAATTATGCGGCAAGAAAAGGCAAATTGTGCAGCTTAGTGCTGCTTATTTTGTAATAGTATTACTTCATTATTTAGTGAGGTCAAAAATAACAAGCATTGGCATAGCCAATAGGTCTCACTTTTGGGACCTTATAAGTATTTAGGTATTCAGCACAATATCCTTGTTGCAACAACAGCAGCTGTTGCATGGCTAAACACTTATAAGGTCCCAAAGGCGAGACCTTTTGGCTATGCCAATGCTTGATTAATTAGGCACTTTCTCTCTCTTTACCTCTCCTTTTCAAGAGTTGACAATCCATGCTTCCCTAGTTCAGACCGCCCCTCCCATGTGGATAATTTGTCCTCGCTCCCTGGGAGACCTGGCCTTCACAGGTGCTCTGTGAGGGCTCCCCGACTCCTTCCCTTCCCGAGATTATATTGGGCTCCCTATCACTGTCTTCACCTGCTGATCTTTTAAGTACAATGTGGCACCCCTGGGAGTTCTGGAGCATCTCGCCCCTGGGTTTGTTGCCTGGTTTTGGAGGCCTCGTTCCCTGGCTGCAGCTTCCAACTCGGTCTTCAAGGCTCTCTAGGATTGTGGGAAACACGCCTGCCAGCTCGTGGCCTTGCTGGTGCCGTATATATGGCCACCTCAAGAAGCATACAAAGCAGGAGAGAAGGAATGTGCGGGAGGGGAGGTCCAGACAAGGGAGACTTCGGCAGAGAGGACACAAATCATGGGATTGTTTGCCATGAACATCCCCGGACACAGTTCTGGGAGTGTCTGCCATGGCTGCCATGGACATCCACACAGCGGACGCCATTGTGCTGTTTTTGCTGCAGCTCAGCCTCACTCGAGCAAAAATTAGCTATTGCTCAGTCGCCCAAAAATGAGGAATTTCAGCCATGCCACAACTCTGTGGCTAACTGCGCCGAAAACAGTCGAACAGCAGCATAATCAAGTAGGATTTTGTAATGAGACACTTACTTTCGCAGCAGTTGCTGCCAACGAGCCTGCTCCTGGTAGCCGCAACTACACGGACTGCTGGGCCTCCCTGCTGCAATGACTTTCCCCTGAAACAGCTCCGACCGTGGTCCAAGCCTCGAGTCGAGGACAGTGCCAACGCAGCATTGATAATGGCCTCAATGCTGCTGGACACGCTACAGGTTGCAGTGTCTGCTGATGCACTGTCACTTTGGTGGCAGACGGGGTGGGCATATTACGGTACATAATAGTCTGACGCAAGTGAATAGTTATGCGCAGTGTGAGCACTCAGCCGAAACGGTCTGCGCAACCACGCGCACGCGGCACAGGCGAATTAGTTAAGTTGTAACCCCACCTGCTTGCGCCTTGTGCGAGTGGAGCCAGCCCCCCACACAAGCCTGCAAGCTGCGCCCTCCGAGTGCTGTCAGCTTTCTGTCTGTAATGTTAATTTACAGCGCTCCTGTTTGTTTTGAGAGCCCAGGAGACGCTATATAAATGCATGACTTTCCATTTCAGTGCGGTGATGCGCACCACACTGAAATGCATTAGTCTAACAACACCTGATGCGTGATACTTAGCAGGCCTGCAGATTTAGTCGGACTATTGAAGGAATAAGATTGATTCATGGGTCCTTTCTTTTAAGGGATGATCTCCTGGTTGCTGAAGTGGTAGAGTTCTATATTCTGTGGCATGTTTTTGCTGGTTAAAGGTTTGGTTGTAGATTCAAAATCAATTGTGTTGGAGGTTTTTTTTACCCTGGCGAGTATACTTCAGTGACTGTGAGACACGTCCTAGGGTAATTGGTATTATTTGTGTCACAGAGCTTCCAATTGGTTCTCTTGCCTCGAAATGACCTTGTAGATCGAATCGGTCACGTTCATCACCACAAAGCCACAGCACTGTTCGTTTGTCCAGTTCGAATCCCCTCCGAAGTGATAAAGATGTCCCAATATTAACAAATTATTTGAAACGAGCAGCTTTAATATAGCTCCGCGATTATGCAGAATTGTGTGGGGTTGCAGTAGTCTCATATTGGTAGACCCTTCTATTGCATACTGAGTGGCCCCAGCAGAGTTCAGTTTTTTCAGGTCTCCTTTGGCAGTGCAGCATTACATCTTGTGGGATCAACCGAAATAGCTTTAAGAACGCTTCTGAGAATGGTGCTTGGCTCTCCCATCCATATTGGTTACCTTGAGTTCAGTATTTGAGTTGTACTTCAGAAGACACCAAAAAACAGTAACTTGTCAACCTGCAGAAATTTATCAGGGAAAAATGTCTGGGGGAAAAAAGGCAAAGCGTTTGCAATTTGGTGTGTTGGAGGCTAATTATGTTGGGCGTTGTTTTCTTGTTGAAAACTAGAAATAAGAGGCATTTACCCTGAATGGTAAATACCTAACCATACGATAATGTTATTCACGTGTGGTAAGTATGCCGCCCAATAGCTTAAGACGGTCTTCCTCGATTCAGGATGGCTCCATTTGAAGGTCTTGCAGAGTATGCAGAGGGTGTTGAATCATGTGTGTAGATCTGTCAGTTCATGGTCAGGGAGGAGTTGAGTATGATGGCGAGGTTGCGGGTATGGTCCACGGGCATGGGAGTGTTTTCGAGGGCGGCGGGCCTCCAGGTGTCGTCCCACGAGGAGGGGGTGGTTTTGAGGATGATGAATTCTGTTTTCTCAGAGTTGAGCTTCAGGCAGCTGCTGCTCATCCAGGTGATGCTCATCCAGTATTCCTAACACTTATATTTATGTGACACAGTTTTCAATAAAGCATTGATGTTTTGAAGTGCTTGATCTGCTGTGATTTATGAATATCTGAAGAAAAATGTTCCTTAAATGTAGCTATCAATGAACCTGCTTCGGGCGTATGGGTCTGCTGCAAGTTAAGAGCAAATTAAATATTGTAGGGGTACGTGCCCAAATTTTTGCAATGTTTTACCTGCGCCTGATAATTTGCAGCTTGTGCGTGTTCAGAAAGCACAAGCTGGGCTGGATGTCTGGAGGCGCCTCCATGGGGATAGTCGGGAATTCACCTATTTATCCGCAGTACATAACCCGTTCTCCAGAATTGACTATCTCTTTGTCCCCAGGGTGACAGTGAGTGCAGTGGTGTCAGCGGACATTCTGCCCCGGGGCCTGTCGGATAACTCCCTGGGGGCCCTTACACTTCAGATGGTTCGAGGGCGACAGCCGTTTAGGTGGCGTATGTCTGTGTGGTACCTGTAGAAAGATGACTATAAGGAGAGCATGAGTTAAGCTATCTATCACTACCTGACTGTTAATGTGGGGTCCGTTTCCTGTACTGAGACACTGTGGGAGGCACTGAAACCCATGCTGAGAGGGGTGGATATTTCGTGGTGTGCAGCAGCGCGTAGGGAGCGTAAGAAGGAACTACTGCAAGTGGAGGCAGGAATAGAGGTGCTTGAACGTAGGAGCCGGGAGGTAGAGGGGGGCCCAGTGAGGTGGCAACTGTTAGTGGTACAACAAAATTATGCGGCCCTCTCAATGGATGAGGCCCACCAAGCCTGGCTGGCGATGCGTAGCAGAGTGTATCAATGCGGCCCGGCGGGAGAATCAATTATCGACTCCGCGGCTATTGCCGAAAGCTTGGCTCCTTATTCTGCGGAACTTTACGCTTCAAAAGAATGCTGTAATTTATGAATTAGCTGCCGTCATAGGTAAATTTATCGATGATTTACCGTCTAAAGATGTGTTGGTTGAGGTGCGAAAACAATTGGAGCTGCCACTGACAGATGAGGAGTTGGGTACTGCGCTGGGAGAACTCAACCCCGGGAATGCCCGGGACCCAACGGATTCCCCATTGATGGCTCGCTCCCCCGGACTGGAGACATGTGGAGGTGGTGGTATTCCACAAACCAGGTAGGCCCCCAGAGCAGCATGCTTCATACCGTCCCATCTCCCTCTTGAATGTGGAGGCGAAGGTTCTGGCCAAGGCTTTGGCCAACTGTCTTCTGCCCCACATTTCCACTCTGATGCACCCCGACCAGGCTGGGTTTATGCCCCAGAGGGCGACCAGGTAGGTGGGCACATGTGGCGGCCAGCGGGCAACTGGAGGAGCCAGCTGCACTCTAATTGGCCAATATGAACAGGTGTTTGACTTCCTGAGCTGGGTGTACCTTTTTGCCTTGCTGCGAAGGCTCAACTTCGGCCCGCGCTTTCTTTCCTACCTAACTCTACTATACGCAGACCTGACGGCGTCGGTGCGGGTGGCGGGAGCACTTTCTTCATCCTTCTCTATTAAGCGGGGTACACGGCGGGGCTGCACCCTGTCCCCATACTTATTTGCGCTTGCCATGGAGCCGCTGGCAGCCTGGGGGCGCATTGACGCTCAGATCTGGAGATTTGAATGGGCGCTGGGCCTGTTCGATAGGATTGCATTATACGCAGACAATGTCCTTTTCTTTCTCACGGCTATAGATAGGACGGGGCTGCGGCTATTGCGCATTCTGCAAATCTTTGGGGACACTCCAAGACTCTATATGAACCCTCATAAGTCAACACTATGAATTTTAGGGGATCACACTGGAGTAGGAGCGTGGGAGTCCTCGGTCCAGCTGGCGGCGGGGGAGCTGCAATACCTGGGCATGTTTCTATCAGATATACCAGCAATTTACTGGGAACGCAATCTGGTCCCAGTGTGGGAACGCACTCGGGAAGATCTTAAGTCCTGGTCCCATATGCCTCTGTCCCTATACGGGATGGTGGTGCTTCCTCTGCTCCTCTACCAATTGCAGAACCATCCATACCAGATCCCACCCCGATGGTTTAAGCAAGTGAACGCACCACTGGGTCAGTTCCTGTGGGAGGGGGGAAAGGTGCGGGTGGCCTTGCGCAGATGTTTCCTGTCCACCTACTGTGGAGGGCTGGCGTCCTCGGATGTCCTCTCTTAATATCAAGCTTCACACTTGCTGGTTCTTAATGAGTGGTGGTACGGTGACCAGGGCGGCCCGGCATATGCAGTTGAGCGGCAGCTCATGGAGCGCCATTCCCTACATATGATATTATATTTGTCGCTGCCATCGGTCATGCGAGCAGTTTTTCTGATTTTGAGGCAAGCTCTACGCCACATGGGGTGGTGGAACATTTTGACTCGTGAGACCCCCCCTCTGGGACAATGGGCTTCTGCCTCAGCTAGCGGCCTTACAGGGTTTCCGGGGTTGCAACGCAATAGGTATCTCGGTCCTTGGTGATGTCATAAGGGGCCGGACTCTCAAATCTTTTAAAGACCTGCAGAAGGAATCTTCGATGCCGAAATCCCAGTTTTACCGCTACTGCAATTTAGGCATGCCCTATCCCCTAGTTTAGAGGGCCTGGAGTAACTGCCGGAGTTCGGTCCATTAGCGGTGAAGGTCTTCATGGGAGATCTCACTGACCTGAAGATCTCTCGAATTTACCAATCCCTGGTCAATCACTGCTACCCCACGCTACAGAGGCTTCGGAAAGCTTGAGAGGAGGATGTGGCACATTGGAGGAGGAGGATTGGACTGAGGCCTTAGCAGCCCCGCGGGGGCGGCAATAGCGATGCGCCTTCGGCTGGTGCAGTTCAAGTACCTACAAAGGGTCTACTTCACCAAAGTGCGTTTGTGGAAGGCAGGGCTGATCGCCTCCTCTATGTGCCTTTGCTGTAATCGGGAGGAGGGCACATTTATTCACACGTTCTGGAACTGTCCGTCTCTTAGTCGCTTTTGGAGTTGGGTATATTCCAGCCTCTCTGAGGTTCTGGGATGGGGGCTCCCCCGCATGCTGCAGCTTGCCCTACTGCATGTTATGGAGGAGGTAGGGGGTAATAACTATAAGAGACACCTCATGCAATTGGGCTTTACACTGGCAAAAAGGGATATTGCCAGGACATGGAAGGCACCTAGGGCCCCATCGGTGGCTGCATGGAAGAATGGGCTGGACTTCTGTATGGGGCTAGAACAACCCATTTTGATTGCTAGGGGGTGCCCGCGCAAACACTACAAAATTTGGAAACGGTTGGGAGATTATCGGGGTCTGATGTTGAAACCGCCGCCGGTGGTAGAGGCACATTTGTCAGAATTATACATATGCATACTTTTAGACCAGGGGGCAAATTGTGGGAGGGCTCAGAGGGGCTAGCATTTCCTGCTGTGTCTCCAAGTGGTGGACAGGTTTATGTGGAATTGGCGCGATCTGGGGGGTAGAGGGAGGAGGGAGGAGGGAGGAGGAGGTAGTTGTTAATATGTGTTTGGTTATTAAATGTCAAAGTCATTATCACTGTATGGTTGAATTGTGCAGTTGTCTCTGGGGTGCAGAGCCCTGCAATATATGTGCAACTTGACAAATAAAATTTGTTTAAAAAAAAAGAAGGCACAAGCTAGTTCAAATGGTCAAGCCAAATAAATATTATAGCACTTAAGGGTGACAAATGAAGGTGGGCTTCTATGCGTCTCAGTCATTGTATGTGGAGATTGTTCAATGTATTACTGATAAAAATTCATATACTTTTACTTTATTGTAATCTTAGGACTTTTGAAAATAAACCAAATAGTCATATGAACAAACGGTCATCAGTGCTGAAATACTTTGACCATTAATTCATACTAATATATTAATTGAGGAAGTTGTGAGATCCTCCAATCTATGCATGTGTAATTAGAAAGTATCTGCTAGTGTACCTGTTTATTTGTAAATATTATGATATATTATTAACCTAGCCATACCGTTCGGTTTAGCTTTAACAGTTTGGACACAAAATGCTTTGAACATCTTTTTAATATTTAATAACTAATAAGGTTCACAATCTGCTACTATTTAGCATGCAACTTGATTAGAATGTTAATAGTAGTCTGGGTAAAGTCCAGTAGTATTCAAATTGTTTGTATTCACTAAATGTTCTGCATTGTAAATGAAGACTATACGGTTAGCAAATAAGTATTTGCTTAGTATTCTGTTAGTGTTTAAGAAGTATCACTCACATATCATGCCACTATGCAGACTTTTTCAGATCTCCGTGCTCTGTGCGGAGCTCAGAGTGGGAAAAACTCAGTAAAAAAACTCCTCAAGTGCAGCAAAGTTTAGTGCCCAGCTAATAAACAGAATTATTTTCTTCATGTTACTTCTCTTGCCCATGTCTGAGCCAAGCAAATTTATAGACGAGACCAGTGTGTCCCTGTGTTTCAAATTTGTGAATGTGATTTAAGGAACATGTTCCATCCAAATCTTAAATTCTGCATAAAAACCTTGCTTAGAGTGATTTTTCAAGAGTGATGCATTGTGTTGCAATATGCCCCACACCTACTTAGTTTTGAAACTCTATCTTGAAGGATTATGCCAGTCATGTAGCCAAGAATATACGATAGCTCTCATTAAAGGCAAGAATATTTGTTTTCTTCATTTTTTTTATTTAGTGCCAAGGGTGCTTAAAATGCATAAAAAAAAACAAAAAATGTACAATGTTTACATTCAGTGGTCTGGGTAAGAACATTCACATTACATTTATTTTAAAGAGTCAGATTTACTTTACAAATAGTAAGCAATTTCATATTCATCATAGCTGTACAATAACTATTTATTAACTGCTTAATATTGCTCAAGTTGTGATGAACCAATGTTTCATGGCTGATATTGGAGAATGATTTGATGTAGGAGCCCCAGACTCGAGGAAGCAGTACTTCATTGTCATTGGAGGTGATTCTAAGCCGTTGAGATGCTGTCGTCATTCTTCGCCAAATCACAAAAGTCGAACCTTCATGTTTCTCTACAGCTGGTGAAGCTTTACTATTCAATGATTTCTAAATGTTCTCTGCAAGTCCTCTGGTGGGATATGGCATTTCAGCACTGAATGCTTCTCAGAAAGGAAATGGCGAGGGATCCTCCATAAATGTTGTCAGTGATATCAATCACAGTGGTCAGAATCAAAAGCTGAAGAGATGGCATTTAGTCTGGAACCTGAAAGTTGAAAGGTACAAGGTCAGATTGGTCAAGTAGGCAATTTCCCATCCTTACAGTCTAGCAAGCAACGTGGAGGTACCATGGGCTCATAAAATATCTTTTGCCTTGTTTTAAACGTTGGCTTGCAAAGAACCTGAATAACTTTAACCAATGTAAAGGGGGAGTTAGCTGGGAAGAGATTGGGCCTCTTTAAACACAACAAGAGGTAAGACAGTTCATAAAAATGTGCTGCCATACAATATTGTACTCCAGTAGCTGCGTCGTCTCTTCTCCAGTGTCACAACCTCTCCCATGCAGGAGCTACTCCACAGAATTCTAACACTCTTGGAAGTCTTTAAACAGCCAGTAGGTGTTTTGTAATCATACAGATTATTTATAACAATGTGACCGCGACCTGATAACCACCAGTCTTCGACTCTAGGGGGCAGATAATGTTACTTACCCATTTGGTCCCCCTTGCATCTGACCTAGATTTGCACAATTATTTTGCTCTTCTGTGGCAATCCCAAAGCATCCATAGTGGGATGACAGCCAAGCTCTTGGGGGTCCATTCCCACGTGATGCACATAATGAATTCATATAAACAAAGTCTTTCTCTTTTAAAAGGTTTTGCACCCAATCTTAATCAACATAAAAGTGTTTCTTTGATGATGAGGACTTGAATGACCCTACCCCAGAATCGCTCCTCCTCAAGCACCAATGGGATTTGAGCCTCAATCTCTCCATGTCGTATGTTGATTACATTTTTCCCCATGACTCTTAAAAACCTTTGTATTTCGTTCTTTTTCTACACACCCAACTGTAATGTAATTTAAAACATTAATCAAAGGTCTTCTATCAGAAATGGCTCTGGAATTCTGAAACTATGAAGGGGCGATTGTATTTTTGAATATATAGGACAAGAATATTGTGGCACAGTAAAAGAGTGGACAAAATATCGAGGGACAAAATAATGAATGGTAAATGCATAGAGGAACGTATACATTTGCCATTCTTAACGCCACATAAATGAAGATATATGTGTATGTTTTTTTGGTACACCGATGTGGAATTAGGTGCAGAAAATCTATACACATACCTTTTGATATTTTGTCTCTCGATTTTTTGTCAATGATATTAGTGCTTCACAATATTGATATTCAGAGACACATTTGGAAGGCCAAATTATGGAACACAGTGAAAATGATGCAGCAAATGTAGTGCATTCTGTGACAATAATATTTTGCTGTTTCATCACACATTAATGCTATTCTCGCAAGATGTTCTGCCTCTCTAGTACCAATTTAACACGGGTGAAACAATCAGGCGAGTAGTTAACGTTTGCCACGGCGCAGCACCATGTGTGATTTTTGATCCTTCTAAAGTAGCAAAACAATTCTTTGTGGAAAACTGCAAAGTGTGTATCATAGGGTGGATTATTTGGCAAGTAAAGCAAACCCATTATTGTATGGAAGAAGCCCCTGGATACCCTCTAGGGTGACAAGCACTGCTCTACAAATCCACCTTACATTTACATTACATTCCAGCGACCTCATTGAATAGTGACGGTTATTTGTGTGATTCTTTCAATTAGATAGTACTCACGCTCTCTCTTTTTGACAGAAAAAAGCATCAAAATCTTACCTCGCTCTATGTAGAAAGTATGAACTCATAAAACCTGAGAGTGCTTTTCATCATTTTGATCATGTTCTCAAGCTGATAGATAGAGAGAATGGAAACAAGAAGGCTATTTAGACATATAAAACAGTTGATTTATTTTTCTCTAAAATAGCAAACTGTGGGCATTACCAATAACCGGTTGATCCTAGGTAATAGGATAGGATAGTATTTATAAAGCGCACTTATACCAGCTGATGTCAAGGCGCTAAGTGAACAGGGAGAAGTAAGCACCAACAACCTGCTAGGAGGCAAATAAACAGGGGCCTGGTGTACGACCCGGGCATTTAGTGACTCGCAAATTGCTCTCAATTGCGAGTCGCAATTTGTGAGTCGCTAAATGCCATGTACAACAGTGTCAGAGACACTGTTTGTCATTCCCAATGGGGTTGCACATAGCATGCCTCATCAATATTCATGAGGCACTCATAGTTTGCAACCCCAATAGGAATGGCTGGCCTTCTCAGGTATGGCGGCCTGCTCAGTTCAACAGGCCTCCATGCCTGAAACTGCTTTTCAATAAAGCATTTTTTTAATGCAGCCCGTTTTCCTTAAAGGAAAACTGGATGTATTTTAATAGAACATGTAACGTTTTCATTTTCCTCTGCAATTGCAAAGTGGAAGGGGTCCCCTGGGGACCCATTCCCATTTGAGAGTGTTTTATCACCCTCTTGAAGAGGGTGGTAAATTGTGAGTGTTTTGCAACTGCAATTGCAGTAGCAAAACATTCTTACATAAGGTAGCAAGTCGCAATTAGGAAGGGGCACTCTTGGAATGCCCCTTCCGATAGTGAGTTGTAAATCCTATTTAGCGAGTTGCAAATAAATTGCAACTTGCTAAATAGGGTTTGTACATGGCCCTATTTGTTTTTGCATGCGCAAATGAGTCCATAACCCGTTTGCTCATGCAAAAATGGGTCGTACATCTGGCCCCATTACTTTAAGAGCTTCTTAAAGACCGGAAGTGAGTCTGCCTTGGAAATCGGAAGGCGCAAAGATTTGCAGAGTTTTACGGCTGCCAAAGAGAAGGAGCAGCCACCCCACTTGCACCTGCGAAATCTGGGAGTGACCAATTTTTTAAGAGAAAAAGATTTTTTTATTCTTTGCTCAAAGCCAATGCCAGCCGAATCTTTTGCTTAATTTAGAAGTGGGGCTAAATTTGATCCTAGAGTGAAATGGAATTTTTGAGCCCATAGTTTTTTGCTCGTCCACAAGTAGGATCAACCCTGTGTTTTTTGTTCTCGTCTCGCACAGAAGAGGTTAGTCTAGTAGTCAGAAGGATGATTGTTTTAATTAATCCCTGTTTCCAGCAGGAGATAGATTCCACCTCTGTCTGTTTACACTGTGCACTAAAACCAGCTTTGAAATTAAGAGATCAGCTGTAGCTCTCTAAGGGTTCCAGTGGATGAGAGACAGATTGAGTTGCTACACCATTCACTCATTGCTAGTACCGTAAAGAATTCCTTTGTTTCTGAGAATGGAGCGCATTTTCCACAAGCAGTTATTCCTGTGATATCTTGCAAATTTACTTTGATTTGTGAAGATATAATGGAAGAAATATAGTTTGAGAGAGAAGGAACATGAACATGATGGTATGGTATTTTAAAGAAGACTCAAATGTTTCTCAGCTGCTAAGGTGGGGATGTTGAAGACATCCCTGTGTTCCGGTGGTGTTACTTCTTCAAGTAGTTTATATGGATACTGAAAATATAATAAAAAAGATCAGCATTACCAAGACCATTGTCAAAAAATGTAGACTGTCATGAGTTTCACAGAGACGGAAGTCATGTAACGCTGCACATCTCAAGGTACTAAACATTTTAAAAACCATTTGTACAAGTAACTACATGCTATGCTTGCTTACCATTTTGGCATTTCACATCCATAGCACTTTGTGTTTATCACCTTCTAAAGTAGAAGATAGGTGTGAGTGAAATATTTCTATCTGGTGAGTAATAGATCAAAGATGCAGAAACAGTGAATAAAGGTGAGCTGGCTATGTACAAGTGTGCTGCTACCAGAAGTGCTCACTCTGCTCTTTACCCAAGAAATCTTGTGTGACTCCTTCTAAACAATACAGTTTCTACCTGAAATGAGGCGCTAGGGGGCGCACAGCGGAATGGCTTGGTGAGACCGCAGCTCCGCCGGACAACTGAAGGAAACGCGGTCTGTGCTCGCCCCGAGGCCTGCAATGTCGCCGACGGAATATGGCCCCGACGTGTGAATACATCAGGATGGTGAAAAAGCGAGTTTGAACGCCAATATCACGAGTGGAGTAGAGAAAACTGCGGACAAAAGAGAGTGGGACTGTGCGGCGATTCAAGATGGCGGTCGCCGCGTCTGCTGCCGACTCGTACAAGCCCAGAACTCCGAAGTAAGCAACGCGGAGACCAGCAACACCGTTAGCGCTGTACGTGTGGGCTGTGACATGCGGGCTGAGACGAGCACCGGAAGGTATGGATTCAGTGCCGGACCGTAATGGCTGGGGTACGGCTCCTTTAAGCGCCCGGGAATGCACTGAGGCAAAATGGCAGCGCCCATGTAACCTGTGATCGGCAGGCGAGCATTGCACTTACTATACGACCAACGTGATATGTGGGACTGGGGGAAGACTGCTCACTGTAAACCAACCCTTGGATGTGTAGGCGGCAGTGGCGTCCAGAGCACGCGCGGTGCTTCGCGGTCCAGGAGGCGATACTTCGCCAGGCGCTATGGCAATGAAAGGGCGCGAAAACGCACGGACTGGTCAACCCTGTATGCAAGCGAAGCCTACGGACTAGGACGATTCGCTGTGGTGCCATTGGGAGGATACGGACTTGCAGTGGCTTTTGATGCGCCGTGTCGCTCCATTCATGCACCTGATAAAGCCAACACTGTACTCAGCGTCCAATGATTCGTCAGGGCTGAAGGCTGCTCGCCCTTAAACAAACATCGTGGGGATCAGCCATCCTGCTGGGTATTGCAGTGGTGCCCCCCTCAGCCCCATTACAAGATAACACTTTGCACCCCACCAGGCAGCTCAAACCACGCCTCGGTTGGACATCGGGAGCGGCGGCGCTAGGGACCCTGATTTGCATGCGGTGCACATAGTTAAATATCGCTTGGCAGCAACGACGGCGGCATCAACCAGGATCACCAGGTCCTCGCTTCAGGCTGTGGAACCAAGACCACCACTGCCAGTGAAGATGGTTAAGCCAGACAAACAGCAGCAAAAGATTTCATTTGAAAGCAAAAAAGCACCTAAACCCACGGAGCAGATGGCGGACGGCGAGGTGTCGACCGACCTGGCGCCGAGTAACAATATGGAGAAGATACTGCTTTCCATTCAGGCGAACTTACAGGACATTAACGGCAAATTGGACAACTTGACATGCACGATGGACGGCATGTCTGACAAACTGGAAAAACATGGCGAGAGGTTGGAAACGGCCGAAACCAGGATATCAACAGTAGAAGATGAGTCGCGCGCCACGACCAACAAATGCGCCGGCATGGAACGCATGTTGGAAGTGATAAAGGCGAAGGGGGAGGAATTGGAAGCGCGGTCCAGGCGCAATAATGTGTGTATCACTGGCCTTCCTTCCGGAAACAACAAACACCGGTCGCATGGAGGTATACATAGAACAGTGGTGCAAAGATCTCTTCGGTGCAGACGCGCTATCTCCGATCTTCATAGTTGAGAGGGCTCACAGATCCCTCGCGCCTCGTCCACCACCGGGAGCTCCACCACAGCCCATAGTGGCGAGAATTCTTAATTATCGTGACAGGGACACCATCTTGAGGCTCGCACCTGAGAAGGGAACGATCACCCATCAAGGTAACACTTTAGAATTCTACCCGGACCACACTGTAGCGGTACAGCAAGCAAGGAAAGAATTTGCGTCTGTGAAGGCCAAGCTCCAAGATCTCAACATCAGTTACTCCATGTTATACCCGGCAAATTACGTGTGTCTTGGGAAGGTAAAGCTGTACTGCTGTCGACCCCTAAGGCCGCGCAAGAATTTGTGAAAAAGGTGATGAAACAGAATAAACTTAATGCACGAGTGGAACAGAAACCGGATTCCGACTGAGGGGGATGGACAGATGGGCAGTACTCCCGCGAAAATTGTGGTAAGACGATCTCTGATCATTTGTGGTTTGATGTTCCCAATAACTGGTACGGTCATGTTCACGGCGTGCAAATCCCAGGTGGCATCGACTGCCAATTTCCGTGGCCTGCACTAACTGTTTCAAAGGGCTGTCAGATATGCAAACTATTGCTTTGGGTGTAATCGTTGGAGGCCGCTGGGCGTGACAGGACTAGAGACTGGCCCACTGTGTAGCCATGAGAACTGTATCATTGCTACGCTCATTAACAAGGCGTTGTTATGCATTAATCCTAGCCTCCAGAGTGCCCTTTATCGCTATGGGTTGCACATCACTGGCATATCTGCATTACGACCCTAACTTACTTCTGATGTAATGAGGAAGTGCCTTGCTGGCTGATTGTTAGTGCTGGCCAATGGGTCTGCACACGCCCTCTATACTGTCCCGCTCCACTCGGGACTCTGTCACTCTGCATGATAATGTTTCACGCTCCTATGCGTCCTGTAGACCACTGCCCGTTTGACGAAAGGACAAGGGTGAACAATGGCAAAGGAGCACATGACCTGTGATTTGTGGTGCGGCCATTACGGCCTCACGCAGTGTCATAATACGGAAGGTTCGATATGACCGGGTGAGATATATGTGCACACTGTATACCTTGTTATCAGCCTTACACAAAGCCCCCTAAATCGCTGGCATCTTCATGCTGGACTGTCATGCTCTACGAGGTCACTGATGTTACTACTCACAGACTGTATCCAGGTTCCTGTTGGTGGTGGGTGGGATAGGGGCAGCCAGCCATACCACACATGTGTGAATCGATCGATAAGTGAGTCGTCCGCATCCATTAAGTTGGGTGTTGAGTTGTGCGCCAAGCGGACCTCCGCAAGGGTATCCCCCCACGTAAGTTCTGTTAAGATGGGAATTGTTTTGAAGTTCTCTAGGTTGAAGGGTATGTTTCAGAAGTGCAGATTTGGGTTGCTGGAGTGGATGGGGGGAGGGGTAAGGGTATTTTTCATGACAATGTCAAGTTCCTGTGTTTTGTATGGCAAGGGGCTAATAGGTCACACGTGACCGCACACATTGCAGTGCGTATTGATTCTGATCATGATTGTAAGTTGTTGCTAGCTTGGACTCAATGGCCTTATCGATGACTCCGGAAGGTAGAGGTACAGGTAGAACACATTTAAATTTCCTCACGTGGAATATCAGAGGCTTTACACAACCAAAGAAAATAAGACAGGTGTTTGCCTACCTAAATAGATGGGACATAGATGTGGCTGCGCTGCAGGAGACACACATCGCACCTAACACACATCAGCACATAGGCAAACGCTGGGCGCAGTCATCCTACACTGCTACTTACTCCTCTTATTCGAGAGGGGTGAGCACACTGATCTGGAGGGGTGTGAACTTCACAGTACACCAATGGGAGATATGTTATTGTGTCCGGCACATTACGTGGGCAACGACTAACGCTCCTTTACGTGTACGGTCCGAATGTGGATGCACCCGAATTTTTTCAAGAAGTGTGGGGGCATTTACAGACACTCACAAACACACACATCATATGCGGGGGTGACTGGAATGTGGCTATGGTGGATGGTGTAGACCGTTCCTTACACTCCTCGGAACAGCACAAGCAGGCAAGGACGAAACTTGTTCATATGCTGACGGACCTGTCGTTAACAGATCTTTGGAGACACAGACACCCTGACACACCGGGGGCCACACACATTTCAGCGATCCACAATAGTTGGTCACGTTTGGATTACTGGCTGGGCACGGATAGCATTGCACTGTGGGCACAGGACTTGCGCGTCCTACCTAGAACACTGTCAGACCATAACCCTGTATGGTTAAAACTCACGATACCGCATTACGCACCACCCCCGTTTCACTGGAGGTTCAACTCACGTGCTCTAGCTGATAATGTTTACGCTAAAACCATCAATAAAGCGATTAGGGAATATTTTCAGATAAATGCACCAGTGGTGGAGGATCCAGGGCTGTTATGGGAGGCATTTAAGGCCACAATACGGGGCGTGTGCATGAGCACTACAATAGGCATATTAAAAGACATTAGGCAACAGATAAAGCGCTGCGAGACGCGCATGAAGGAGCGAGAAATGGCCTTTGAGACCACTCACGATATCACCCTACTGGGGGAACTGCGTCTAATACACACAGAACATCAAACATTTGTTGACGATGAAATAAAGTATATAGATCGAAAACACACGGCTAGATCTTTCGGTGAGGGCGGTAGACCTGGCGGCGTACTGGCAACCAAAATATGCGAGGGCAAGGGACACACGGCTATACTGCGCATCAAGTCTAGGGATGGTACATTACAGACACAAGCCACGGACATTCTGAATGGCTTTGTTGACACTCACGGGGCACTATACAAATCACAACCGATAGCATCGGCGGAGGAGATTTTTAGCTATTTGGAGGATGTGGCAATAGGTTGGCTGTCGGACGGCCAGTGTGGTACTGAAAATTCTGGACCCCGCTATTGTGTGGTACCAAAGCTCTGCATCCGTGTCATAAATATCATCCCAGATAACTCTCCGACAGTATACCAGGCCATCTCCAAATTGCATAAGATCTCTGAGTCCATTCATGTGGACAAAAGAGACTGGTCCTTAATGGGGTGGTTCTGGGAACTGATATCTGCCTGGGGATGGAAGATTCTGATAGTCATTGGGATGGTCTTAGCCGTTCTGTTTATGTTCTGCCTGTGCGTGCAGTGTGCTCCTGCAATATGTGCCCTCTGTGCTACATCATGTGTAAGGAAACCTGTATCAAGAGGTAAACTAAGTAATAGGATGATGCTACAGCAGCATCTCAATGACTTTATGTATACAGACCTAGACTCAGATTAGCATGAGTATAGGTTATTGCCTATATAAGGGCAAAAGGAGAGTCTGTGGTACCGAAAATTCTGGACCCCGCTATTGTGTGGTACCGAAGCTCTGCATCCGTGTCATAAATATCATCGTACCATGACGATTTTGGTATCGGCAGACCGGTAATGATTGGGATACTATACATCAACATTTGCGTCATGATCGAGTGATGCAATCACCCTGAAATCGTAGTTTTCGTCTTTGAACCCTCGGGTTCCATTTTGTGAGCGGCATCCATTTTGTGATTGCCCTTACCTAGTCAAAACGACCAAAGGCCGAATTCGATCTAAAAGGACACGTACACCTTTGCTGACTCCTCTGTGACCTGGGCGAGTTGACTCCACTGCCTCAAGCCAAACCTGTTCGGGCAGTTCCTTTCCCAATGGCCGAACAAGATTAGTATCAAGGCATAACATGTCATAAACAGTTTATCGCATACAAGCTATGTTTTATCTCACACATACCTTTCCCTGTTTCTTCTTTATGACCTGTTTTACAAGGAGGAGGTGCCCGATTTTATTAAGGGTCTGTCGATATCTGATGAAAGTTCTGGGCCTTGCCGGGTAATCTATCACGAACTGGACAGACTGAAATGTGGGCTTGTCATCGTGACTCTGCTTTTTCTTTGTAGTGAAAATATGTATATGGTCAAACTGTAAAACAAGGAGTTCTTGCCTGAAGCTCAATATTTTGTATAAAAAGAGAAGGCTGGTTCTGTAAAAACGAGCAGTCTCCTGAGAACATACATGCGCTTCATGCTATTGTACTTCTAGGATACCTGTTACTGGTTGCAGCCAATAAATACGATCTTTGCCATCACCTAGAAGACTGTGTTTCTGTGGTCCAAAACAGGAAGGACTCGAGGTCTTTGGGTGTTTCCCCTGGCACCGCCGGGTCCATAAAAACCCGGTACCTCAGTTGGCGCCCAACTCGGGGCGGTATCAAGCGGTACCGGTCCAAGCCAGAGGTTCGTGAGGAGCTTCGTGTGAAAATTCTGGAGGACGGCCAGCCACTTCAGCGACCCCTGTATGTCGACGTGGTTCCGAAGGTCTTTGCTGTGAGGTTCCCCGTGTCCCGACGGCTACGAAGGACTGCTGCCCTGACTATCGCCCTGTTTTGGACCCTTGATGATTGGTAGAGCGAAACGATAGACGAGTCTTCTGGTGACGTCATCGATCATCGATACTTCAGTTAAGTATAAGTGGAGCGTCTCCCAGTCCTTAGTTTGGTTCTTTGTTTGGTATCCTTCGGATACGCTTTGATTTGGAACTTGCAAGCGCCAAAGCCGAAGGACTCGTGTATTCACGAGACTATCGTATTCGATAATCCTTTGCAGTTTGTAGCCAGACTAGAGAGCGAAGATGCCTGGTCTTAGCAGACTTGGAAATTTGTTTTGTCTTGGTTGTAGTAGGGACTCCCGATTGGAGGACTCGTGTCCGGTTCCTCCGATTGGAACTCCAACGTATGAGCTCTATGTGAAGCATGGCGTAGGCCCTATCACATATAATGAAGTGTGGATCCGATACACCAGAAACGATGGTGTCTTAAAATGGCCCCAATATGGTAGCTTTGACACAGAGATTTTAGATAATCTGCAGGTAAAACTTTTCAAGATGAAAGCCCGGCCGGCGATGTTTGATTCCTTTCGCCTATGGCGCAAAGAAGCCAAACAGAAAGAAATGAAATTAGCAAAGAAAAATAAACAAGCTATGTCAATGGTACAAGCTGCCGTGGCGTTCAGGGATAATGAGGAAGAGCAAGAGAGTGAACAAACACTTAGAAGTAGGAAGTTAGCGGTAGACAAGGTCTACCCAGTTTTGCCACGTAAAGGACGAGGATCAAAAGAAGAACTCGATAAAGATCCTTTAATGTCTCATTTACTGAGTCACCACCGCCTTATGCGCAGAGTGCTACAGCACCCCAACAACCTCCCATTGTTGGTCCACAGGTTCTACCACAAGCACAGCTCCTCTTCAGCTGGTTCCTACTGCTCCGGCGCAGCCCTCTCAAGGGTTGCCGCCTTTGCTACCTACTCCATCTGTTTTTCCTACGACTTCGCCTACTGCTCCAACTGCTTATCCTAATACTTCCTCTATTACTGCCTCCACCTCTGCTTTACATCAGCCTGTCTTTTCCGGCGCTTATGCCTTTCCGTCAGTTTCTCCTTCTGTTCGACAGAGAGTAACAAACACTGTTACTGGCCTTTTCTCACCTTTCTCACCTTTCTTTGGGTCGCCTAATACGACCCCTAACTCAGAACGAAGACAGTTGCGGAGTCAACTGCCTGACTATCGGGAGAGAGAATTATTGGATGAGTTAGCGCGCAAATGGGTTGTCGATACTGCAAGACATGATGAAGAGTCTATTATAGAAGTCTTCCGTCAATGGGAAGCATCGAAACAGAGATATGTTTTTGAACAAATGTGTGTACTTCTCCGCGAAGATCTGAAGGGAAATGATCCGGAACACGATCTGTCTGAGTTTTACCTTGTGCGGTTCAGGTTCGCGGAGGGCATGATTGTGGGCACCGATGTTGAACAAGCGGTTGCGACATTATTATCCTATAGGAGTAGAGGGGGCACTTCCAGATCACTATCTGAATGTGACGCACCAGGTAGGAAAAAGGCGCGACAGTATCCCATGAGAGAGGTTCCCCCAGTTTGGAGGGAAGGTGACGCAAATGCTAATCCAGCCATTCCGCCGCATTTTCAGCGTGTGTGGGTACATGTTCCTTGGAAGAGATCTGAAGTTTTGGCTCTTAAACAGACATTGCCTGATCCCCGTAAAAATCCTGCAGGATATTATAAGGAGTTATCACAGACTGCGAGCTCCTGCATCATGAATTTAGCCGATATAGACATGTTTGTTTGGAAATGTTGTTCCACAGCCTTTATGGGGAAAGATTCGTCATACAGATCATGATCAAGAGTTAGGTGACACATGGGTTAATATTGCAACTGCTGATGCTAGACAAGTTGGTGGTGCTAAACCTGAGCCTTTAGTAGCAGAACTTCCTGGTAGGATTATTACGTATATGAAGACTTTAATGCCCGAATTGCGTGTGAATTGGGACAAGTTGTCTGCGTGCAAGCAGAAGAAAGATGAGACTGTGTCCGACTTTTTCACGCAGTTCGAGGAGACTTTCGTCGATAATAGTGGTCAGGATATGGCTACTGAGGGTGGCCAGAGATTGTTTGTTGACAAATTTGTACATAATTTGCTTCCTGAATTATGTAATAAGTTGAAGGATGATTCTGAGAGTGCTTGGGCCGTTTCCACATCAGCACAGATTTTAGCTACGGCCCAGTACTATGAAAATCGGCGCAAAGATGAGCTAGAGAAAGCGGATAAAAAGACTAAGGAATTGAAAACTATAGTCCTTCTACAGCAAGCTTATCCACCTAGTACTACTAGTCAGCGTGACTATCAGCAACCCCAGCAGTATTCGAGAAACTCGCAAAGAAACGAGTCTTCTCAACCACGTTTACAGTATGGACCGAATCAGTGTGCGTATTGCAAGGAAGAGGGTCATTTCGAGAGTAGTTGTCCGGTTTTGTTACGACGTATGAATGGTGCTTCTGGTGCAAGAGGTCGAGGTGTTCAACAGGCTCCTAGAGGTAGGGGCCGTGGAAATTTCCCCCAGAATGCTCCTTCTTTCCCGCCTCAGAATTCTATGAATAGTTTTGACCAGCAGAATAACGCGTTCGCCAGGACAGCTCAGTACTATGCTGATGACTACTATGCAGAAAACGATTATGTATGATTGCTAGGACAGCCATGGACAAAGAGAGGGAGTTGTTTCAGTTCCAGTAGATCAGAACGGACCTAATGTTGAGGTGATTACATCAGGTGTGTCAGAGCATTTTCTGTTAGATACTGGTGCTACAAAGAGTTCTATTATGCACTCAAAACTCCCTGGCGCACCTTTGTCTGGCGAAATGAATGTTTCAGTAGGTTTTTCTGGCGCCCCGGTTAGGAACCGATCTCTAGTCCTATGTCCCTTTCTGTTGGGCCATGTGAATTAGAAGCACCCCTTATTCTCACAACAGGTTGTGGCGAAAACTTGTTGGGATTGGATCTGTTGAAAAGATTGTATGCGACCTTGTACTGTTCTCCTTCGGGAGTACAGCTTACACTGGGTAAGAAAGTGGTTTCTCTAATGTACATGTCAAGGGAAAAGCTCCCAGCAGAATTGTCTTCTCTTCCGGATACACTTTGGGCTACTGGCTCTAATGATGTGGGTCTCTTGGAAATAGCGCCATATGTTATAACATTGAAAACTAATGTTAGAATACCACGCATTCCCCAATACAAGATCTCTAGTGAAGGTGAAAAAGCGTTGTTAGCGATCACTTATGATCTGATTGAGAAAGATGTCATTGAGGAGACAGCAGGCAACATCAGTAATAGTCCTGTTCTGCCGGTTCTGAAGCGTACTGATCCTTCCCAGCCACCTGTGTACCGATTTGTGATTGATCTTAGCGAGGTCAATAAGATTGTTGTGCCACAATTTCCAGTCGTCCCTGATATCACTGCCCTATTGACTATGATTCCAGCTTCAGCCACTTGGTTCTCGGTGATTGACTTAAAGAATGCGAATATATGATTATACCACGATTTCAGTTACCACGCATGGCTTTACCACGCGAATTTTACCTCGCAAGTGGCTTTACCACGCTGGTATTTACAACGTAGCATTTTACTACGAGTAGAAACGTCTTACCTGCACGTCTTTCTCCACGAGCCCTTACTTCCATCCTCCTTTGAAACAAGCGTCAAAACACGTATACCAAAATAAAAAAAGGACTGCTTTTTTTACGTACACGGCACGTCTTTGGGGGAGGCTCTTTCCTCTTTCTTTTAAATTTATGTTCGTTTTTTTGTTAAAGTAACCTGCTTGTTATTTTTTTGGGGGGGAAGCCCCCCCAGCCCCCCTCCGAGCCCCCCCCCTCCCTCTGCCCCCCCATGCCCATGCAGATCGACTTGAAGGAATACCACGTCTCCCCCCTAGCCCGTGGTAAAGACGTCGTGGAAGGTACCCTGCGTGGAAGGCACCCTGCGTGGTAAGTGTCACGTGGTAAACGTGAGTAGTGGTAGTGCCTTCGTGGTAAATGATGTTTCCCAAAGAATGCTTTCTTCAGCATCCCGATTGCCGAGGAGAGCAGAGATATTTTTGGCTTCAATTTAGGAGGCCGAAGTTTCCGCTTCAAACGCGCTCCTCAGGGCTACTGTGAAAGTCCATCAATATTCAGTCAGGCCTTGAAATCGCAGCTTGACACGATCGTTTTACCCGACGGCGCTACCCTTATTCAGTACGTCGATGATTTGCTAATAGCTGCAGATACTGAGGATATTTGTAGGGAAGCCACATTGTCGTTGTTGCGTCATTTATGTGATCTGCACCACAAAGTCTCTCTTTCAAAGTTGCAATATTGTCGACAAGAAGTGACCTACCTAGGTCACCTCTTATCGAAGGAGGGAAGGAAACTGACCCCAGAAAGAATTCAGGCAATTGCAAGATTGAGTGTCCCAAGGACACAGAGAGAAGTGCGTGCTTTCTTGGGCATTACATCATATTGCAGGCAATGGATATTGAATTTCTCCTTATTGGCCAAACCTTTGGTAGCATTAACTCGTAAAGATACACCGAAACCCATTCCATGGTCTGAAGAGTGTCAGAAAAGTTTTTCCAAATTGCGAGATGCATTGTGTTCGGCTCCTGTGTTGGGTACCCCCGACTACAGTAAGCCTTTTACATTGTATGTCCATGAGAAAGAAGGTTGTGCTTTATCAGTTCTGACACAATCTTTCGGGGACAAACAGCGTCCATGCGCGTACTTTTCAGCGACTCTAGATCCGGTAGCTAAGGCATTGCCAAGTTGCTTGAGAGCCACTGCGGCAGCAGCTGTCTGTATTCGACAGTCTGCTGGGTTAGTAATGAATAATATGCTAATTGTCATGGTCAAACATGCAGTAGACATTTTGCTAAACAGAACAAGGACACAGCACTTAACTAGTGCTCGATTGTCAAGTTATGAGCTGACACTGTTAGCAAGTCATGTACATATAAAGAGGTGCGACACACTAAACCCAGCCACGTTATTGCCCATTCCAGTAGAGACAGATGAAGTCGAGGAACATGAGTGCTGTTTTAGGACAGAAGAAGAGACAAGAGGGAGAATAGATTTACAGGACACTCCTCTTCCTGAATGTGATGATACCTTATGGGTTGATGGTTCATGTTTCAAGTTGCCGAATGGCGATACGACTGCAGCATATGCTGTAACGATGTTGCATACTATTGTTGAAGCTGCACGTATCCCCCACAATTCCGCGCAAGCAGCAGAGTTGATTGCACTTACAAGAGCATGTGTTTTGGCAAAAGGGAAACGAGTGAATGTGTACACGGACAGCCAATACGCCTTTGGCGTGGCTCACGGTTTTGGACGTTTGTGGCGAGAACGTGGGTTCCTGACTTCGCATGGTGCTAAGATCCAGCATGGTCAGTCAGTAAATAAGCTTCTCGAGTCACTGACCTTGCCATTACAAGTTGCGATTGTGAAATGCAGTGCACGCAAAAAGGTGACGGATGATGTTGGTCGTGGAAATGCATTTGCGGATGAAGTCACGAAAGAAACTGCAAGGAATGTAATGAGCCGAATGTATGTTGCAGGCCCTGCGAGATGGATTGGTGATGTTGGTATGTGTGAAGATACGATTGAGAGTGTGAAGTCTATCCAAGCCGAAGCCACAGAGAAAGAGGTGAATGAATGGAGAGAAAGTAAGGGTAAATTGGATGCGAATGGTTGTTGGGTCGAATTGTCAGAACATCAGAGATGGTTGTTACCCGATGCGTATGTGCTTGCCGTGGTGACAATGGCTCATGGAATGGCTCACATTAGCGTGAAAGGGATCTGTAAGTTGTTGGCTCCAGTATGGCAAAATGTTGGGATCCCTAAGTGTGCAGAGAATGTGGTCAAGAATTGTATGGTGTGTCTGAAATACAACCCTGGTAGAGGAACCCCAACTCCAGCTGGTCATTTTGCGCCTCCAACGTATCCGTTCGAGGTTTTGCAGCTAGATTTCATCCACATGGAAAGGTGCAACAATCTGAAATACGTACTCGTTGTTGTTTGTGCCTTCTCCAGTTGGGTGGAAGCATATCCCCTTAAGGACAACACTGCCTTATCCACAGCTAAAGCCCTTGTCAAGGAATTCTTCCCTAGGTTTGGAATGCCTAGAATGGTTTGGAGTGATAATGGAAGTGAATTTGTGGGACGAGTGATGAAGAAAGTGTGTGAGGGGCTAGGCATACAACAGAAGTTCCACGCTGCAAATCACCCCCAATCAGCTGGACTAGTAGAGTGCTATAATGGCACGTTAAAACTGAAACTGGCCAAGATTCAAGCAAGCACAGGTCTTAAATGGCCTGACGCCCTGCCCTTGGCACTCCTATCCACAAGAATGACTGTTCAGTCTAGAGTGGGACTTAGTCCACATGAAATTGTGTTCGGCCGCCCGGCCAACATATGGGGAGTGCCAAGGCCCACCAGGTTCAGTGAAATAGAGCATCCTGTACTGCTTGACTATCTGTATGAATTGACGGCTAAATTGCGTGTTTTACACCAACAGGTCCACGACATCCTACCTCAGGCCTCTGAAGCTCCAGGACACCCTATCGATCCTGGAACCTATGTCCTCGTGAAAAACTTCCAGCGGACAAAGAATGATGAGCCCCGCTGGACCGGTCCCCACCTAGTTCTCCTCTCCACAAGATCGTCGGTTCGAGTGGAAGGAAAGAAAAACTGGATCCACGGGACCCATTGCAAGAGGGTCCCGTTACCTCTGCCTTACGACCAGCGGGTCCAGGAAGGGATTGCTGACTCTGAGACCGAGACTTTGCCTCGCTTCTTGCTCTTTAGTGATGCACAGATAAAAGGAACAAACTCTGTACGCGAAAGTGACGACATTCTGCAAGGATCTGTGCCACCGTCAATGCGATTGGACACTACAGAGCCTGAACTTCTGTTTCAAGACCAAACGGCACCTGGTACCAATCGTTATAATTTGAGGCTGAGACCTATGACTATGGACAAATAAACCTTTTTTACTTTTTATTGTGCAGCTCTCTCATCTAGGAAACTTGCTCATTTTTGTTTTTTTTGAACCGCCATCCGGTTCTGCTGCTAGGGTCGCGGTTGCCACAGTCTTTGGAGTGCAGCTGGAGACGGTTAGGTCGACAGTTCTGGTCGGTTCAAGAGAGTTACCCTGGACTGACAGAAGCACTCCTTAGCAGAAACAACCTCCCACCGCGGGCAGCAAATTAGGGAGGATGGAGTTTCCCAACATAGAGAGACCTGCCAGATCAACGAACTTTGAAACCAGAATATGCACTGTAATGGCAAAAACACGATTTTTAATAGAATCCATTTTTATGTTGTGTAGTATAATGATGTTTTTAATTGGCTATGCTTTATACACCTTTCGAGTTTCATTTGCACCCACTACACAGCCCATACCTCCTCCTACTGTTTCCTCGCATTCTTTTCACCCCCTGCCCGAACATGAGTCCTCTAGGAGATTAGAATTTATAAATAACTAATTCGTTCAGCTCCTACACCAACACCAGTTTGTAGTGAACACGACAAATTGTTGGGTGTGTGGACTTATGCCGCACACGACAGATAAAGGTATCCCTTATTTTGTCTTGCCATTTAGCTACTATGGTTCTCTGTGGGCATTTCAAACAATGTTCCTATTTGCCCTCGAACCATATTCCTCACGTTCCACAGGAAGCAACTCGAGCAACAAGGCACTAGTTGCAGGAATCAGAAATATGAGTAGAGATATCGACACGTATAGAACGATTCCCAGGGACGAATTGCAGGCTTACAGTAGATGGAATATAACAAACTATGAAATTTCCTTGAGTGAGAGCCAGCGAGCAAAGAAGTCCTCCCCAATCTGGATAGTACCCCATCAGGGTCACCTATGTCTGCAGGGAAATGGCAAAAACCCCAGAGCTCAGCTAGGAAAGAGCGTCTGTACCGAAACATATGTTTTCTCGTCTCAGACCTCCCCTTCATTCTTAGCAGCTAAGGGTACATATTTCATCTGCCATGATAGAGCATATACATGGCTGCCCCCTGACTTTTCGGGCACATGTTTTATCTCGTTCCTGCTGCCACCCACCTACACGGCCGCGGCAGATTACCATAGGACAAGGACAGTTAGGGGTGTTGTGAGTAAAGACGATACTGCGGAACAGGAGTTTGGGGATTTCGCAAAAGGTTTTCTGCCGTTTTGGGGGCCTATGGTGAACAACAAGAACATTCGCCAATTGACGAGGGTAGTTGAATCCGCCGTGATTGAAACGGCTGGTGCCCTTAGTAACTTGACTGCGGAGCTCCAGTCGGACCGCCTTATGACTCTTCAGAACAGGGTTGCCCTAGATGTCATACTTGCAGATCGTGGTGGGGTATGTAAGGTGATCCAATCCAGTTGCTGCATCTTCATCCCAGATAACTCTCCGACAGTATACCAGGCCATCTCCAAATTGCATAAGATCTCTGAGTCCATTCATGTGGACAAAAGAGACTGGTCCTTAATGGGGTGGTTCTGGGAACTGATATCTGCCTGGGGATGGAAGATTCTGATAGTCATTGGGATGGTCTTAGCCGTTCTGTTTATGTTCTGCCTGTGCGTGCAGTGTGCTCCTGCAATATGTGCCCTCTGTGCTACATCATGTGTAAGGAAACCTGTATCAAGAGGTAAACTAAGTAATAGGATGATGCTACAGCAGCATCTCAATGACTTTATGTATACAGACCTAGACTCAGATTAGCATGAGTATAGGTTATTGCCTATATAAGGGCAAAAGGAGAGTCTGTGGTACCGAAAATTCTGGACCCCGCTATTGTGTGGTACCGAAGCTCTGCATCCGTGTCATAAATATCATCGTACCATGACGATTTTGGTATCGGCAGACCGGTAATGATTGGGATACTATACATCAACATTTGCGTCATGATCGAGTGACGCAATCACCCTGAAATCGTAGTTTTTGTCTTTGAACCCTCGGGTTCCATTTTGTGAGCGGCATCCATTTTGTGATTGCCCTTACATAGTCAAAACGACCAAAGGCCGAATTCGATCTAAAAGGACACGTACAACGTACACCTTTGCTGACTCCTCTGTGACCTGGGCGAGTTGACTCCACTGCCTCATGCCAAACCTGTTCGGGCAGTTCCTTTCCCAATGGCCGAACAAGATTAGTATCAAGGCATAACATGTCATAAACCGTTCATCGCATACAAGCTATGTTTTATCTCACACACACCTGTTCCTGTTTCTTCTTTATGACCTGTTTTACAAGGAGGAGGTGCCCGATTTTATTAGGGGTCTGTCGATATCTGATGAAAGTTCTGGGCCTTGCCGGGTAATCTATCACAAACTGGACAGACTGAAATGTGGGCTTGTCATCGTGACTCTGCTTTTTCTTTGTAGTGAAAATATGTATATGGTCAAACTGTAAAACAAGGAATTCTTGCCTGAAGCTCAATATTTTGTATAAAAAGAGAAGGCTGGTTCTGTAAAAACAAGCAGTCTCCTGAGAACATACATGCGCTTCATGTTATTGTACTTCTAGGATACCTGTTACTGGTTGCAGCCAATAAATACGATCTTTGCCATCACCTAGAAGACTCTGTGTTTCTGTGGTCCAAAACAGGAGGGACTCGAGGTCTTTGGGTGTTTCCCCCGGCACCGCCGGGTCCATAAAAACCCGGTACCTCACCAGAGGGAATATTTGGAGTTACCCATTACGGTAGAGGAAGTGACTGACGTGATCAAATCACTTCCGAACGGGAAGGCACCTGGCCCAGACGAGTACACAAATGAATTTTATAAACAATACGTAGATGTGCTTGCGCCTTATATGGTAGAAATGTACGGTGCAGCTTTCGACCGGGCAGAATTACCCCCTACACTTCGGAAGCTGTGATAATCGCCCTTTTAAAACCCTCCAAAGACCCGGAATTGTGCAACTCTTACAGACCGCTATCGCTTATCAATACTGATTCCAAAATACTCGCGAAATTACTGGCGGTTCGGCTGACTCCACTGATGACGAAATTGGTCCTCCCGGACCAGGCAGGGTTTATCCCTACGCGGGCAACATCCCATAACACTAGGACACTGTTTGCCCTCTCGCACTATCTTCAGCCTTCCACGAAAACAGTGGCAGTCATGCTCAATGCCGCCAAGGCTTTCGATTCTATTGAATGGAGCTATCTGATTGCTATTCTGCAGAGAATGGGCTTCCCCAAACGTTTCGTACAATGGGTATCGTTGATATACACCAATCTGTGCGCCCGAGTTCGAGTGAATGGTTACGTCTCTGACATCTTTAATATAGAGCGAGGTACCAGGCAAGGGTGCCCGCTTTCACCCTTGCTCTTCACGCTAGCACTGGAGCCATTGGCCTGCCTGATCAGACAGAAATACAAATGTCGGCCCTGCAGTTCTCTTCCAGACCACTTCATATCTCGCTGTACGCAGACGATATGTTGTTATACGTTCCCGATCCCAACACACATTTAAATCGGCTGCTGCGAGAGTATATCAAATTCGGGGCACACTCGGGATTGGCCATAAACTGGTCCAAATCCTCCATTATCCCTCTAACGGATACGACGACTCCCTTTGACACTGAATATCCGCTAGAATGGCAGAAAGATCCCATACGGTATCTGGGTGTGATGTATCATAGAGACCCTGAGGTGATTATCAGGTCGAACTATGGGTCAGCGATCTCCAAATTGGAAGACAAGGTACAGCGTTGGATACAATTGCCACTATCTTTGGCGGATCACATAGCGATCGTGAAAATGAATGTGTTACCTAAACTATTATACCTTTTTAATAACATCCCTATCACACCCCCTGGAGAGGTTTTCCGCCGCATAAAATCACTCGTACTAAAGCTCATATGGGCAGGCAAACAGGCTCGCGTGGATCTAACTCTTCCATATATCCGGGGAGGTTTCGGGGTGCCGGACTTTCTATTGTATTATTTATGTGCCCAGGCCCAATATGCTGCTTATTGGTACCACGAGTTACCGTACATCGCTCATACTGCCATTGAGGAAGGGGACGGGGAACCAATCCCATTGACAGCAATCCTGTCTCATGTCAGACAACCCCTTCATGCTCAAGACATCAACACTATCGACACCACAGTCAAAGCCTGGCAGAAACTGGGGCAAATGGCGCATAAGACCCCGCTATATGCACCTGCAATGCCATTACATCACCATCAGGCGTTGTCGGTCACAGGTGAAAAAGTGGGCATGTCACTATTACAACAAGTGGGCATAGAAAGAATGGGTGACCTGTTTCATGAGGGCACATTTCTTGACATTGAGGACCTAACATATATTCAAAACAAGTCGCCCATGTTCCACTTCACGCACCTCAGATTGAAACGCGCACTGAAAGAACTTTATCCTACATTCCCCAACGAACCAGATAGTTTAGACACAATACAGCTGCTCATTGAAACCCAAGACTTATCGCACCTAGTATCAAGACTATACTCCACAGCACAGGCTGAGATACCACACACCACTGAGAAGGCTAAAGCACGATGGGACACGGTATTAGAGGATTCAGTGACAGACCAAGAATGGCAGCAAACTTGCGCATTAACACAAATCCTCACTCCTAATGGCAACCTCAGAATTATCCATTAAAAGTTTGTACATCAGGCGTACTACACGCCTGCGCGTATGTGTAAATTTGGCCTACAAGTAGAAGACAGGTGTAAGAGATGTGGGGTGGAGGGCGCAGATTTCGCACACTTGGCTTGGTCATGCCTAAAGGTCCAAGACTACTGGGCGGAGGTAACCACAACACTCTCTACTATGATAGGGGTAGAGGTAGAATGCACAATACGGTCCTGCCTGCTAGGAATCGTACCACATCTTAAAGCCGCCAAACGCAAATTTTGTGTGATTTCCCTACTGTTGGCCAAAAGACAGATTGCACAATGCTGGCACAGTAGGAAAGTGCCAAAAGCATCCAGATGGCTACACGACATGTCCAGCTGTAGAGATAAGCTGTTAACAGACGAGGAAGAGCTACCGGTGAAATCTAGGCCCAAGAACTTTTGGGACTACTTCACGGATTATATGGGTACACTGGATGTGGACGCGCGTGAGTGATCCATATACACGAGTTACAATGTAAGGGTCGATGTTGTGATGGTTGTGTGCCGTACTGTCCCGTCGGATTGTACATGTCATGAATCATACAGATTACACTGTTGTGACAGCTGGATTGTAATGGTCTCATTTTCAGGTTTCTAAGTAATTGTTTTCTGTTTGTCGTTGGACATCTACAAAAGAACCATAAAACTGTAAGACTTCATGTAATGCATTAAGCCGCCGGACCTAGCGTTATCGGCTGAAGGGCTGTGTAACTCCTTCATTGGCTTGTCCTATTTCTTACCTCGCAGCCGGCCCCAGGGTTGTAGGCTCCTGGCTGTGTACGGATTATCAAATGACAATAAAGGTCTTGCAAAAAAAAAAAAGAATACAGTTTCTACCTTATCTGATAAATACCATCATGTCTGCAAAGGGCTCACCTACCATTATATATCACTCTCCTCCCCTACATTGTAAAGAGCATCAGGAAAGAAATTACTGGTGGGCGTGGCCAAGCAGCCTAAAATGGTGGCCGCGTTTTAAGCAAGCTGGTGTCAGCTCTGAGAATCCTGCTGAATCTGACCCTTAGGCGACCTTTTTCGGTCGCAAGCACACAAACAATGGTCCTTATTTTCACCCCCTTTGACTCACCTGAGCCCATCCAGGGAGTCTGTGATGAGAGAGATAATTTCGGTGATCGACAACATGGGTGTGCATATGACCTGCCGGAAGACTGCCTGCTGGTGGCAAATACCACCTGGAGCTGTGAACCCACAGTGGCGAACACCCCTTTGCATCAACTCCTGGATGAGCGAGGGAGAGAAGACAGCTGATTAGCCGGGGTGTGGGACAAAGCTGTTTTCACTTCCAAGTGGTAGCCCGTAATACCGGAACGGGTACATTAGAGTGGAGGAGATGGGCTGCCTGGACGAGCCGACTATGGGGCAACCTTTTCTCTGATACAAAAATCCATAAGGTGGCCCGAACCCTTGTCCCCTTTGGCTTACCCAAGTCCATGCTGGGAGCCGGGGACAAGAGAAACGCATTAGTCCATACAACGCCCTGCCGTGAGACTGGCATGCCGGCAATGGACACAACCTGGAGCTGCAATCGCACAGTAGAGACCCACCTTTACCTCAGCATTGACTGTTGGGGCACAGCGAGGCTGAGGAGTCAGTCTCAAGAAGAAGAGAGATAAGGACCCCCTTTCACCTTTAGGCAACCACAAGAGTTTGTGACAGCCCAGCTGAACTGATGGACAAGGGTAGATGAGACAGACTGAGCAGCATGAGACTCCAGGACTACGATTGCAGCCTGGGTGGGTGGAAACCCACACAAGACATCTCGCCCCAAAGCCAGAAGACCTGCACACAGCTTCCCCCTCAGGAGGTGACCATCCCAGGAGCCCAAAGGGCCTGGAACACTACTACAGAAAACACTGGGCTTTGACGGTCACACAAGTACAGCAATACTCCATCTCCCCATGGTGTCTCAGGAGGATAGAGGGGGTGTCCCCTGTCCTGGACCCTCAAGACATGGCATCTCAGAGACAAGCGTAACCAGATGTTCCCTGTATCTGGTGTTAGGGGGGGGACCCTCCTGTGCCCTTATGGCTGATGGGCCTGCCAGAGGACACGTAAGACCATCACCTGGAGAAATTCCTCATGGAATAGTACAGACCCTGGATCCTGGATTGTGAGTATTCCCCCTACTTTGTTGTGCAAAGGGCACACAGGGTGCTTGCCCTAAGGCCTCCACCAGGGGGGACCTCCTAGAGCCATTGTCATCAGGGTACTGAATTTGTGAACTGATAATCTATCCTGTGGCAGGTACACCAACATCTAGACATCCATTGTATCAACTCCAGGGTTATGCTCTTCTCCGATTACACAACTAAAGTGCAGCTGCTTTGTAAATTATTCCTAGAGGTTAAGTAGAAAGTCAGGGCTGTGGACATTCACTATATACTGATGCAACCTGCCAAACTGAAATGAATGTCTCAGTGGAGAACCATTTTCTTTGAGAGCCCGGAAGAGGCATGGGACTGAGCAGCGGAGAGGAAATAACTGCCCATATAAACATAGGAGCCAATGACATCTCTGGAGACCGTAGGGGGTCAACCATCCCACCCTAGAAGGAAATGCAGCAGACTGATATGAGGGCAACTCTGGTCACAACCAGAGGACAGACATAGGGCATCCTCTTCATAGAGCTCGGGTGATCACCGGGAAGGGGACCCTACTAGTAGATGATGAGAAGTTATTCAGCGTTATAGAGGGGAAGTTTGGTCCCCTTCCTACCTTTCCTCCATGTATAGCTACAGATTTCTTCTCATTCACTGATGGAGAAGAGACACATTACCTCCTGAGAGAGGGGCTTGCATGCGGTGAAGCTATACAAGACTATGGTGATTACTTTCTGCCGACTTCCCCCCTCCCACCCCGTCCCACCCCACCGCTGTTACCTGTGCCAGCGAACCCTGAAGTTGGGTACTTTAGGGCTGATTTCAGTTGCAACACTATGCCTCACGCAAGACACATTACACGGCCACGGGCCCTAGTCAAACGGGCTCAACGACTCGCCTTTACCTCTGACAACAACACCATTACAATGGGCTTTGCACAATGCATTTCCGTGGCGGCAATGCCACCACGGAAAGGCATGCGGAGACTCCCTGCGGGGGCCCCTTGCGGGCCCCCTCGGAGTCCGTGGCTTGGGGGGTGCACATGGGGGGAACCATGTGTGCAACATGGCAGGCACCGTGCGGTGCCTGTCATGTTGCGCTTTGCAAAGTACAACGTGCACTTTTACCATTGCGGTGGGCGGAGATTCCTGCTCCGCCCGCCGCAATGGTAAACATACAGGATGCGCCCGCCTGTGTGGCGGGCGCATCCTAATGCCATTGTTGGGACCCCCGCACTGTTAGCGGGCGGTCCACTTCTCCGTTAGGGTGGCGGGCGGCCAAAGCCCGCCCGCCATCCTAATGGACCCCTAAAGGTTTTCTCCATGTACAACAAGAATAAATCCCATATATAGGGGGATCTATTATCTATTATAAGTTATCTATTACAAGGTCTAGTCTTTTAGCAATCTAATGCTGGGCAAGGTCGTATTACAACCATCATATTACAGCGAGTTCATATGGGGACCTAGGGCAACATCCTTTTGCGGATTAACACTGTTTGTGAACAGACCATAGGTTTTGTATATTGTACAGTTCTCTGTAAAAAAAAACGTAGCACTATCATATTGTTCTACAATTTGCACACAATCAAATCTCCTTAGGCCTTAAAGACGGGTGCCCCAAGAGGCAGTTATAGGCCTTTAGTGAGGCACTATACTCTATAACATGAGTTTTCATATATCAAGTAAAGACGAAGTAACAAGGTGCATCATGAGGATAGAAATCCCTCCCGAGCGTGCTGTATTAAGCCTGCCATAAAAAGCACCAAACCCTCATTCTGCTCATCAGATCCCATCCCTCCCAATTTTATAAACAACAAGAAAATTCTCTATAAGTGTTGGACTTGGCCCTTTTTGTAGGGTCATCCCTAAACTTTTTGCCTTCCTCCTCTATTTTTTCTGACCTGTTGTTGGTTGTTTTTTGACTCTGGGCACTTTACCACTGCTTATCAGTGCTAAAGTGCATATGCTCTCCCTATTGTAAATTGATGTATGGATTAGTGATTCCATGATTGGCTGATTTGGTTTACTTATCAGACCCTAGTACAGTGCACTGAGTGTGCCCAGGGCTTGTAAACCAAATGCTGTTAATGGGTTTGCAGCACTGGTTGTGCTACCCACAGAAGCAGCCTGTAAAAGTGTGTCTCAGGTCTGCCATTGCAGAGCCTGTGTGCAGTCTGCTACTGCCATGTTGACTGGGCAAGTGCACCCACTTGCCAGTCCCTAAACCTTCCCTTTTCTTCATATCAGACACCCTTATGGTAGGCCCCAGGGCAGGGTGCATTGTAAGTATAAGTTAGGACAAGCCCTGTTGTGTGTGGCATGTCCTAATAGTGAATTACAGCAATTTTCGTTTTTCACTATTGCAAGGATACCTGTTCTCCATGTGCCAGAATGGGCAGTTAGATTAAACCTCTTATAATTCTAACTGACTCAGAGGACATGGTAGAAATTCAAGTTTAGTACGCCTGAACTCAGAATGATAAAATACATATTTTAGCGAAGTTGGTTTTAACATTCTGTGTTTGAAAATACCACTTTTAGAAAGTAGGTATTTTCTTGTCTAACTACCCAAGCCTGCCTCTACTAGTTTGTGTATTCCTTGTCTGGAGTTTGAGTGACAGGGCTGGGGGATTCCAGGAGACAGGATGAGTCAGCCCAGTGGTGAATATAGAGATCTGCATCTAGATGGGTGGGAGGAGTTGCACTTGGGACCTGAATAGGGCTGTGCCTGCCTTCCACAATGCCGGCTCCACCCCCTGTGGTGCGTCTGATGTCTCTACCCTGCACTGTGAAAAGAGAGAAGGAGTCATGCCAACAGATGCTCCAGGGCTGTGCCTTTCCTCCACAATGCTGGCTCCAACTCCTGTGGGGCGTCTGATGTTTCTGCCCTGCACTGTGAAAGGAGAGAAGGAATCATGTCAACAGAGTGCTCCAGGGCTGTTCCTTTCCTCCGCAATGCTGGCTCCACCTCCTGTGGGGCTTCTGATGTTTCTGCCCTGCACTGTGAAAGGAAAGAAGGAGTCATGTAAATAGAATGCTCCAGAACTGGTTTGGACTAGGCAAAACCCCCTCTGCCCTCAGAGGACAAATAATTTTGGGGTATAAATATTGGGACCCTCATCCCAAGAAATTAGATCACTTTTGGACAACAAGAAAAAACCTTTGCTGAGGAGAGGAACCTGACGAAACTGAGGAAAGACTATCCCTAAGCTGAAGTGCTGCTTGGGGGACTGGCCTACAGTGGTTGCCTGACTGCCAAAGAAAGGTGAGAGGAACTTTGTGTGTACTTTCATCAACTTGTGTAAGGCTCTCCAAGGGCTTGCAACAGAGCTTGCCTCCTGCTGAAGTCTCAGGGACGGCAATTGCAAAAACAACAAGTGATGGACCGAATGTGGATCAATGTCACACATTCACCCCAGTCAAAAGATCTGGGCCCAAATCCATCGTTTTTTTGCACTCCACACCACCCTGGGTTAGACAATGGTGATATGCAAATCAGCTCTGACCCTGTTGCCCCATGGGAACAGTCCAGTCCGAACTACAAAAGCCATGTCCTTCCCAGAACGGAATCAAGCATCCGAGGAACGGACCGGTTTCGAGGTAACACCTCTCATCAGCCCGGCTAGCTTGACTCCAAGTGGTGTGGAGTGCCTGGGACCCACGTCTGGGCATCCCCAGCGCACTTAGGGCGGCAATTGCAAAAACAACAAGTGATGGACCGAATGTGGATCAATGTCACACATTCACCCCAGTCAAAAGATCTGGGCCCAAATCCATCGTTTTTTTGCACTCCACACCACCCTGGGTTAGACAATGGCGATATGCAAATCAGCTCTGACCCTGTTGCCCCATGGGAACAGTCCAGTCCGAACTACAAAAGCCATGTCCTTCCCAGAACGGAATCAAGCATCCGAGGACCGGACCGGTTTCGAGGTAACACCTCTCATCAGCCCGGCTAGCTTGACTCCAAGTGGTGTGGAGTGCCTGGGACCCACGTCTGGGCATCCCCAGCGCACTTAGGGCGGCAATTGCAAAAACAACAAGTGATGGACCGAATGTGGATCAATGTCACACATTCACCCCAGTCAAAAGATCTGGGCCCAAATCCATTGTTTTTTTGCACTCCACACCACCCTGGGTTAGACAATGGTGATATGCAAATCAGCTCTGACCCTGTTGCCCCATGGGAACAGTCCAGTCCGAACTACAAAAGCCATGTCCTTCCCAGAACGGAATCAAGCATCCGAGGACCGTACCGGTTTCGAGGTAACACCTCTCATCAGCCCGGCTAGCTTGACTCCAAGTGGTGTGGAGTGCCTGGGACCCACGTCTGGGCATCCCCAGCGCACTTAGGGCGGCAATTGCAAAAACAATAAGTGATGGACCGAATGTGGATCAATGTCACACATTCACCCCAGTGAAAAGATCTGGGCCCAAATCCATCGTTTTTTTGCACTCCACACCACAGCAGACTTCACCCACTGGCTCCTCAAGAGTTCTCCTGAAGTGCCTGCAGTTGTGTTGGACTTTTTAGGGACTTGCGCGTCGCAAGGAGCTGGTAGCACGACTCAAGATCGAGAAGTGTGTCGCAGAGCTGCCTCTTCACAACATGAGGTGCCTCGCATCGCCAGAGGAGAGTATCGATGTTGCAGCAGACGCCGCCGCCTCACCGGGAAGCGTGTCGTAGGAGTAGAGGATCGACGTTGTATCAGTCGCCGCCGCATCTCCGAGTAGCATGTCGCAGGGCCTGTCGCCGCTCATCGCCGGAGAAGAGGATCGACATTGCAGCAGATGCCGCCGCATTACCGGGAAGCGCGTCGCATCAAGGAGAAAGCACCATCTTTATTTCTTTGCACCGGATCTTAGCTGCATTTCCATTGTTGCAACACTTTCGTTGCCCTTCGTGTCGCATCTTAAGGTACATAGACTCAAAGTGTTGCATTTTAAGAACTAAAGAGAACTAAGCTAAAACGACCATCTTAATTTTAGGATTGTGAATTTTTGTTGGTAGTGGTCTTGTGATAAGCCTATATAAAGAATACTTATTTTTTATATAAAACCTGTGTGGTATCCATGTGTAGTGTTGTCACTTGATTACTGTATGTGTTCACAAATGCTTTACACACTGCCTCTGAGATAAACCTGTCTGCTCGTGCCAAGCTACCAATAGGGTGAGCAGGGGTTATTTTAGGAGTATACCCCCTTACCCAGACTAGAGGCAAGGGGCCCTATTTGTCACAAGTACCTACCTGGGCCAACTACAGACCCCCAAATCTAACAATAAGAAAGGACATTTTGAGACACACAGCTACGGGGTTTGTTTACTAATTACCTTGTCTCTTACTTATGCCAGAGAAGCCATATGATCCTCAGTTACATCTCTTCCTTCTTAGAATGAGTCAGGAGTCGAAAAAATCATTTGGGGTAAAAAGCAAAAAATCTCCTGCGAGTTAGGGGCTTAGATACTCTTTCACTTTTTTTTTACTTTGTTATTTATTTCCTCAAGAAAGATGTATGTGCCCATAACCCTGCTCAAGGACACTACATAATAATTGAAACAGTGAGATTATTTTTGTCCATTGAAACATCCCAAATAACGAAGATGGTTGAGAATAGTTGAAGAAGATTCATAAATGTGATCAGCATGGATTTGTTTTTTATGGTGATTTGTGTAAATGTGGTTTCTTAGATTCTTCATGGCTTTTTAATGGCTGGCATAAGCGTTTACATAAACAAGGGACAAATTAGTAGGCTTGAGTGGCAAAAAATTCCACAGTGCTCCATGGAGGCCCAGAAGCAGCAGAGTGAGATAAGTCACGCTGCTGATTTTTACCACAAGAAGTAAAACAGCGTGAACAGCACCACAAGCAGAGCAAGAGGAGCAAGCTTCTTTCTGCCAATTGAAAACATGTTTAGCTTGAGTGGCAGCTTCCTCAATGCAAGTGGCCGGTTTTTCAACGTGAGCAGTAACGATCTGCTGTGACCACCCATGTTGAGGATTCTCGCCAAGAGATAGTCTAGCCTTGGTGAGCCAGGAGAGAGGAAATACTCCACTCCATGCCACTTTGCAGAGTTTTTCAGATCTCCGTGCTCTGTGCGGGGCACAGAGTGGGAAATACTCTGCAAACTCCGGAAGTGCAGCAGAGTTTACTGCCCAGCTAATTAACAAAATTCTTTTCTTCATGTTGCTTCTCTTGCACATGGCTGAACCAAGCAAATTCATAGACAAAGACCAGTGTGTCCCTGTGTTTCAAATTTGGGAATGTGATTTAAGAAACATGTTCCACCCAAATCTTAAATTCTGCATTAAAAAACCTTGCTGAGTGTGCCTTTTCAAGAGTGTTGCAATATGCCCCAAACCTACTTAGTTTTAAAACTCTATCTTGAAGGATTATGCCAGTCATGTAGCCAAGAATATATGATAGCTCTCATTAAAGGCAAGAGTATGGATTTTCTTTATTTAATTTATTATGTTCCAAGGGCACCTTAAAATGCATAATAAACAAAAAATGGACAATGTTTACCTTCAGTTAAGTGTGGGTAAGAACATTCACATTACACATATTTTTTGTGTTGAAAATTTGTATTGAGTTTTATAATATAATACAAGTTAATAATAAGGCATCAATAAGTGGTTAATAAATACAATACTAAAAAAAGATATCAATGGAGGTATAACATTTGCTGTTGAATAAAACAAATAAATATGGAATACATAAATAGGTATATAAATTAATAAATGTTTATTTAAATAAATATGTAAAGAAAGGAAAAGGTGAGGGATCCTCCATAAATGTGATCAGTGATATCAGTCACAGTGGTCAGAATCGAAAGATGGCATTTCGGCTGGAACCTGAAAGTTGAAAGGTACATGGTCAGATTGGTAAAGTAGGCAATTGCCCATCCTCACAGTCTAGCAAGCAACGTGGAGGCACCATGAGCTCATAAAATATCTTTTGCCTTGCTTTAAATGTTGGCTTGCAAAGAATTTAAATAACTTTAAGTAAGGTAAAGGGGGAGTTAGCTGGGAAGAGATTATGCCTCTTTAAACACTACAAGAGGTAAGACAGTTCATAAAAATGTGCTTCCATACAATATTGTACTCCAGTAGCGGCCTCATCTCTTCTCCAGTGTCACAACCTCTCCCACGCAGGAGCTACTCCACAGAATTCTACTACTCTTTGAAGTCTCTAAACAGCCAGTAGGAGTTTTGTACTCATTCAGATTATTTATAACAATCTGACCGCGACCTGATAAACACCAGTCTTGGACTCTAGGGGGCAGATAATGTTACTTACCCATCGGGCCCCCCTTGCATCTGAACTAGATTTGCAGAATTATTTTGCTCTTCTGTGGCAATCCCAAAGCATCCATATAGGGATGACAGTCAAGCTCTTGGGAGCTCTATTCTCACATGATGCATGTAATTAATTCATATAAACAAAGTCTTTCTCTTTTAAAAGGTTTTGCACCCAATCTTAATCAACATAAATGGGTTTCTTATATGATGAGGACTGCTTTGAATGACCCTACCCCAGAAACGCTCCTTCTACAGCACCATTAGGATGTGAGCCTCAGTCTCTCCATGTCGTATGTTGATTAAACTTTTTCCAAAGACTCTTGAAAACCTATGCATTTACTTCTTTTTCTACACACCCAACTGTAATGTAATTTAAAACATTAATCAAATGTCTTCCATCAGAAGTGGTTCTGGAATTCTAAGACTATGAAAGGGCCGATTGTATTCTTTAATATCTAGGACAAGAATATTGTGGCACAGTAAAACAGTGGACAAAATATAGAGGGACAAAATATCGAATGGTAAATGCACAGAGGGATGTATACATTTGCCATTATTAACGCCACATAAATGAAGATATATGTGTATGTTTGTTTTGGTACACAGATGTGGAATTAGGTACAGAAAATCTATGCAAATACCTTTTGACATTTTGCCTCTCGACTTTTTGTCAATGATATTAGTGCCTCACAATATTCATGTTCAGAGACACATTTGGAAGGCCAAATTATTGAACACAGTGAAAATGATGCAACATAATGTAGTGCATTCTGTGAAAATACTATTTTGCTGTTTCATCACATATTAATGCTGTTCTCACAAGACGTTCTGCCTCTCTAGTACCAATATAACACTTGGGTGAAACAATCAGGTGAGTAGTTAACGTTTGCCACCGCGCAGCACCATGTGTTATATTTGATCCTTCTAAACAAGCCAAACATTTATTTGTGGAAAACTGCAAAGTGTGTATCATAGGATGGATTATTTGGCAAGGAAAGCAAACCCATAATTGGATGGGAGAAACCCCTGGATACCCTCATGGGTGACAAGCACTGCTTTACAAATCCACCTTACATTTACATTACATTCTAGAGACCACATTGATTAGTAACGGTTAGTTGTGTGATTCTTTCAATTGGATAGTACTCACACTCTCTCTCACATTGACAGAAAAAAGCATCAAAATCTTACCTCGCCCTCTGTAGATAGTATGAACTCGCACAACCTGAGAGTGCTGTTCATCATTTTGATCATGTTCTCAAGCTGATAGATAGAGAGAATGGAAACAAGAAGGCTACTTAGACTTGTAAAACTGTTGATATATTTCTCTCTAAAATGGCAAAACTGGTTGATCCTAGGTAATACGATAGGATAGTATTTATAAAGCGCACTTATACCAGCTGGTGTCAAGGCGCTAAGTGAACAGGGAGAAGTGACAGCAACAACAACCTGCTAGGAGGCAAATAACCAGGGGCCAGATGTACGACCGGGGCATTTAGCGACTTGCAAATTACGCTCAATTTCGAGTCGCAATTTGCGAGTCGCTAAATGCCATGTACAACAGTGTCAGAGACACTGTTTGTGATTCCCAATGGGGTTGCACAATACATGCCTCATCAGTATTCATGAGGCACTCGCAGTTTGCGACCCCAGTAAGAATGGCTGGCCTTCAAAGGTATGGCGACTTGCTCGACTTAGAAGACCTCCATGTCTGGGACTGCTTTTCAATAAAGCAGTTTTTTTTTAAATCCAGCCCCTTTTCCTTAAAGGAAAACTGGATGTGTTTACAAATTAACGTTTTTGTTTTCCCCTGCATTTGCAAAGTGGAAGGGTCCCCTGGGGACACCTTCTCATTTGAGAGTGCATTATCACCCTCTTGAAGAGGGCGGTAAATTGTGAGTGTTTTGTGACTGCAATTGCAATCGCAAAACATCCTTACATAGGGTAGCAAATCGCAATTAGGAAGGGACACCCTCGGAATGCCCCATCCTAATTGTGAGTTGCAAATCCTATTCATCAAATTGCAAATAAATTGCTACATGCTAAATAGGGTTTGTACATGGCCCTATTAGATTTTGCATGTGCAAACAGGTCGCTAACCCATTTGTGCATGCAAAAATGGGTCATGCATCTGGTCCCAGGTCTTCAAGAGCTTCCTAAAGACCGGAAGGGAGTCTGCCTTGGATATCAGAAGGGGCAAAGATTTCCAGAGTTTTACGGCTGCCACAGAAACGGAGCGGCCACCCCACTTGCACCTGCGAAATCTGGGAGTGACCAATTTTTTAAGAGAAGATTTTTTTATTCTTTGCTCAAAGCCAATGCCAGCTGTTTCCTTTGTCTAGTTTAGAAGTGAGGCAAAATTTGATCCTAGAGTGAAATGGAATTTTTGAGCCCATAAGTTCTTGCTTGTCCACAAGTAGGATCAACCCAGTGTATTGTTTTCTCATCTCTCACAGAAGAGGTTAGTCTAGTAGTCAAGACAATTGTTTTAATTAATCCCTGTTACCAGCAGGAGATAGATTCCAACTCTGTCTGTTTACTCTATGCACTAAAACCGTCTTTGAAATTAAGAAACCAGCTCTAGCTTTCTAAGGGTACCAGTGGCTGAGAGACGGATTGAGTTGCTACACCATTCACTCCTTGCTAGTATCGTAAAGAATTCCTTTGTTTCTGAGAATGGAGTGCATTTTCCACAGGCAGTTATTCCTGTGATATCTTGCAGATTTACTTTGATTTGTGAAGATGGAATGGAAGAAACAGAGTCCGAGAGAGGAGGCACATAAACATGATGTTATGGTATTTTAAAGAAGACTCACATGTTTCTCAGCTGCTAAGGTGGGGATGTTGAAGGCATCTCTGTGTTCCGGTGGTGTTACTTCTTCAAGTAGTTTATATGGATACTGAAAATATAATAAAAAAGATCAGCATTACCAAGACCATTGTCAACAAATGTGGACTGTTATAAGTTTCCAGAGATGGAAGTCATGAAACGCTGCACACCTCAAACAACTAAAAATGGAGAAAAAAATTGTACAAGTAACTGCATACTATGCTTGCTTCCTATTTTGGCATTTCACATCCATAGCACCTTGTGTTCATCACCTTTTAAAGTAGAAGATATGTGTGAGTGAAATGTTTCTATTTGTGAGTAATAGATCAAAGATGCAGAAATAGTGAATAATGGTGAGCTGGCAGTGTACAAGTGTACTGCTACTAGAAGTGCTCACTCTGCTCTTTACTCAAGAAATCTTGTATGACTCCTAAACAATACATTTTCTACCTTATTGATGAATACCATCCTGGCTCCAAAGGGATCATCTACCATTGACATATCACTCTCCTCAACTACATTGTAAAGAGCATCAGGGAAGAAATTACTGGGGGGGGGGGGGGGGGGCAAGCACCCTAGGATTGTGGCCACATTTTTAACAATCTGGTGTCTGCTCTGAGAATCGTGCTGAATCCGACCCTTAGGCGACCTTTTTTCGGTTGCAAGCACCTGAACAATGGCCCTCATATTCACCCCCTTTGGCCCATCCAGGGAGCCCGGGATGAGAGAGATCATTTTGGTGATCGACAACATGGGTGTGCGTATGGCCTGCTGAGAGATGGCCTGCTGGTGGCAAACTCCACCTGGAGCTGTGAACCCACCGTGGCAAACCCCCCTTTGCATCGATTCCTGGGATGAGCGAGGGAGAGAAGACAGCTGATTAGCCGGGGTGTGGGACAAAGCTGTTTTCACTTCCAAGCGGTAGCTCGTAATAGCGGAACGGGTACCTTAAAGTGGAGGAGATGGGCTGGGCGCTATAAGTAGCCAGGACTGCAACTGCATCCTGGAAGAGCTGACTATGGGGCAAACTTTTCTCTGAGGCAAAAATCCATGAGGCGGCCTCCGCGCTTTTCCCCTTCAGCTTACCCAAGCCGGGGACAAGAGAAACGCATTAGGCAAACAACGCCCTGCCGTGAGACTGGCATGACGCTAACGGACACAACCTGGAGCTGCAATCCCACAGCAGCGACCCACGTTTACCTCAGCATTCACTCTTTGGGCACAGCGAGTCAGAAGAAACAGTCACATGGAGAAGAGAGGTAGGGACCCCCTTTCACCTTTAGGCAGCCACATGGGCTTGTGACAGCCCAGCCAAATTGGCGGACAAGGGTAGATGAGACAGACTGAGCAACATGAGAATCCAGGACTACGATTGCAGCCTGGGTGGGTGGAAACCCGCACATGACGTCTCACCCCAAAGGTAGGAGATGGGCACACAGCTTCCCCCTCAGGAGGTGACGCCCCAGGAGCCCAGAGATCCTGGGAGACTACTACAGCAAACACTGGGCTTGGACGGTCAAACAAGTACAGCAATACTCCACCTCACTCTGGTGTCTCAAGAGGATAGAGGGTGTGGCCCCTGTCCTGGACCAGCGTAGGCAGATGTTCCCTGTATCAGGTGTAGGGGTTGACCCTCCTCTGCCCTTATGGCTGGTGGGCCTCCCAGAGGGCATGTAAAACCAGCACCCAGAGAAATTCCTCATGGAATACTTCAGACCCTGGATCCTGGATTGTGAGTTTTCCCCCTACTTTGTTCTGGAAAGGGCACACAGGGTGGTTGCCCTAAGGCCTCCACCGGGGGGGACCCATTAGAGCCATTGTCATCAGGGTACTGAACTTTGTGAGCTGATAATATATCCTGTGGCAGGTACGCCAACATCTAGACATCCATTGCACCAACTCCAGGGTTATACTCTTCCCTTATTACACAACTAAAGTGCAGCTCCTTTGTAAATCTTTCTTAGAGATTAAGTAGAAAGTCAGGGCTGTGGACATTCAATATATGCTGATATAACCTGCCAAATTGAAATTAATGTCACAGTGGAGAACCATTTTCTTTGAGAGCCCGGAAGAGGCCTGGGAGTGAGCAGTGGAGAGGAAATAACTGCCCATATAAACAAAGGAGCCAATGACATCTCGGGAGACTGTAGGGGGTCAACCATCCCACCCTAAGAAGAAGTGTAGCTGACTGATAGGAGGGCAACTCTGGTCACAACCAGAGGACAGACATAGAGCATCCTCCTCAGACAGGAGAATTTTGGTACCCTTCCTTCCTTTCCTCCATGTATAGCTACAAATGTTGTCTCATTCACTTATGGAGAAGAGACACATTGCCTCCAGATAGAGGGGCTTGCTTGGAGCGAAGCTACACAAAACTATGGTGATTACTTTCTGCCGACTTCATCCCTCCCACCCCTTCACACCCCACCGCTGTTACCTGTGCCAGCCGCGCCTGAAGTTGCGTACTATAGGGCTGATTTTGGTTGCAACACTATGCCTCACGCAAGACACATTACACGGCCACGGACCCTAGTCAAACGGGCTCAACGACTCGCCAAGACCTCTGACAACAAAACCATCCACTAAAAGCTGTTGTCTTGCAATGTCAGTGGGTTGCTGGATAAAATAAAATGCACAACAATTCTCAATAGGTCCACAAGCTGACCCTGGTGGTTCTATTGTTGCAAGAGACATATTTGCTTGGGAGTAGGGGTTCCTTTTTGGTACAGCATGGCTTTAACTGCGTATATCATGCAGGGTTTACTAGGTGCTCAACAAGAGTTACCTTTCCCCTGATGGTCACGCATGCTATCTGAGACACCATGGATAGATATGTGGTGGTTACTCAATTCCTGAATGGCATCCTATTGATGGTAGTGTCTGTGTATATTTCACCGAACCTGCAGGCGACCACAATGAAAGATCTGATGACAGTTATCACCACAGCCTCGGAGTGGGACCTTATTGTAGCAGGCCACTTCAATAATGTCATGCACCCACAACTTGATGTGAAAAGAGAGGCTCAACCCTGGTGCCATGGGTGGAGTCCCTGATGCTTTGCAATCAATGGAAAGCAAAGAACTAGTCAGTATGTATTATTTTCATTGCTGGACTCCGATTTCTCAGAAGGGTACCATTGGACCACTGACCGATTTAACTAATTGGGGATGCCTAGGTCTAATACGCACTGAAGCCTTCAGGTTGGGTGACTGAAGTATGTTAGATTTTTGGAACACATGAAGGTAAAGATATAACTCTACCTCAGAACAAACTCCACAACAGATGTCTCCCCAATCACATTGTGGGAGGGAAGGAAAGCAGTTCTTCAGGGGAACACAATAGCAGACCCTGCATGGGCAGCAGTGTCCGATTCTCAAAAACAGCGAGAATATGGGAACATTGCTACACAGGTATGCAACCAACTCTGGCAGACAGGTTTGTCCCATAGACACGGGGCCCGACGGTGAGGTGACAAATGTTGCTGAGGCAATCGGCAATGACTGCACACATTACTATGAGAAACTTTACCAATCAAACACGTCGGGCACGTGGAGCAACAACACCCCATAGCTGCGGACCTGATCATGCTGCAGGACTTGGATGCACCTCTGTCGAAGGAGGAATTATTTTCAGCCTTGCAGGAGATGCATTCTGAGAAGGTGCCCGGTTCAAGTGCAGAAAAGGTTACACCAACACTACTCTCTCACTTCTTTACAATGGTCGAAGCTGCAGGTACAGCTATGATAATTCCCTATCATATCTATGGGGGCCTCAGTTGTAGTTTTCCCCAAACCATATAGGCCACCTACAGACTGTGCATTTTACAGCCTGATTCCCCTAAGTAATATTTAAACCAAAATATTTGCAAAGGCCGTAGCACCAGGGTACTGAAACAGGTGAGATTCCTAGTGATGAAACTGGACTTAGAGAAGGCCTTCGACTCAATTGAATGACCTTTCCTCCACGCATCATGGAAAAGATTAATTTTGGCCCTAAAGTCCTTCAGTCTGTAAAGATGTTATACACAGTGCCATATGATAGGGTCAGAGTGAACACCATTTACTCACAACAGTTCCAGCTAGGCAGAGGCCACTGGCAGGGCCACCTGCTGTCTACTCTCCTGTTCGCTCTTGTGATTGAAACACTGGCCAATTAGATCGGGGGATGCGCAGGTTTGGGGCTTGAGGTGGGGTGTAGAATTAGGGTACTGCATCTCTTTGTATGTGGTATGATGTCCTCCTTTATATTCAGCACCTAAACCAACTGATCCTACAGCTGATTTGCATTCTAGAAATCTACAAAGAAGAAACAGGCCTGAGAGTGAACTGGGGGAAATCAGTCATAATCCCTGTGGTGCCATTCCTCCAGAGTTACTTCCAGGTGATCTGGAGCACTTAAATAGTTGGTGTTTGACCTGTCAGCCCGAGGGTGGTCTTCCCCAATCTTTTTGCCTCCACATTTGGCTGAATCTATTGTTGGTCCTAAGACTCTGAGCACTTTACCACTCTGAATCAGTGCTAAAGAGCATGTGCTTCTTCCTTAAACATGTGTATAATTGGTGTATACTTAATTGACCTGTTTATTTAACTTGTAAGTCCCTTGTAAGGTGGTATATCATATACCCAGGGCCTGTAAATGTAGTGCTACTAGTGGGCTGCAGCTCTGATCGTGCCACCAACAGAAGAAGCCTTTCAAACCTCTCTCAGGCCTGCAACTGCAGTGCCTGTGTTTGCAGTTTAATGCTACTTTGATTTGGCATTTAGAACTACTTACTAAGCCTTAAACTCCCCCTTTATTTCTTATAAGTCACCCCTAAGGTAGGCCCTATGTAGCCCTAAGGGCACAGTGTATGCAAGTAAAACGTAGGACATGTACTTTTCTGTTTTGCGTGTCCTGATAGTGACAAACAGCATATTTCACTTTTCACTACAATGAGGCTTTTTCGTGTTTCGTATGTTTGGAATGGTAGTGATAAATCCTACTTACTGGTGAAGTTGAATTTAACATTGCTATTTTAGAAATGCCGCTCTGCTTTAAGAAAGTATGCAAAAGAAACAATTGCTGGACAGAATGCTGGACAATGCAAACATTCACCCCCGGTCACAAGGATCTGGGTTTAATCTATCATTCCTTTGCTTACCACACCACCCCAGTTTGGACCCAGCCATATGCAAATCAGTCTTGACCCTGTTCCTTATGGGAGCAGTCCAGCCTGAACTGCCAAGCCAGGTTCAAGACTGATTTGCATGTAGCTGGGTCTGAACTGAAGTGGCGAAGTGAGCTAAAGAATGATGATGCATTCACCCCAATCTGTGACAGGGGGTGAGTGTCTGAAAAGTGTCAGCGCTCCGTACATCATTTCCTTGTGTTTGCTTTGTTCACAATAAGAAAGTAGACATTTATCTGCACATACTGCGTTGTGTGCCTGACAGCCCATCTCCAATATTTGGAGTAAGTGACAGCTACACTTTTTGCATTCCCTCTTGACAGCCACAACCCAGAAAAGATAGGTGTGTCTGAGTAGCCATCAACATGCATTTGTATTCTGATGGCCTTACCTGGGCAGAGTGCAACAGAGGGTCTAACACTTTACTTGAATAGGCAGTGGCCTGTCCCCACACAAAGGACTGATTATCCCCTATAGATAGCCTGGAGGACAGGACTGGGCTGAAAGAGGAAGCTGTGCACTTCAGAGAGCTGCTTTGAATTCACCAACCAGCATCAAAGGCACTTTTGGCTATAAGTCTGGGTCTCTGTACAACACGCCCCACTCAAAATCAGGCACTTCTGGATCTTGAACTGAATCTATGTCAGAAGGACTGCTGTTCTGCTTAAATGACTTATCTTTGGCTTGCAGGCTTGGAAGGCCTGCTTTTCTCTGGTGTTTCTCTGCTGTCTGCTTTTCTCTGACTGCCCTGAAGGAGAGCTGGGCTCTGCCTATCCTCCAAGTGATCTCCAAGGGCTTGTTGGCTGGCCTCCTATTGCATGAGACTGAGGGACATCAAAGTCTCTATCCCTGCTCCAGTACCTGAACTCACTGGAAGTGGCCCAGACACTTGCAGCATGGAATTCGATGAATTGTATGTCTGTGTTTAACAGAACTGGCGCATCAACCAGTTGCAGGAGTAAAATGGGCACAGCGCATCAGAACTAGCGCTTTGCCCTCAGAGATCGATACATTAGACTGCGTATCGCCTCGGCGGCAGCTTGGTAAGATCGATGCATCCCCTCGACTGTGTCGCAGAATCCGATGTGGCACATCACTCAACACATCTACCACCCATTTTCAGAACTGACGTATCGCCTTCACTACGTGGAGCAGATCAACACATCTCACTGTTTGAGACCAGGAAAGGTACTTTTTTCACTTCTTCCTGCCGGTGTTCTGTAGCTGGCCTGCGCTTCCACGCGTTTGGCCTGAACTTTGACCCGATACAGCGCAACCTGAAGTAACCTTTTTAGAGCTGCTTGCTTCTAGGTGCTTTAATGCATTTATTCATTTAAAAATGTTATATATCTCAACTTCTATACATTGGATTTTTGTCATTTTAGGCTTGTTTTGGTTATAATATAATTGTCTATCGTTTTCTAAACCTGTCTAGAGTCTTGTTGTGGTGTATTCATTGTGTTACTGTGCATGTGTGTGTGTTGCACACATACTTTGCACATTGTCTCTTTGGATACCCCTGAGTGTTCTGTGCCAAGCTGAGCACAGGTTATCTTTTAGTGTGTATCTTGCTTATCCTGACCAGGATTATGGCTTCTGCTTGGACAGGGTGCGTACCTGTGCCAACCAGAAAGCCAATTTCAAACACTGAGGCATGCTCTTATCAAGAGACCCAGAGGAACGCTGGGGCAGGAATATAACCCCTTTGACATGCAAAATTAAGGGACATATGGCAAGATGGAACTCTCTCCCCCTGATCATGATGGGGTCTATAGCCCTCTTCAAAATTGTGGCCTGGTCACAGCTGTTGTATGTTTTGCAACACTACCCCCACAAAATCCCTAGCCTTTTGTTTACAACCCTAGAGGCCAACTTATAGCAACAAGTAGCGAGGATCGTTGCTGTGAATCTCCCATAAGAACTGCATACAATCCCCTTATGATGGTGGACTAGGGGCAGTAGACATCAGACTGTATTACTTTACTGGGCTGCCCAGCTGGTTGTGGTTATTGATTGGATCTTTGGTGCATGGGGACCCACTACGAGACGCACATGGACTTTACCAGGCAAGCACCAGGGTTTTGGCTGTATGGGGAGTCCCTCCTACCCACTCCCCCGGCCATTCCAGCCATTCCAGTGATTAGCTGTAAAGAGGCATTGCAATGGATATGAAAGTGGAGGGTGCCCACTAGGAAGAAGCCATTGTGGAAGGGTACATGGCTATGGAAAACAGTAGGGCTCAAGTACACTGAAATAAGTTGGGGATCTCAAAATTGGGAGACGTCTGGCAGACACACCATATGATGTTGTCTGACCATCTCAAAGCTGAATGCCATTTACACAGAACTTATTCCCGGGTTGGGACAGGTAAGGGGACAAAAATTGATGGTTGGGATCAGTTGTTTTTTGGCTAAACATCACATAGCGGGCCATTGAGGATCCGGGGGGCCCTCCCAATCTCAAAGTGGCTAAGAGGGATGGATTTCTTCTTTTCAGCTGAGGAAGCAGTGAATAAGTCCAGAGGGGGACCACAAAAGTATGATAACATCTGGGGACAGTTAAAAAGCGCTTCACAAAATACCCAGAGCGGCCCACCCATAGGAAGTTGTTGGGGGAAAAGCACACAGTTGACTGGGGCACAGACCCATCTATAGTGCACCGGACTGGTTGCAGTGGACTTGACTGTGGTCTACTTCATGGTATTTTGGAACTAAATGGGATATTAAGAAAGGGGAGAATCAGGTGGATGGCGAAGCAGTGTCACAGTATTGTGATCTTAAAATTGTTGAAAACTAAGTAAAATAATTTTTTTAAAGAAATAAATTACTATCCAGCTACAGGAAATACAACAAGAATTATCTCTTGTGCAATAGCTACTCTCGAATCAGAGTGAAATGCAGCAATGAATCTCCACCAATCTGTTCACATCACAGTCAAAGCTGACCCTGCTGATGTGCCATCTGAATTTCTTCACAACTTTTGGTATTATTGACCCAAGTCCTACAAACTAGCATGGGATTTTCAGAGGGAAGAAATCCCTCAATATGGTTGGCTGTATGTCTGCCAGGTCAGTAGAGTACATGCCACCACTGTCCTGTCCAAACGGAGTACACTATTTGATGGTCTGGCCCATCCATCAACACTACAATATGTATGAAGTTCAGATTATAGAAATATCTATGCATACATACATGCAATATCAGTGTAGAGTGTTAGGTTACCTAGGAAGAGGTGGAACTGCTGTTGTGACTGATGTATTCTAAGAGAATCAAATTACATGTTTCTAGATTGACAACTATTGGTTAAGGTAGGCACCTCACTTCGACCTTTGTAGGTGCTGTTGCATTTCTCTAAACTCTTCATCTAGTCTGAGCCTTTCATTGTCTTGCTTTATTAGCCACTGATCATCTACATTATCCCTTTCATAACCCTCAGCCAATGCACAGAGACCTTCACAGTTATTGGATTGCATAATTTAACAAGCATTTGCAATACATTAGGACTCAGAGTTTTGATATTTAGAGCAATTGACGTACATGACAATGCCTTTTACCTATATATTTTGGTTGGAGTGAAGTGGATGTATGTGGTGTAGAGTGCAAATATGTGGGTTGTATTGGACATTGTTAGTTTTGAAATTGTGTTGTGTATTTGTGAAAGGGAATGTTGTGGCATAGTGAATAGATAGGGATGAGAGCTGCACAGAATAGATAGAAAAGAAGATCAAGAGGAATAGGTAGTTTGTGCAGGAAGTGGTGATTGATATTGAGATAGGGTAGCAAAAAGAAGGGGACAGCAGGCCACAGATGCATACAGTGGGGCCACATGTGTAAGCAGAAGACACCTAAAGAAGAGGAGGAGAGGATGGGTTTGAGGGATTGAAATGTTGAAAAGGCACGAGAAAGAAACTGTGCTTCAAGACCTGAAGAGAACCATATGAGAGAGGCGGTAAGAGTGTGTGAGGGAGCGAGAGAGAGGGGTGAGAGAGAATACAAGTGAGAGAGAGAGAGAGAAAAAGGCATGAGTGGAAGGGGCACCCATGGGGGAGAAGCGGACCAGTGCAGAGCGTGAGGAGGTACAGGAAGGTAGCGTGTGTGAGCAGGCAGTATAGAGAGGAGACAGTGTATGTGAGGGAGGGATGAGAGGGCAGTGGTATTGCAAGATGAGAGCGGGTACTGTGAGTGTGAGGGAGAGATGAGAGGGGCTGTGGGTATGTGGAAGAGAGATGACAGGTTTGGTGGTAGTGCAAGTGTTGGATTGAAATTGTTTGTTGTGGAATTGTGTGGCGTAGTGTGAAGTTGTGTAGTGGAAATATGTGGCATGGTGTGCTGTGGAATTATGCGGATAGAATTTAAGAGTGACAAAGGTTTCAGCAAATGGGAAGCCCATGGGCAGGCTGAAGCCTATGTAGTAGATGCAGTATTTCTTGGTTTGAGACAGCTCATGTGTGCTGTCTAGAGCCAAGATCTAAAAACATGACTTAATCTAACTGTGTAATTTACCATCAGAGAGATACCTGAATAGCGGTGCAAGGCTTTGCCTGTACCAATGCATATATGTTTTCTTCGCATTCTCAGAGTGAGGCATAGAGCAAGATAGACTGACCAAGCAGACACTGTGGTTTATGAGTAAGTGGGAGCAGTATGCCTGACAACAAAAATGGCTGCGTGTGTTTTGGCCACGGTATAGGGGTAGTGGACAAATTTGTAGATGCAGACATAAATGTGCAATATGGCATCCTGTCCTTGGGGGTATGCACACAAAGTAGCACACATGTGTACAAAGGTAATCCTAGGAAAATCACATGTACATGCAAATATGGTGTAATCCAATATAATAAAAGAAACATATGTAACAGGTTTCTTCAAATTAGATGAGTGTAAAATGACTCCGATGGTTCTCAAAATGTTCATAGTGTAGTACCTTACAATCTGCCACTCTTTTCGATCACATACCAACCTTTCGACCCACAGTTACGTTCTGAGAAAAGTAGGCGTTGTTCCTATTTTATTGAAGAGGTGGCACACGGATTGAGAGGTTGCTTCAGTGCGGCCCACACTTCAGTGAAAGGCCCCTCCTGCAGAGAGCCCAGGTAGGCAGTGGCAAGGGACACATAAGCTTTTGCATTTTCAAATCCACTGGAGTGTGAGAGGGTACCTAGCCCCAGGAGTTAGAAAGAGAGAGCAATAATAAGGGCACGTTATACAAATGAAAAAGCCCAATAGGGACCCATCTCAGCACCTGTTTTTTAGTACTGCTGGTGCACCGTCAAGACCCAGCCCACTTAAAGCCCTGGGACTACGTGATATTTATTTGTGCCTACCCACCGGATGCCAGTGCACCCATTCCCCTGAGCTGCATACTCCTCAGCATACGCTCCCTGCACAGACATGCAGTAGAAATCTGGGACTTACTCAGCGGAACCTAGGCACCGCTACTACACCTACAACCAGCAATGCCAACCAGCCTACCATCACCGCATGGACCCCTGTCACCACAGAAGACACAGCTAAAACCATGAGAAGCATACACTCAGGAGCCCCCACTGACCCCAGCCCGACGTACATCTACCACAGAGCCACCTCCCCTATAGCACCCTCAAAACAGGCATGTTTCCCGGTGATTGGAAACACGCTGATGTCAAGATCCTCCTCAAGAAGCCCTCCGCAGAGCTGACAACCTCCAGAACTATAGATCAATCGTTCTCCTCCCCTTTGCAGCCAAAGTCACCGAGAAGATCGTCAACAACCAGCTCACAAACTTATAGAATCCAACTCAATTCTCTACACTTCCCAATTTGTATTACGTAGTAACCTTAGCACTGAGACTGCCCTTATAGCCACCACGGGCAACATCCGCACCCTCCTCGACCAGGGACACATGACTGCCCTCATCCTATTAGATCTATCAGCAGCCTTCGACACCGTCTCCCACTGTGCATTAACCGCCAGTCTCTGCGACGCCGGAATTCAGGGGAATGGATCCGTTCCTTTCTCACCTCTCTCCTCCCCTTCGCAGCCAAAGTCAAACAGAAGATCGTCAACAACCAGCTCACGAACTTTATTGAATCCAACTCGATCCTCTACACTTCCTAATATGTATTCCGTAGCAACCTCCGCATGAGACTACCCAACTAGCCGCCACGGGCGACATCCTCCCCCTCCTTGACCAAGGACACATGGCTGCCCTCATCCCACTAGACCTGTCAGCAGCCTTCGACACCGTCTCCCACCGTGCACTAACCGCCAGACTCTGCGACGCCGGCATTCAGGGGAATGGATCCATTCCTTTCTCACCGGCCGAACTCAAATAATCAGACTCCCGCCCTTCCTCTCTGAACCAACAGAGATCAGCTGCGGAGTACCCCAAGGATCCTCTATCAGCCCCACGCTCCTCAACATCTGCATGGTCCTTCTTGCCACCATTGTCAGAAAACACAGACTCAGGATAGTATTCCACGCTTCCGACACCCAGCTCATTTTCTCATTCACGAACCAGGTACACGAACTGCAAATCCTATGCCTAACGATAACGCTATCCTCATCAATTGCCCATTACTCTTATGCAATGTAACCCAAACACAAAACCCCTAACACTAGCAGCATAATTTACACCTACATTCCATAAACGTAAACCTAGTTCAATCCTGCAAAGTATCCTTAACCTTAAGAAAATCATTTACCAATACCTTGTATCAAACCCATACTTCATCTCTAGCCATAAAGGTATCCCTAAGACTAACATTAAACAAAAACTGTTCCATAATTGGCACAATATACACAACCTGGAGTCTATCACTGCACCTAACTTTAATGTGTCCCATTACTCCTACTGTAGCTCTTATTCACACACACACACACACACACTCTCTGGTATTAACACTACAGTCAACACTAAGGGGAGCGCCCTAAGTGTTGACTGTAGTGTTTACACTACAGTCAACACTGAGGTAAGCACAAATTGTACCATGATACAGAGGAGCAAACTTATCTGGGTCATGATGCAGTGTCTGGCCATACCCTTTTCCCTGCCAGACTGTTTTAAATGGCCTCCTCTACAATTTATCACATGTTCCTAATGTTCCTTTTTGTAAATTTTGCATTCCAGCCCATTTATTACACTTCATCCGGCCTGAGCTGGAAAGAACGACTCAAAATGGAGAGTAATGCCACAGCTGGAGAGTACGGCCCCAGCCGGAGAGTAAGGCCTGGGTGTGTAGAGTTTGGCACAGAGGCGAAGATTCCGGCCCGACTGCAAACGTATAGATACGACTCATAAATGACCTCTTTGAATACCAAAAGTCATAAATAACTTCTGTGAATACCAAAAGTTGTAAAGTTAGACTTTTGTCTCAGATTGCCTTTGCTATTCGGCCCCAGGATGTCCTGAATGTAGCACAACACACCAGGGCCAGTGAAGGTTGCCTCCTGGCTTAAGCCAGTCACTATTTCAACTGGAGTTATGAACAGAGCCCTTCCCCTTTCCTCAATGTAACTGTATTGTGTATCCTGTGGATACAGAGCCCAGCCTTTAGCCAGGCCTGGTGTTTGATCCTGAGTACTCCGCCACCTCGGAGTGCAGGGACCGGTCTTAGACCCTGTCTTGTATTGATTCCTAAATGCGAGTCGCCTTGGAGGGCAGCCTTTCCCTTTGTGCTCTATCACTTCTGAAGTCATGAGTAATGCAAAGGAGGAAGTAAAGGTTGAATGTTCTTGTTGTTTATAGTGAATTTAAGACATTGTTGCATTTGGTATCATAAGCCCATTCAAAATAAATATTTAAATTTCTTTTGTTTTCGGTATTGTAGACCACCTACGCCTTTAGACATATTTTTGCTTTTCTTTCTTGTAAACTGTTATCTAATTGCAAATTACACTTTTATAGATGTGAATCGCCACTGCTGAGGAAAGTTGGAAATATGAGAAAAAAAGAGATGCATGGTTCTTACCAGGTCAATAGCAAAAAGATAGCCTTTGTACTCTTCAATCACCCGACGGCTTTCGAATGGATGAGTCTTGGCACATGTTTGAAATCCAATTATTATATCCTGCAAAGAGTGAAAGACAACTCACAGCATTAGGGAAACATTAACCAAACACAGGCATTTAGGAATAGAGATTCCATATTCGAAAGAAATTATAATGATACGGTTCTTGATTGGACCTTCAGTGTTTACAACTGGCAATTACAAATGGTTCTCCACTAGTAAAGCAAATATATTCAGTTTCCAGAAAGCATGATTTAAGGATACCCCCTATACAACTATGCTGGAGTGTCCTTACCATGCTACTGAAGAAACATCTATGGACAATAAGATGAGAGTTCAGTCACTATTTGTGTTCTGTAACTTAGTTCTTTCTGGTTTTCACCTAAAGAAACTGCAAGGACTTTTTAGTACACAAGCATTTGGGAAGAAGGAGTGCACTTTCTTTAGAAGGAATGCTTATCCTCTCTTCCTCAAGGGTACTGTGCAGGGATTATACCAGATTCTGCTCTGTCCTTCATTCTTTGAAATATTGCCCCCCTCTGACAACAGGTAGAAACAGACAGCTCTGTTATCTATTTGGGCTTTTCTGAAAGCTTCACAAAGCTTTAGATCGTCATCCCATTTATCTGCTACATTGATTAAGCTTGATTTATATAAATAATTCACTTGTGTCCATCAAGACGGATCACCTAAAGAGGCAAAAATAATCCCTGATGAAATGCAGCAGTAGTAACCCGAACAAAGGCGCTACACTTCTAGTTTCAGCTAGCTTACTCTTCATCCACTCTGCGGAGGGTTTCCACTCTGATATGATTTGGCTATCCATGGGGTAGATATCACACTTTTGGGTGACAGGATGTGCTAAGTGAGGAAGGTGTTTCCTGTTATCATTAATTTACCATCAAGCTCCTTTAATGAAGTTACAATCCAGAACAATATAACCCAGATGTTCTTCAGTTCCGTAAGACTCCCCATGTGCTTGTTCTGGTCATACAGGGTCAAATTTTACCTAAGGGGAATAGAAATACACTTGATACTTACTGCATGGTGAGGAGTTGTAATAAACTTAGTAGAATTGAACATCTTTCGAAGGTAACGTAAGATCAGCTCAGTATCATCGCATGCGGCGAGGCACTTCCCGAGGCACCGGAAAATAAAACCCTAATATAGGAGTAAATTAAAGACAGTCTGAGTTAAGAATGAAAAGAAACTCCTGCCCACTCTATGAGAGTAATACTTATAGAGGAGTATTCATCTTTGATTCACTCTACACATGTCTTCAACTCACACTATGAAACAACTCTTAATGAGTTGAGCGAAATGTTTGTTATGTTATGTCATGTTATACCTTCTGGACATTGTAGAGATTTGGATATGGCCATGAATATGACTCAAAACAATGAAGAGGGAGGACTGGGAGCCAGTAAAGGTCCAGTACCTATGCTCCGAAACTGCTAATCCAAAAAGCAGTTGAGGTACTGTTCCTTTCAGGAAGCAAAGAAGAAAGAAAGGCTGACAAAGAAGGGAGAATCCCTTTGATTATATCTTGGTGCCATCACACATCCATGAAGATGTACTATATCATCATAGGATGTGCTCCTCATAGGGCTGGTGCTGCAGTGCCCCACGAAGGGTCGCTTTAGCAAAGACCTTTTTAGGTTTGCTATCTGATGACATGTGCCAGTGTGATGGCATTTTGAATGTGTGGGGTGGAGTGAATGGGTATAGTGAAATGAAGGGAGACTAAAACAGTCTAAGAGATACCACGCAGGACTTTAATGTGATGGTTCCCTCTGCAAGATTGAAAAACGTAATTTGGTAGGGGCTATTACAGGGACATGATGTATCAAAGTAGCCTAAATCTGTAAGTGTGGTCAGGTCAACATGTTTTGCGCATGATGGTCCAAAAAGGATCCAAAGTGCTTCTTCAGAACCTAAAAGGGGGGGGGTAACCCTACCCCACACCTAAGACGTAATATGCAGTGTAGGTATTGCCCTAGAAAAAAACTTCTTGTTCAAAAATTTTAAAATTGATCATCCAACCTAGAAACTAAATTAGAAAATAAAGAAGACACACTGTAAACAAATTTGTTTCATGTATGGCAAGTAACTCATGTAGTCCTGTTAAAACTTTTCAGAAGGGAGCAATGGTGTATTTTCTGCCTCTCCATGAACAGCAAATGTCTGAATGATGAAATCCCTTGGTGCAAGGTGTAATTCCCATGTCAGTCTCCTGCTAAATCAGATACTCCCTTACAATGGATTTATTGACATGCCGCCATACAGGGGATCTGATCTACCATTTCACCATTGAGACCATGTAACATACCTGCTTTAGAGTCTCATATACCACAAAAAGCAGTGCTTATGATAAGCCTTTTGCGACTTGCCATGGGTATCTTCTTCATTACTACAAATGTTTCTGTGGAAACAATGAGGTGGTACCCTTCATAAGAAAACATTTAACTGTGTTAGTCTACTGTTTTAGACGCCGTTTTAGTAATATAATTGATGACTTTGGGCCAGCCCACATTTAACCGCACCACAGACTCCAGGATGGCCACCACTGAAGGATGATACTTCTGTTACACCAGCACATGAGGGTCTCACTCCTATGACTTCTAGCACACCCCTACTCTTCTCTCTTATCCTCATTAGCCATTTGCCCAACAGTGCTCTCCAAGCATGCAAATCCATTGGCAGTAGACCACTTAGCCGCCCTTGTTACTTATTAAATGTGACCGCCCATATTTACAACATGAACATAGACGCCAATATGCCTAGAATAATCCATGAGGGATGGCAAGCACTTATGTGCACCTGACTTGCTTCCCGTCACTATATATGCGTGGGCACTTAGGTGCCCCATACATTTCTCTTACCATCACCTTCCATTAAGAAAACCTTCAACTGTCTTAGTTTACTGCTTAGATGCCACCTTTCAAAAACCATGGTTGACTTTGGGTCGGCCAGCATTTCAGCACTACACACTCTGAGATGGCCGCCAATGAGGGATGATACCTCTGTTACACCAGCACGTGAGGGGCTTGCTCCTACTGGCTCAAGGTTACCCCTCCTCTCCTCATTGGCCATTTGGTCATCACTTCTTCCCGCAAATGCACACACCACACCTGTAAAAATCACTCCAATTACCTGCACCTTAAAGCAGAGGAGAATAGACTCTTGTGCTTTTGAACTATGGGGCATAATACATTGTATCAAAGTGTAAGACCCTGCACTCACACCTGAAGACAACCAATCACTCATGAAGCGATGTGTAACACCACCAGAGATTGGTTTTATGTTGTCTGTTCCACGTATGTCCACTTGCTTTATCTGTTATATTGTAAGTACAAGTGTGTTTTTCACATTTTTCACATTGTGGTGACTGATCAGCACCAATATTAGCATGAACATTTGTACCTTTGGAGACAATGTGATACAGTGAGCTGGAAAAGCGATTCCAGTGAATCATTGGACCATATACAAAACATTTGCTTACTGTGTGTTTTTTTTTATATTCTCATTTATTTTCTAGATTGGATGATCAATTTTTAACTTGTTGAACCGGGTATTTTCTTTTGAGGGAATACCTATACTGGATGTCACGCCTTAGGTGTGGGAAAGGGTTATCCACCCGTTTTTTAGGTACTGAAGAAGCATTGTGGATCCTTTTTAGGCCATTGGGCGTGAAACATAGCGACCTGCCCTCACTTTAGGCTACTTGGGTACATCACCCTACTAAATTATGTTTTTTAATCCTTGCAAGGGACCCATCACATTAAGGTCCAGTTTGGTATCTCTTAGATAGTTTTAGTCTCCCTTCCCTTCACTTTAGACTTTCACTCCACCCCTCACATTCAAAATGCCCTCACACAGACACTTTTCATCAGACAGCAAAAATAAAAAGATCCCCGCTAAAGCGACTCTTCGTGGGGCCCACAGAGCATTACAGTGATGGCCTTACAAGGAGCACGCCCACTATGAAGCATGACATCCTCATTGATGTGTGAGGGCACCAAGAAATAATCCTTAGGGTTCCCCCTTCTTGTCTGCCTTTCTTTCATCCTTGCTTTTCAATAGGAACAATAGCTCCCCTGACTTTTGCATGAATATGACCTTACATCCACTGAATGGAGAGTGGCTCTAATGAAGAATACCTATTGGCTAAAGAAGATCCATTAGGGCAAGGAGTATAGCCCTGGTATGTGGTGTCTCCTAACGAGCCAGGTGGAGAGGAATTACCTCATGGTGTTTATCTCCATCTGACTCTAAGAACGTTGGCTTTTCCAGGGAGTTGGAGAACCATACCTGATTTTCCCGACTGACTAATTCCAGTGCTGTGCACCCATAGTATACAAGTGTAGTTTACCAATCACAGTGCGATTGGAATACAAAGTTATATCCTTCTCTGACTTTGTATTAAACTGCCTTTCCAAATGACCCTTGAGAGCACTAACCTCCTCATTCTCATGATGGGCAAAACTGTCAATTTGTGCGGTGAGTTCTTCCATAAAAAAGGCATGCCATTTTCTGTATGGTGCTTGCTTCAGGATAGTCCCCAGGAACTAAAAAGAAAACAGTGAGAGACTTTAATGCAGTAATATAAACATTAATGCAGTATCCACAGCTGATGTTTGCAGTGACTTTGAGAAGATATGGGAAAACAAACTTCAGCTGACAACAACCTCAGTAATGATGAAATAATGTGTGGACAGAAGAACCAGAGAACACATAGAGCAGCACGTAAATAGTGTGGTGTGAAATCAGTGGTCAGAAGAAATAGGATGCCTTTACAGTGGCAGTGATTTACACAGAAACATGCGCACCAAAAGCATGCTACCTGCAAATTATTGTGAAAAGAGTTACAGTGCAGCCATCCAGACAGAAAACACATGGGGATTTTGCAACTATATCATATACTTAGGAGCAGAATGCAAACCTCTAGGGGCTGATTTACAAGCCCCTTGAGCCACTTTTAACATGGGAAAAGTGGGAAAAGTGACGCAAAAGGGGCGGACAGGGTTGTAAATCTGCTCCATATACTCTTAGATCACCAGAGTTAGGGCTGAATGAAAATGTAGTGTTAATAAGGGTGAAGACTGAACACAAGGAAAAGAAAATTACCTCACAGGAGCACAATAAAAGCAAAGTGAAGTGTGATGACCTGGCAAAGAATACACTGTTACAAAGGAACCAAGTAGGAGTGCGATAACCAAGGATTGAATAGAGACAGTTATAACCTGGCCATTACAAGGTTACACTAGAACAGTGACAGAGTAACAATTCAGATGAATATGGGGAGCACTGATCACATGCCAAACTGATTGCAGAATATAAACATTCTGATTATGTGAAAAGCAGTTGGCAGGCCCGGAAGAGTGATATTGTGACAATCCAGGGAAAGAAGAATGTTGTGCTAGTGTGACTATCCTGGGGACAAAAAGAGTCAGAGGACATGATTTCCAACACGGGGCTACATTTCGAACCCTGTGTAAAAACAGTCAGATTGATTTAATGCAATAATCACTGCAGTGCCTGTAATTTATGTAGGTAAAACATGGAGATAAAATCTGATACATACAGGACTATCTGCAGTAAGCACGTAATTCCAAGGTTCTGAATGTGAATATGGCCAATGAGGTTTTAAATGGTTCTGGTAAATATTGCATTCTAGGAAAAAGTTGTGTACCGAGATTGGCTTCTCCCTCACCGTGCCCATTCACAATCCAGAGAAACAATAGGCATATGGTGAACATATTGCAACCACATAGCAGAACAGCACTATGATGGGGTGAATTTAATATCTGCAATAATTCACTCTAAATGAGTGAATATGAAAGACAATGCGTTAAGAGCCATGTGTGACATTCATTAGCAATTAATCCTTACTGAAACAAGCGCGCATTTCCACTGTTCCAAGTCAAAGTTTCTTTCAGTTGCAGCTGAAATAGCAGTTGGGAAAAAAAAAATATGTAAGTAAAAGTGAACAGCAGGCAACATTTCAAATGCCATGGGCTTAAATACCAAGCACTAGCAGAAGTAGAGTCACACAATTCAAAGTGTGCAAAATCTGGCTGTTGGCTCAGCCTGTCCTGGGATTTGACTTCAATGTCATCAGTTGTTCATGTGCCCTTGATGTCACTCTTACATCCTTATATCTGGTTGTAATTTTAGGTTTATATATTTTGGTTTCCTTTCTTATATAACCAAAAGGCTGCCACACCACTTGTTTGCAGAAGATCTATTTTTACAGAGCTTTAGCCTGAAAGCATTTGGCTGTCAGATGCAGCCTTGATCACATAGGGGATGGCCGTCGTGGTTCAGAGATAAAAAGTGCATACCTGCTCTAAAATTACGTACATATAGAAAAATACTCCTTTATTATAACCAAGACCAAAATGATTATAACACTTCATAGTTCGACCTCCTCATCTGCTGACCTATTGTTTCATATCATTCACATTCTCTTCTGCCCTCCACAGCATTCATCATGGGCCAAATCAGCCTTAAGCTAACTTCACTGTAAGTGATGGCATTCTGCTTTTTCAATCAATCAATCAATACACTTGTAGAGCGCACTACTCACCCGTGAGGGTCACAAGGAGCACATCCACAAAGTATTTTTCTTTAGTTCCAGGGACTACTAAGGGAATGTGGGCTTTTTGAGTACCTGGCATCTCCTCCCACAGTAAAGGCTTACAAAAACTGTGAAAAAAAACAAACATGGACAAAGCCTAAAAACTAGCAGCCAACACCAGGCTTAATAGCTTTGTCAATGCTTGTTTGAAATACCATTAATGCTTGTTTAAATTGGGTGCTCAATGGCTTGTGCTTTGGGAACTCACCTTCCAAATATGTTATCAATGGGGGGATCTTCATTCTGATGAGCCTCGCTAAAAACGGGTAGTTTGCAGGAATCAGGCGTTCGAGAAGAGCCAAGACAGCGGTTCCCTTTTCGACATCCCAGCGAGGATGTGAAGAAATGACCTGAAAACCCACAACAAAGAATTCAGCAAGAGAATACTCACTGGTCTTTAAAGCATCTGGAAATGCTACCTTGTTTTCTATACAGTACTAAATACCTCATTTTGGCTGTTTCTGTGTGATATCAATAGTATGTCTTACTGATAACCAATTGACTAGAAATAAAACCATCAAGTTCAAAAGGATAAAAGCTGAGTTGAATGCAAGCTCTCCATGGGCAGGTTGCATAGAAATGCCAGCAAAGAACTTGAGGAGAGGGATCTGTTGGAATATGGTGGGGGTGGATACTCACAAGCAATCTTATGAAGAGGCTGTGTATTGGAATTCCTTTAGCTGTTTAGATACAAAAGAAAGAAGACATGTCATACTCAGTCCATAAAATACTGAGCAACACTTGCCAAAGGAAGACATGTGGCTGACAAACACACTTAAGACACTCAGTAGTATCTGCAAAGAAGAGGATGGAGTGATGGGTGGTATTTCAATAAGGCACTAGAGGTCATGAGGATGCTTTAATGTCCCTGCAGATACTGACAAAGACAACCCCACCACAAAGGATGCTGCTAGTGGTATACAGTACCTCAATGGTCTGTGCTACAATGCTCCACCTCCCTACCCCAACAATTGCTGTCAAGGATGACAGCCGCAGAAGATGCTACCTAAGCTGTCATGCAATGGTCCTGCTTCAGCTGTCATTGAGTGACAGAAGACTACAGTGGGATAAGAGAGGATGCAACAGGAGCCGTGGACACGCCCTACATATTGAATGGACCATGCTAAAGAGGAGTCATTCTGCCACAACGGATATCCCAACAGAAAGAGGACTCCAAAACATGTTCTTGCATAACCATTTTCTAATAATGTTAACCACCTGGGGAGCAGGCTATAATGAATACATAATTGCCTGTTCTGTTCTGCTTAGGACCCTTTACATGAGTGACAAAGAAATAGATAATGATACCATCTGCCCAGGTTACTTGTACTTTATCAACATATTCATTGGAAAGTTGAGTGGGGACTGCTAATTGGAGCTCTGGAAATGTAGTTTTCAATTACAGGCTCTCACCACATGATGCAAATCTACTTCTTGACCTTGAAGTCAGTCCAAATAATTATTTTCACTTACCCTCATTGAGTAGGCCTCCCTGTCTATCAGGTCCATATGTCAAGTGAGAGCCAATAACTAGCAATTTAGTCTGGATCTGAAGTCCAAAATAATGAACCAGAAACATTGAAGAGACAAATATCATAACCAAAAGTAACTCCATAGAGAAATAAAATACATCCATTTTGCGGCTGACTAAAGTAAAAGCGTATAAATAGGTACCATACCCAGAAAGGTCTGATCACCATACCAGAGATAGGTAACTCCATGGAGAGCAAGAATACTCCAAGGTTTGAAGAGGACCATTAGAGGCCTGAGAAGTCTCACAGAGTGTGGAAACCTGAGACAGTCAGCACATTGCATTTAAGTGGCGTGAGGGTAATAACCAGATGAAGAGCTGAAACCAACAGAAAGTAACTTTATGGCTGACAAACTACAATAAGTATATAGAGAACAAGGCGGCGGACCCTCCCATATCACCGGGCACATTATCTTTAAGCGACCAGGGGAGGCATCTATGCTAGTCACAGATAGAAGTACAAAAGGGGGTGGTAATGGACGGAGCATCTGAACCAATCAAACACTCACACCCAGTCAAAAGATCTGGGTTTAATCCATCACCGTTCTTTAGCCCACTCTGCCACCCCAGTTCAGACATGGCTATATGCAAATCAGTCTGACCCTGTGCCTCATGGGAACAGTCCAGTCCAAACTGCCAAGCCATGCCTTCCCTGGACCGGAAACAAGCTTCCGAGGACCGGTTTCTGGCATTCCAGCCGTCTTCAGCCCGGCTTGCTTGAATCCAGTGGCAAAGTGAGCAAGGGACTCACGTCTGAGCATACCCTGCCACACTTATGGCGGCCAAAAGCAGTACAAAAGGGGGTGGTAATGGACGGAGCATCTAAACCAATCAAACACTCACACCCAGTCAAAAGATCTGGGTTTGATCCATCACCATTCTTTAGCCCACTCTGCCCCCCCAGTTCAGACATGGCTATATGCTAATTAGTCTGACCCTGTGCCTCATGGGAACAGTCCAGCCCAAACTGCCAAGCCATGCCTTCCCTGGCCCGGAAACAAGCTTCCGAGGACCGGTTTCTGGCATTCCAGCCGTCTTCAGCCCGGCTTGATTGAATCCAGTGGCAAAGTGAGCAAGGGACTCACGTCTGAGCATACCCTGCCACACTTTTGGCCGCCACAGGACACCTTACACTTTGTCTTCTTATGTAAATATTTTCCCCACCCCAGGAGATTGATTCTTAGGCTCCTTTTAAAAGCCATGAAATTTAGACAAGCCTGGGTTGTAGTAATGCATTTGCAGCTTTTGCCTAACAACCATACCCTTTTTGTTGCCACAAATTTCCTGAGGGATTCTTTTAGATCAAGAAGCTCAAGATGCGACTGACGTCAGCTTGGACCATGCAAATTTGCACAGTATCTCTTTTAATGTAATCAAGTTCTTCTTATAGTTATATTTTATATTTTTTTGAATCTTTTATGGATGTGACTACTTCCGAATGAAGATTTATTATTATATAGAAAGCAGCAACATCAACACAGATACATATATCACTAAAGTGAGAGCAAACACTGTTATTGAAAGAATGACACCCACATACTATAGTAAATTAACCAAACTCCTGAGCTAATGGACTGGTTCTTCACCTCATGCCAGATCATTACTAAATATGAGGGAATCTGGGGAGAGGAGGAGGAAGCATTAACCACCTTCAATGGTAGATCCCACGGCATCAATGAGTAGGATGTTTAAGACTCACCACATTCCTTAAAGTTGATGCTTGCTTTCTTATCTACAACAAGTACCATCTGGCACAGTGCTGGCACAGATGAAGTATAGCCCTCTTCCAGCATGTAGAGCAAAATCTCTTTCCAAAAGTCCTGCAAGAAAGAGTGGTGAACGTGTTATTTGTATCATTAGCATTTAATAAGGCTTTATTCCCACAGATAAACAATCATGGCTGGTGGGAGGGTTTTTGGCATTTTATTTAGTTCATAGGGCATTTTGCAAGCTCCCATATCCAAGAGATGGGGCTATATTTGATTCATCCCCTTGCTGATACAATTCCTCGCTGATGGGGTCCAAGGCAGATGCCTAGTATTACACTGATGTAGCACTAACCGTGTTTAATGCTACAATCTGGGATTCTGCATCCAATCAAAATGAACCCATTATGTGCAGAGAATGTGTGAAACATGTTACTTTCCAAAAACCCTACAAGTGAGCTGAAGTTTGCAAATTAGCTCATTATCTGTTGGAATCTTCATAGAGTCATCTTTAGGAATGTGCCAGAATACGAAAAGCAATGGCTGGGAATGAACAACCATGTTGATATGAAATATTGGTGCCTGATGTATCATGGGACAGGTAGCAAATAGGAGATGCAAATTGAGAAGCAAAGTTATGCAATATAACCGATGTACCATTAAGTCTCATTTCAGTCTATTTAGAAGAAGCTGCAAACCCTTCCGCCTCATTCAAATGAATGAGGTAGGTTTCAATTGGTACTCTTGTACAAATGCTCCAAACCCTGGGAAGTTCTGCATGGGACAGCAGACCTCCATTCCTCCATCAGAGGACACAACTTTTACATCGTATCTCGAACCACTGTGTGCATTAACAATGTGATCCAACTCACTAATGCATCTTTACAATGTATTCCTTTACCACACAGGTAGTTGCGATGCCTCGCCTAAAGGAAAGCGTTGTTGGACTAATTTTGGACTTTAAGGCCAACACTTTCCCTACTGTTGCACATAATGGAGTTGGAATAGTAAATTTTACTATTCCAAAGTCCAGCGCTTTCCCTAAGGCAATTCATTGTAACGACTTCTCTGGTAAAGCAATGCGTTTCAAACATGCAATCGTGGTTCAGAACACGTTGTTAAGGCAGGTGTGATAAATGCCTGCATGGTTCCAACATACAACCCTGCAGCAGAGGGAGCTTTACAAAAATGTGCTTGTATTTGAGCCGGAGGATAATGAAGATCACCCGGGAATTTAGGAGTCTTTGGACATTCTGCAAGTTATATTTTCTATACACCTAGTTAAATAACCCACCTTGTTTCACATCCCCCTCGCTTACCTCATCAGTATTTCTATGGTGTAATGCAATTGTATTGAGGAGCTGAGAGATTTGGATGAGGATGGTCTCTTCCTCAACATCAGATTCATCATCCAGGTGACTAGCGATCTGTGGAAATGTGGAAAAGAAAGCAAAGTAAAATACGATGTATTTGCACATAATTTTAATTGTGTTTTCTCTCCTTATGGAGGGACAAGAGATTTGAGAGTTAAAACATCACAACTTTCTAATCAAGGTTGTCAAGCACAAAGAGAACCTCTTGACAAATCCAAATGTGAAAGCAAAACTACTAGCCTCAAACATGTAAATAGAAATGTACAAATGCGGTTATGCTCTCATGCTCCGCTCTGTTGAGTGTAAAAGTACCCAGCCATTAGGCGTGGGAGGGTATAGCATTCATATACTGTCAAAATACCGGTGGACTCACTTATAATACATAAGGTTCTGATACATGGGACACTACCCCTGAGAAATTGCGCCTCTGGCACCACACAGTAGTATCTCTTGCTCACCACACAGATTTGCCCTTCCCCTATGACTTGATGAGGAAGTATGTGATACCTTATGGGACTTAATACACTCAATAAAGACTAAAGAATACCAGGAACCACGTTTATGATAGGCAGTTTTGATATGAAATACTGATTTGAAGTATGTTCATGCTACTTTGCGCTGGATTTGGTGGTTTGCCATGTTAGGCATTTAAACTGTAAAGTGGGGTATGCAACAGAAAATAACCCACTAGATAATGCACTGTCAGTGAAAAGCCCAGCTTATCAGTGCAGTAGCTGAATGCCCATGTGCCTTCCCCAATCACCCCAGAAATAGCCCAGTTAGCCTTGGTAAAGTCTAAGGGGCAGTTGGATCTCATAGGCTGGATTGTGTGGTTGGCCTCTGTACTGCCTGTGAGCACTGCTGTTGAGCCAGTCCCATTCCCAAATTGTCTGAGCATTTTATTTCTTTGCGCTTAAGCCAGTCAACATGTGCATCAGGTTAACTAAGATGGGATCTAGGTGTACAAGCATCATTCTTACAGTGCGATGCAACACAAGGACAGACATCTGAATTGTCCCCAGCAGCAGACCTTGTTAGAATAAAATTGTTTTTGCTGTTTTGATTATGCACTTATTCATGTAAAAATTTGCATTTGCGGCACCATTTTATCTTTGGCCACCATTTTGAATCATGACCAAAACTGACCCTTGCCTTTCCAAAAAATTGCTTTTCATAGGTTTTGTTTTTTTAAGGTTGGGCCTTGCTTAACTGTCAGTCAACATGAGCTTTATTCGACAGATGTCACAAAAGCAATTCACATAAAAACGATTTTTCAAGTTATAAAAAAAATACAATAAATTGAAAATTTCAATAAAAAGAGATAATCAAACACATTAAAAGAGCATATACTATATGTTGATAGACAAAATTAATGCTACTAATTGATAGATAGTTTAAAAAAGTGTCCAAGCAATTAAATATAGCATATTATTATTATTATCGGTAGGAGACTTCATTTACAGAGGTACAAAAGGAGCCTAGATCTAATTGTCCACATCCATCTCAAAAACGTTTCCACTGATACTGCGCACTGGACTGATGGATCAGAACACAATATTCTCATTGCTACACTTAACAAGTGAGTACCCATGTTCCTACAAATGTGTGTCAGCCAGGCTTTGCGGGGAGCAGCGTACGCCGGACAGACAAACAGCACATGCGCGTATGATTCTTCAGTGTCAGTGCAGTTTAGACATTTGTCATCGGCCGCAGTGGACCATGCAGCTGTAAAGGACTTCAAAGGTAAGCAGCCTGCTCTAAACTGAAAACACAGTTTGCGATCTAGCGGCTTAGTACTAATTACGTCACAGTAAAACATGGATTTGGTTTAATTTGTTAGAACTTCCCTGTTAGAGAGGTGGCATCGCTCATTCTATTTGCTTCTTGCACCATCGGTTCCCAGTACTTTTGCTTAATTAAATGTTTTGGTGGGAACCCAGTAGCACTAGGATCATCCCACAGTGATGGCATACCCATGCTAATTAGTAATGATCTGATGTTGCATAGCCAGCCAATCTTGTGGAAGTGATCTGCCTCCATTATATCTTTAAGACCGTCTGCAAAGATGGCCAATTCAGGGGTACGCCAGATTCTACGCCAGAAGAGAATAGGGCATAGCCTTGCAAGGTCTACTATGGCTTTTCTGCCTAAATCATAGGGGTACTTTGATGTAGGCTTGTTATCCCACTCAGGAACTTATTCTCGGAGAAAGCTAGAGGATGCATTTTCTCTAAGCCCCATAATATAGATGTGCAGTGCCGGGGTAAAGGGGCTTAGTCAGTGATGTCTTATGTTCCTTTTTTTCATGGCTCCGGCCAACTGCATGTGCTTTAAGGCCATGGTGTCAATATGCGGCCTCCAGCTAAGTCGTTTATGCAGGGTGATGCCTAGATAAGTAATGCATCAACCTGATCCACGGATTGCCCATCCATTACCCCCCATTAAATGACCTATGTGGTTTAAAGGTCATGAACTTTTATTTGAACTATTGACTGTTAGGCCAGGCAATAAGCAAAATCCTTCAAAATGCAACAGCGAATGCTGTAGCCCACTCAGTGTTTTAGACAGTATAAGCATATCGTCCGCAAACATTATTATGGGAATTTTTGTGCCTGCTAAAACTGGAGCATCTGTGGAAAAGGAAGCTAAAAAGCTAATAATACCATTAATAAGGAGTGAGAATAACGTAGGTGCTAAAACGCAACCCTGACGTACTCCCATCTTTACCGGGAACTGGTCAGTCTTGTTTCCTAGCGCCCCCCAACAAATGTGGTCATAGTTGTATTCGTAGAGGCGCACAATTAGGAAAAGAAGGTCGGGGGCAAGCTGAGTTCCTGCAGTACCCTCCACAGTTTGGGCCGTGATATCAAGTCAAAAGCAGACTTAAGATCAACAAAGGCTGCATAAAGGCTTCCTTTTCCAAGTGTTACTGTCCACCGATAAATTTTAATTAATCGGAATACTTTATAAATAGTGCTCATATTAGCCCAGAAGAGGACTCAAAATGTCATTATCATCAATACAGGTTTTAATTTTTGCCAAGATAAGTTGAGCTACGACTTTCTGGATTGAGTTTAACAGGCTTATTTGCCTGTAGTTCCCGGGTAAGGATGTATCTCCTTTTTTTATAAATCGGGATGATTTCCGCCCCTCTCCAGGTATCCGGGATCAGAGCTCCATGAGCAATTGCATTTGCTAAAAACATTATGTTTTGATTCCATTGTCTTTATCCTGGAGAAAAATATCTGCGGGGACCTTGACTATGCCTGGCGCTCTCCCAATGGTAACAGTGCTCAGCGCCATTGTCACATCAGCTAAGTTGAAGACAGTATCCGATGATTTAAAATAAACCCAAGAAGGGTCATAATCCATTTTATTATTAGATGCATATTGATCTGAAAAAACGTAACCTACAGAGCAGGCTCCACATGATTTTGCAGTGATTACATGTGCTTCCTGCACCCCATTTTATCAGGCTCCAAAAGTGGTGCATGTTCCTCTCCTTACAAGCTTCAATAAGGTCCCGCCATCTTTCACAGTGATCAAAAAGGACATGGTACGTTTGCTGTTCTGGAGGGATTGGGGAGAGCATAAGCAACTGTGGCCTACTCTCACAGGGACACTGACAAAGCCAAGTGTGCTGCAGCCTTCAGGCACCATGCCACCTCCCATTGCCCATGCTTTCACACCATCACCTGCAGCCCCACAAACACTGGTGAAGGGCACTGATCCAAAACTCATTCCTGTCCCCTAGTCAGATGACAGGTGTTTCTACAGCGTCTAGAGATATGATCAAAGTGTAAGCGTCCATAGGACTTGAGAAGGTCCAAGAAAAGAGAAGAGGCAGAAGACGTGCCCAATACAAAATCACTCATTGGATCTGTGGAGGAAGAGGAGGGCAAATAATTAGAATGAGAATAACTAAAGGATATTATTGGACCCTTTTCTGATGTGCGTTGTTCACAACATTGAACAATTTTTCACACCACAAGAGCTTGATGAAAGCCATCAAAGGATCAGAAGGGCCACAGTCCTACTCAAACCAGTGGCAATGACTCTTATTTGGGGACACTGACTGCACTTGTGTTTGACATCAAAACTCGGACCCCACAATAGTAAGGGTACACTGTGTTAATCGTTTCGCAATAATTGAAAAACCATGGATAGGGTATACTTTGGCTGTCTTAGTTTTAAACCTATAATAACTGATAAACCCTCACCAGTTTAAACTTATAAACACTGAAAAAACACCTGCGTACCACTAATTAAATGCCATTCAAAGAAAGGAAAAGGAGAGTGAAAGAGTCATTTTTTCCTGAGGGGGCCTATACAATATAACTTTGTTATATAAGGTGGCAGCAAGAAAGACTGGGCTAACATTATTCTGCTTGAGTTTTGCTGTTGAGGGATGTCACTGAAATAATGTTTTTTCTTCCTTTTGCTTTTTGAAGTTTTGTGGTCTTTGGTCTAAAGATGCAGAGTTTAGAAGCATGTTTTAGGTCGTGTTTAATAATTTGATAAACTGTAGAGAATCAGGAAATATCAAAATCATATTTGATATTTTGGCTGTGTTTGATTCTTTTACTGATAGGTAAAATGGCTGGTTTCATACAAATCTGTCCCAAAATGTGCCATCACATTTATCCACAGAGAATGGGTAAAAGCCCTTGATAGATCAGCCCCAAGTTTCTAGTGAGTCAGTATTGATAGTAGGTGAATTGACAACACCACAGGCTTTAAACATTCAATGCAATGTATAATGACAAGTATATGTGAAAAAAGTGCTATCGCCAAGCATCTGGGATAGTGGTGAAAACATGACAGGATGAAACATGGATCGCAGTGTCACTCGGTATGCCGCTGCAAAATGTTTCTTTCTAAATTCAACAAAGATTGGAGTGATTTTGATTGTACTTGCAGTGATTCAGCTACATATATAAAAAAGCTGTGTAATGACCTTTCAAAATTGATACCTGTAAGAGATCCTGTCCACTTGTTAGATGGTATGCTAAAAGCATCTTTACAATCTTCAGAGTTAATGAAGAATGCTATTGACTTTTTAGTCCATCCTAGTGCACTGTTTTGTTGTGCGAGGGGACTAAAACACAAATATTTCTCATTTTGTGCTTTGTGTGGCATCAAAGAAAAAGTCATCCCACTGTGAACTGTGCCACTTAGCTGATGGTTCTTGGACCAAGGGGCTGTGAAATGCTATAGTACCCATGTGGAAACCGTTTACAACATGTTTGCTGAATGATGATGCCAAAGGCAAGAAATGTGAGGATATTTGTTCGCAAATTACTAGTGATGTGAAAAGAAGTACACTCTACTAAAGTCTTAGATGTTTACAGGAAAACATAACTGCTGTAGTGGACATAAAAAAACTAGAGTCGGAAAACACCCTGGTCTGCCAAGTGTTCTGCATACTTGGTGTAAATGTGAAACATCGTCTTGAGAGTTGTCTGGGTGACACCTTAAATTGACTTTGGCACTGCAACATGTTCCATGTTAGAGTGCTTGCCATATGGTAAACAAATCAGTGTTGAAGAGCAATTCAGGAACTTTTATTTTACAATGTACGAGAAACGGCTTGACATAGAAATGTCCCTTCATCAACCATGGCATTTGAAGTCAATGAATCCTCACTGTGGTACACTGTGCAAGTTCTAGTTCCCTTCAGTAAAGGGGAATTTTCTCAGTAGTTTCAAAAGTGCTGCTTTATTTTTGACCACTTCAATAACTTGGAGGGCAGAATCGCCCAGTTCAAAGCAAATGCTGCAGAACCTGTCCAGAGAATTGCAATCTTCAAGGGCACAGTGTAGGTATAGAAAGCTATGTCAGTGGCCAGCGTTAGCAAATAGTGTACTGGCTGTCTTGTCATTGCCCATTTCAAGTGCCAATGTTGAGAGGGCCTTTTCACAGAAAAAAGGGACATGGGAAGGAAAAAGCGAGCGCACATGACCAAAGACTCATTGAAGAAGTATTGTATGGTGTACTACAATACGTTTGATTTGCAAAAATGTATTTGGACCTCATATACACTGTACATACACTGTCTATATACCATGCATTATCAGTGTAGAAAGCAAGCAATAATAAAAGCAAAATGTTCCATACACACCAGAAAAACACTGATTCTGTTGCTTTTCATGGCGCGAAAAAGTTGTAACCCCTGACACCACTGATTAGGTCTCGATGAGTCAGCGCGCATGCGCTGTCCATATAGTAGCGGCTTTGGGAAGTGCTCCCAAAGCAGCCACCAGCTTGCTAGAATGCGCACAAGCATGCGGCCTGCTGCGCGCGTATCCCTTACGTGTTTTGGCACGTCATCGCAATCACTTTCGTTTTCACAACGATCGCGATGACCCACATTAGGTTGCTGTGCTTCATGTTTAGACATCATTTGCACCTACAATGCTGTTTCGGCCACCACCTACGTGCTTTTTTCAAAATGTCCTTTAGATATTTAGCATGCGCGCGGGCACTCTCCCACCCCTCCCTCTCGTTTACTTCTTGCCTCGTGCGCGCACCACTCGTGTGCTGATGAAGCTTGTATTTTTTTCTGTTTCTTTCACTATTATACTTTCAATGTTCATCTATAATGAAACCAAGTGAGATACATGTGGCGTCTCTGTTTCTTCCAGCATGCAGCTGTATGCTCTCTGTTATGTGCCGGGCAGATTCTAAAGCAAATGGTAGAATACAAATGCATGGTTTTGTTTAGTTCCGGTTGTTTCTAGTTTTTTTCTTACATTCTTTGGCGAGAAGGCCCTGTGGGAGTCCATGCTCAGTCTGAACCACAAGGAAGCTGTGATGGAGGTTAGGCTCCACCTAGTGGAGGTAGCGAGCAGAGAGAACCTGCCTATCAATTCGAGCATTGGTATGTTTGGATTATTCAGTGCTGCAGTTGACTGGGTAAACGTGGTCGCTCGTCGCTTAACGTATGTCTTGTAAAAGACTGGCAATAGATATTTACTCTAGCTGTGCAGGATGTGTGACTGTAGATTTGTAATGTGTTTGCTAGGCTGGTAAGCCCTGGAAGTAATTAAATATTGGATCCCACAGAGCTTCCAAACAAGCCCAAGCAAATGAGTACTGGGGTACCAGTCTGTCAAATCGCGTCTTTGCACCTTTCTAGGATTTTGAAGTGCTTTATAGGTGCAACGCCAACTTCTGATCTACAAAAGTTTAACAGATAAACCATATTGTTTTCCGTATCCCCATAGTCTCTATTTTTCCCGTTATTGTTAAAAGTAAACAAAAGCATTGTTAAAGCAGTGCAGCTCACAAGCCACTGTTGTTCCTCACTAGTAGTCCATTTTGTTTAGCATACTCGGTGCTCCAGGCAAAGAAGGAAAGCCGTCTATTTTAATGGCCTTTCCTTGATTTATTGCGCCACCTAGTCCTAATACCCTGACATTGCTGCCTCATTTCGCCTTATGCGAGTCATGGTCCTGCTGCATGGAACTTTATGTAATATTAAAACCGCACTATCTGCCCATTTATCATGAACAACTGATGAAAAGTGTGGACACACATCTTCTTTTACATGGAAGTGCGAGATAGTTGTTTCGGAGCTGGGCCGGTGCTGCTACCCTGCTGCAGGACTCCATAAATCATAATAATTCCGACACATTTGCCCAGTCCTATCTCGTCAACAGCCTGTGGAGATATGAGATTTTCTAGGAAAGCTGTAATTTTGATCATTGTATAAACCGTTGAGAAGGGATTTTAAAACAAGCATTGGCATAGCCAATAGGTATTTCCTTTGGGACCTTATAAGTGTTTAGCCATGCACACGAGAATGGACCACAAATAGAAACTGAAAACAGGAAAGCCTAGGTATACTGAAAGGATGACTGTCCAAGTGAAGCTACAAGTAAATATACTGGAAAGCACTTGAGTGGCTTGGTTCACGTCATGGGCACCCTGAAAGAACAAGACATAAAGAAAAGGCATATACAGTGTTGACACTGGTAGTCAGCAGCTCAATTTCAGGTTCAAATGTAATCAGCCTGATGGAGCAAGGGAGACCCATACGGTTGAGGGAGGGTGAAAGACGCAGTGGAATGCAAGTGGGGAACATCAGGCTCAAATGGAGAACATGGAATGTTAAGTGGGCCTATGTGAACTAAATAGAGGTACATAAGGTCTATATTCCACCACCAGGGGCAAATATGGAACACTGCAGATCTGTATTACGTGGCAAACAAGCTACATTGGGGCACAAGGGGGCTAAAAGGTCCACTTATTTCTTTTGGGCTGACTACGGTTGCTGTTCCCCTAACACATTCACCCACCCAAATATGTACATCTGCCACTTACCTGTTCTTCGATGATGAGACTGTTTTTCCTAAGCACATATTCCATCAAAGCTCTTCCATTCATATCATAATATCCTTTGGTTGTTAAATTGGATATTAAACTTAAAGTGGCAAGAATAACCTGTGATGAAGCAAAACATGGTTAGTGAGAAACCCTTTTGATGTATAAATAAAACCAAATCCCACATTCTGGTGAGGGAGCAGCACGGGAGTGTGAGAAAACCATACAATCTCTCCTTCCTTTTTGTTCATAGAGGAAATAGAAATACACTTGTATGTGTGGAAAGCTAGTACCTGGAAATAGCCTTTGAAAAAATATTGGAAAATGGTTTTTAAGACACTCTGAGAATAAAACCTGAATCAATTTAATTAAACTGTTTTTACAGAATGTCTGACCAAAGCGTGATTGAGGGAATATTCAAACATTCCAGGTGGTGTACTCCTTCTATAGGTGATTGGAACTTGGTAAAAGATTGAAAGATACATTGCAAAAGATGTCTAGGTAGGTTACAACTAGCAAAGAAGCTCTCAGGACCTTGTATTGATTACAAAAATACAAATGAGAAATCAGTAGGCTGTAGATTCCAATAATGTGGAAATGAAAAAAACCTAGAGTAGTCTGTGGGAAGAATGATGGCCACTGTCTAACTCAACCTGCAGGATTTAGCAGACCTACACTATCCCAACACGGCCAGCAGATAACAAATGGGTTAAAGTACTCAGTGTCCATTGTCCCACACCTTGTTGTTTGGTTGATCCATGTCACTTTCAAGAAATCATTTTGGCTCAAGACCGTATATAGTCACAGTCTCCTCTAGTAGCCGGGTTAAAATTCACATCCCTAACATGACTCTGTTCGCTGCATATTTGCACAGGCTGGACCCAATGGCTTCAACCTCCAAAGAATACGTTCATGTTTTATTTCTTTGATTCTTATATTTCTGGTAGAGTTCTGTGTCTGATGTTTCTGGTTTAGTCTACCAAGAATGTAAGGTTTATATCATGCCCTGAGGTTAAAAAATGGTCAACTCAATAAACCTCTCAAAGAGAATACACTAGAGACCCAGTCATGGAAATACAAGTTTTTGTTGGTTATCCAAAGAAAATGACTTTGTTGATTTTCCTTCATGCCTATATCCTGTGCTTGCTTACATGCTGAACACGGTGATGCTGATGCTGAAGTTGCCTGCTTTCTCAATTGCACTGACATTGGGCACATTGTGGACATACATGGAGTCAACAGAGTTACATATATTCCAATTTCTACACAAAATACATCTTTTATATCACAATCAGACTTTTCAAATGTGCACATTGAATATTATCCTGTATTATTGAACCATGTTTGGTGAGAATTGTTTCTTAACACACACTTATTCAGCAATTAGGGAACATGGACTTTCTATGGGATTGGGTCTGAAAATGAGTTGACACAGAGAAGGACAGGAAAACCTGGATATGTCCACTTGAACAGGGAAACAGTAGACACAAGACACTGAGGAGACACACATGGATGGAGGTTGCATGACCCAACACCTGCACGAAAGACCAGCCTTAGAAAAATACAACAGACTGTGGTATACGCACCACTGCAATGAGTCCACGTAAGTAGAGAATACTGCACTATTCAAAAAGTGCATAACTTAAATTAGATTGCGTTGCTAATTATGAAACTGCTTGACCACAGAATGCTGCACACATAATAACTTGATGGTACCTTGTGATTGTCATCCTCAAGAACGTGACGGACAGCATCCAGATAAGAGGCACCTTCTGAATCTATGAAATGAAGCCATACATCAAATGTTCATAACACATAGATAATGTCTTTGTCTAGTACGATCAGGAATAATAGATAAGTAGATGAAGCTTCCACTATTACATGTGCCTACCTACCTGAGGGTCCTGTCAAGTCTTGGTGTGTGTGTCTGTGACTGTGAGCCTCATGGGCCTATCAATGTCTTCCTGTTCTACTGTGCATGTCTGTGTCATCATGTACCACTGAGTGGGTCTGTGTCTTCCTGCCCCATATTTTATGTCCCTTTTTGTTCCTCACCGAAGTCTATGTCAGGATCTCTTTCCACAGTGTCCCTGTCCCATTATTGGCTCACAGTGGGAACAATTTATCAAAAAGACAGATGTGGAAATGTTTGACCACTACTTTATTTCTTCACCACGACTCATGTTAACGATGGGAGGATTTATTCTTAAATTACAGTGCTCTACCAGGAACTGTTGGCAGTCAGTGTAGCTGAGGAATATGAAATTGAGGTGATTTGCTCATAGCTGCACCATGTTGGTTAAGTAAGAGGGTAAGTTGGAATTATAACTTAGGGCTCCACATTCCATGAAAAGCATTCAGTCCTTTAACTATCTTCCATGTCTATCGAAATCACATGCTGCCACCCACCCACTGAGAGGCTTACCAGTTTCAGCAAGAAGCTTGCAGAGCAGCTTTATTGTTGTGGCACGGGACTCTGCACCCATATGGATCAAGCTACTTCCAAAATATTTAAGGACCTCACTAGAGCTAGAATGGGCTGCAAGAGTAAAGTGAAAAGAAAAATAGACATACATGAAAAATGACATACAATAAAATCATGCACGGAGGAACTAAACGCAGGGGAGCAGGTCATCAAGGCCAAATGTAAGGAAATTTTCAACGCATATCCAGGAGGTACAATATCAATAGTTTACAACATTTAATGATGATCGGTGGAGCACATGGTACTCATGTGACTACCATAGCTGTATATAGTAAATTGGACAACGTGTTCTAATAGAAAGCTAACAAATGCACTGGGAAGGGAGGTAATTACTGAAGCAACAATAGCTTTTAAGAAGATCAAGTGATGTGCAGAGCAGTGGACAGAAATTAATGTTTCGGAGGACCCGATCACTGGTAAAGACCGTCATATACTTGCAGTATCACACATATATACATATATACATTTATGACCAACTCACCCAGTGACAGGATAATGGCCGTGGACACCTTGACTGACTCTTCCCTTTCATCTGAACCTCCACGGTAGGGTGCGCAGATCTGTCAATAACAAAGCCATATTAAACAATAATGGAAGCTAGGCTATTTGAAAGCCAACCCTATACATCTGGAAAGCAAATTCCATTCAGTGGGGAAATGACGGCATAAGAGTTTGTCAGGATTTGTGGGGCCATGATGGTGGAATTGCAAATTCTCAGTTGCCATTCTAAGATTAACGCCTTAGTTTCCTATGGTTTCTGCATGGTTTGGAGACTGAAGTCTCACAACATTGCAGCAGGCAGTCGTACTGAATGCTATTTAACACAGTTGGCACTAGTGACAGCGTCTGCTGTTCAAGGAAATCAAGACAGAGGCTGTTGTTGCACTTCAACTTAGTTTATCTCCAGGGACTGTAAGTGCGTTCCCCCTTTGCATCTCACAGTGTCTGGCTAGCAAGGTGGGTTGCATGCTTTTCAGAGCGGGCCTCTTTTGTGCACTTTTCCTCCCTTTTGTGTCCCCAGTTTCTGGTTGGCAGAGTAGTGAGCGAGTGTTTCTGTTGGTGCCTGCATTAGGGTCTTTTTCAGGTCTCACCGCCACTCGCTGCTTCTGCCGTACCGCTAGCAATAATTTTTTTTTTTTGTTCTTTGCTTGCATTCAGTTCTCGCAGATTGGTCCCCATCAGAGCTGCATGTCTTTTTGGTTCCTGTTCATTGCAAATTCCACACACCAGCATTGCTATTTAGAATTTCATGCCATGGTCGTCAAGTTGTGTACTTCCTTTTTTAGGTCTTGTGACATAGGCAGCGCATGTGCTGCTCTCGTCTTACGAATCTTCTTGGAATTGATACAATTCCAAAAGCCTCGTCTTAGCTCCACCTTCAGCTTTGATTTGTGCGCGACGTTTGGCATCAAAATTATGCCGATAGCAGTGCAAGGATTGCATGCAAGGCATGTAAATCGCTGCTTGTTGCCATCCTGTCTCCTTTTAGCCATGCCTAGCGGGATTGGATCTCTTACCCGTGGCGTGACACAGTAGGTATATTATCAGCTTGCCACACTTTTTTTGTAAGCTTCTTTATTCTCTGCCGCCATGACGGTAAGCGTATGCTTCTCATAATTATTTATTTTGTTCATTGCAGCACTTTTTTTTGTAAGCTTGTTTTATGTAGTAGCTATTAAGTGACACATACTTTTGTAGAAGGGAATACTGAATATTACTTTAAGGGTGATTTGTCATCAATTATTCTGGCTGAACGTGCCACACCTGAACCGGTCATTTAAGGAGTTGTGACACTGGTCTTCGACTCCAGCCATTCTGATGACTGGTTGGTGCCATAATTGCGGGTGAGCAGCCGCACGGAAGATGACTATGTAGGTCTGTTAGTAGGGAAGAGCATGATAATGGGAGACAACAGTTACAACGCGGTCTTTACACCGCGATATGTTTACAACGCGGTCATTACAACGCAAGTCGTTACAACGACTTGCGCTGGATGGCGCTATATAGTAAGGAATAGTATGATTTACTATTCCAATACCTTCCCTATTGTTACGTAGCTGGAGTTGGAATAGTAAATCATACTATTCCTAAGTCCCTCGCCTCTAGCGCAAGTCGTTCTAACAACTTGCATTGTAATGACCGCGTTGTGAACGTATCGCGGTGTAAAGACCGCGTTGTAAGGTCATACATTCCATGATAACAGCAGGTATGTTTTGACATGAGCACGACATCTTTGTAAGTCATCTTTGAACACGTGTGAAACCTAAAGCAGCATCTTGTAGGTGATTGGATGAAACCGAAACAGTAATGGATAGAGCGACTCCACTGAACAGTGGCATTTCCTTCTAGAGACAATTGGTAAAACCCTATGATACTCGTGGTTCGAGGTTCATTGCAGGGAACTTGATTCTAGGAGTTTGACATCATGGAATTTTGACAACTTGGCTTGTAGGTATGCTGCTTGCAGGTTAAAGTCCGAGACGGGGACAAGGATTGTGACACAATAGGAGATATAGAGAATGACAAGACAGGTACATGCATTGAAAGTTGGTATGTCTGGGACGCATGAAGATGCTCTTTAAGCCTGAAGGATATTTCACAATAGCCTTGGCTATTCGTCTGAAAAGGCGAGACCTGTGACTTCAGATGTTAGAAGCAAAACCCAGCTCAGATGCGTTCTACCCCGATTGAAGCCTGACACCATCCGGGTATGGTGTGCGACAAGGTGGGTTATGAAGAATGACAGGCAGTGTATGAGGGTTATATGTATTGTTATGGGTGGAGGAAGAGAGACTAGGGCATGAGGACTTTGACATGGCGTAAGGGAGACGGCTTGATGCATGATGACAACTGCTAGTAGCGGAACACCTGCAAATTGAGGCTTGCTACCGGGAAGACACAGCGTGACACATGAAAATACTGAACAACTTTAAGTGGGTGATAAGCATGACACTAGTAGAAAGGGGTTAGGAACATTGCATATGTTGAAGTGAGGCGGAATTGCCACTACAATTAAGTGGTGTTTAAACTTTTGACATCTGTAAACAGACACCGACTGAATCACTACTAGAAGCTGGACCCTGCCTGAGCACAATTGCTTCGATTCAAACATCTAAACAATACAGGAAAATAAAGAAACAAGTGTACATCAAACAAAATACACAACATATGCAATTCTTTCACTCACAAATAAAAAACTATGAAAAAGTTGACATTTTAATTGGAAGGTTGGAACTTTTCAAAATGTGTTTTTATTTCTCAGATTCAAAAACAATATGCTAGACTGTTGCAAATCACTTTCTTTTTCGTTCCTACTGCTGGCGTTTTTCGTGTCTAGCAGTGCTCCAGTTGAGGCCACCATTTGTCCAACTGGATTCTAGTTGCTGTTCTTGTGCTGCTCCTTCGAATCGTGCTAACAGTACCAACTTAATTTGTAGACTCCCAGTTGCAAATTCCTACTAATTTATAGAACATTAATACATTTTCGATGTTTAGCTAGGTTTGCTTAATTAATTTGCTATTTGATTTGATTTTCTATTTTGGGCAGCCTGAGTAGGTGTTGCAGAATCCAGGTTAAGAACCACTGCACTAGATGGTAGAATCTATATTACCAGGCTGGAGGCATGGCTTTGAAGAGCAATTTTCATGTAACATGAGCCAGGTTGCCACCACGTCGATAGTTACTCCGGAGACCGAGAGCATATAATTAATTAATAGATGTGAAGACCTAGAAAATAGGTCCAGACAGGCAATCTAAGAGGCTGTAATATGGAAAAGGAAAGGGAGAAGAAGGAGAATATGTGGTGGAGTGCTTGAACAGCTCTTTAGACTTCCCTATAGGGATTGAAAGAGACCACAAAGGGGGAGAAAGAGCTCTATGACAAAGCTAGACCTCAGGACATTGTGGCAAAGATCTCCTTGTGTTTGCCAAGATACCACATACCATCTGAATATATTAATTCTTGCAGAGAGGAGCAAACAGAAGACCATTCAAAGAGGAACCTGTAAAGGGATGGCTTTCCAAGACTTGATACACGACTCTCGGAACAAGTAGACTGTTTATGGGATAGCATGGTTTTGTCTAAATATAAATAAATCTAAAACACTTGCACTGATGCCTGCACAAACAGAAGTGAAGGGATTTAAAAAATAACTTCTATTACACTAAATATTAAAGACTTTGCATCACCCCATCACTGCCAAAGATGGTCCCTGATAAATGGTTAGCATTAGTAAAAGATATTAAGCAGGATCTGAGTAAATGTAGTATGCTCCCAGTCTCTTGGAAAGTACTCATAGCAGCAATAAAAAAAGAAGCATTGAAAATGCATAGGTCTTGCTTTTGATTAAGTTAAAGGCATTAGCTTTGCTAATGCTATTGTATAGCAAAGCGAATGGCTTTAACTTGATTTTGAATTATGCATTTGGATTGTTTGAACTTATTTGTAGGGTAGTTTCTGTACATATTGACTTTAGGAACCCCAGCTGGATAAATAATGAATTTACTTTGATCGATGACATTAATCAGATGTATATGATATATACTATTTATCATTATCTATATAAGTATATGTTATATAGTAAAGTCTAGATGGACAATTGACCCTCAGAGATAATCATTGTTAGTGATTATATATTTGTTTGTAAACCATTGTTATTGGGCAAATCTTTTCTTTTTCATGTCTCCATCCTTGGTGTACCTCCCTGTGTCCCTTTCCTTGTCAGGCCACTCTGTTGCTACCTATTATCAGAGCCAGAATTGCTGAGAGGTAGACTTATGGGTGGTTCCTGCTGATGACCTCTCAACGCTGAAAGATCTGACAGAGGTATTTGCATTGTATTCTTTCTTTGCATCCTTGAAGCAAATTGGTTCATGTAGGCTCTTTATGGGTGATCATTTAATATTTTATACAAGCGAGTTCCCAAATGTTCCCCTCTAAAAATACTCTTACTATAAATTGGATTAATGCAGGACCCTCTTTGTTAGGAAATGTCAGTTGTCTCCTGCTGAAATACTTTGCATGTCCTCATGTATATACTTACCAGGTGATGCAGAGCCGTAAGCACGGTTGGCACAGTTTCCTTCAGTGCTCTGCAACTCTTGGTAACAGCTGCCTTCATGCATAACTCAAGGGTCTGCAAGGAGATAAGTCAATTGAGATGAGGCCAAAGGGCAAAATTGAGGACATGGTGAGGGTCAATGGTAAATGACAAACATCAAATTATACATTCTGTATGAATGCTAGAGTGAGTTTGTGTGTGAACAAGCTCTCTTATGTACTAATTCTAAATACACATGACCACAAGTATTTTTTGAAAGGTGACCACTAATATGTCTAATTGTTTCTTCATTGATGGCTCTGTTTTTTTGACTCACAGTGCCTCACACAGGAGTACCCTTTTATAATTAATGCCTGTCAGCAATCAAGATCTCTAATGTCCATAGGGATTTCTGTAGAGGTTACCTAATGGAGTCAGATTTTGGATTATAGACCTTCAAGGAACCACAAGAGGACACATGCAGCATTTAACTGGTGTAACTGTAATAAATGATGGATGGAATGCTGAATGATTGAAACATTCTCCCCCAGTCAAGAGATATGGTTTAAATCCATCATTCTTTTGCCCACTATGCCACCAGAGTTTGGACGCAGCCTTATGCAAATCAGTCTTGACACTGTGTCTCATGGGAACAGTCCAGAGAAAATCGCCAAACCAGGTCCTCCCTGGACCAGAAACAAGCATCCTGGGACCGGTTCCAGGTTATGTCACCCTTTATCAGCCAGGCTAGCTTCAATACAGTGGCACAGTGAGCAAGGGACCCATGTCTGTGAATGTCCTTCCCACTTAGGGTGAAAAGTGTAACTGCAACAAATGATGGACGGAATGCTGAATGATTCAAACATACTCCCCAAGTCAAGAGATCTGGGTTAAATCCATTGTTCTTTTGCCCACTGCTGCACCCCAGTTTGGACCCACCCATATGCAATCAGCCTTGACCTTGTGCCTCATGGGAACAGTCCAGAACGAACTGCCAAGCCAGGTCTCCCTGGACAGGAAACAAGCATCCTGGGACCGGTTTTATTTCACCCTTCATCAGCCAGGCTAGCTTGAATCCAGTGGCACACTGAGCAAGGGGCCCACGTCTGGCGCATACTCATCCCACTTAGGGCGATAAGTGTAACTGCAACAAATGATGGACGGAATGCTGAATGATTCAAACATTCTCCCCCAGTCAAGAGATCTGGGTTTCCTTTGCGTATGTCACCCCAAGTTGGAAGGGTATGCCCAGACGTTGGTCCCTAACTCACTACACCACTGGATTCAAGCTAGCTTGGCTGATGAAGGGTGATGCCCTGAAACCGGTCCCAGGATGCTTGTTTCCAGTCCACGGAGGACCTGGCTTGGCAGTTTGAGCTGGATGGTTCTCACAAGGAACAGGGTCAAGACTGATTTGCATATGGCTGTGTCGCAACTGGGGTGGTGCGGTGAGCAAAAGAATGATAGATTTAACCAAAATCCTTGTGACAGGGGGTGAATGTTTGCATTGCCCAGCATTTCGTCCATCAATTGTTCCTTTACATATGTCGCCCTAAGTGGGTGGGTCCCATGCTCACTACACCACTGGATTCAAGCTAGCCTGGCTGATGCAGGGTGATGCTCTGAAACCAGTCCCAGGATGATTGTTTCCAGTCCATGGAGGACCTGGCATGGCAGTTTGGGCTGGAAGTTCCCACAAGGAACTGGGTCAAGACTGATTTGCATATGGATGGGTCCAAACTGGGGTAGTTTGTTAGCAAAAGAATGATGGATTTGACACAGATTGTTGTGACTTGGGGTGAATGTTTGCATTGTCCACCATTCTATCCATCAATTGTTCCTTTTGCATATGTCGTCCTGAGTAGTACGGGTATGCCCAGATGTGGGTCCTGTGTGCACTACACCACTGGATTCAAGCTAGCCTGGAGGATGAAGGGAGATGCCCTGAAACCGGTCCCAGGATGCTTGTTTCTGGTCCAGGGAAGACCTGGCTTGGCAGTTCGTGTTGGACTGTTCCCTCAAGGAACTTGGTCAAGACTGATTTGCATATGGCTGGGTCCAAATTGAGGTGGTGTGGTGAGCAAAGGAATTATGGATTTAACCCAGATCTTTGTGACTTGGGGTTACTGTTTGCATTGTCCAGCATTCCGTCCATCAATTGCTCCTTTGCATATGTCACCCCAAGTGGGAAGGGTATGCCCAGACGTGGGTCTGGTGCTCATTACACCACTGGATTCAAGCTAGCCTGGCTGATGAAGGGTGATGTCCTGAAACGGGTCCCAGGATGCTTGTTTCTAGTCCATGGGAAGAAAGGCTTTGCAGTTCAGGCTGGATGGTTCCCATAAGGAACAGGGTGAAGACTGATTTGCTTAAGGCTGGGTCCACACTGGGGTGGTGTGGTGAGCAATAGAATGATGGATTTAACCCAGATCCCTGTAACTGGGCTTGAAGGTTTCCATTGCCCAGCAGCCCGCTCATCAATTGTTCCTTTGCAAATGTCGCCCTAAGTGGGAAGGGTATGCCCAGACGTGGGCGCCGTGCTTACTTCACCACTGGATTCAAGCTAGCCTGGCTGATGAAGGGTGATGCCCTGAAACTGGTCCTAGGATGCTTGCTTCCAGTCCAGGGAGGACCTGGCTTGGTAGCTCAGGCTGGACTGTTCCCACAAGGAACAGGTCTAAGACTGAATTGCATATGGCTGGGTCCAAACTGTGGTGGTGTGGTGAACAAAAGAATGATGGATTTAACCCAGGTCTTTGTGACTGTGGGTGAATGTTTGGATTGTCCAGAATTCTGTCCATCAATTGTTTCTTTTGCATTTAACTGGGGCATGCCCTAACGCATGTAGCCTAGAATCACTTCTTGTCATTGTGGGCCCTGTATTCCTAACCACAGTTGCTGAAGGCCCTCGTTTTGGTTGTCCTAGTTCTCTTGGTGATTCTAGTTTTCTGGGTTGTCTGCTATGCCTGCTTCTTATGGCACTCTTGTCTAGATCCTCTTGGCCATTTTAGTCCCTCCCCCCAGTCATGGTCTCCTTGTTCCTCATCCTCCTGCTGGTCTTGATGGTACTAACTAGTTTTGTTGCTCTCCCTTTCCTTTTTCAAATCCTTATTCTGCATTTGCTACACCCATCCCTATTCCTCCTAATGCTTGTTCTCACGATTCTCTTGTTGCTTGTATCCTGGTCCTCCAGGTCATGGTCCACTGATTCTCTTGGGGGACCTGGTAATCCTAGTGCTCCTAGTCTTCTCGGCTGCCCTGGTCCCTCTGCTCCTCCTGGTCATTCTCCTCATCCTGGTCTTCCACCAGCAGGTTTTCCTCTTCATGCTCCTGGTTTACCAGCTCTTCCTTTTCCTAGTTCTCCTAATTTCATGTTGGTTTTCAAGCTATCCTTTTTTCTAGATCTCTTCCTCCTGATTATCTTCTTAATCTTCTTTACCCTGTCCCACCTCGTAGTTTTCCTCAAACTCATACTTCTGGTCTTCATCCACATATTCTTGGTCCTGATCTTCTGGGTATTGATAATTGGTCATAAGTGGCCCTCATCCTCCTGAGACCCTTGTCCTGTTGGTAAATATTATCTTTACCATGGTGCTTCTTGCTGTGTCCCTCCTTGTTGTTCTTCTGGTGATCTTGCCCTGGTGTTCTTGGAACTTTTCATCCTTCTGTTCCCAGTCCTGCTGGTCCTCATGATCTTGCTTGTCCTTGTGTTTATGGTCCAGCTAGTCTTGGTCATCCTCTTCCTAGTCCTCTGGATCCTCTAGTGCCATTCCTCCTAGCGGTCCTGATGTTGACCCTCATGGTGATCATGGCGGTGACTGCTGTTCTGTTCCTCCTGGCCTCCTCTTTCTCCTTCTCTTCTTAATTCTCCTCCTTTTTCTGTTCCTGCTCCTCCTGGTTTTCCTCCTTATTCTCCTAGTCCTCTTGGAAGTCCTTTTCCCAGTCCTCCTGGTCTTGATCCTCTTGTTTTCCCTAGTACTTGGACAAGGTATTGGCCCCCTGTTGGTCAAGTGACCCAAATCCTTCTGGTGGTCCTGGAGTTCATAAACTTCTTAGTGGTCCTGGACCCCCTTCAACTCCTCTAGTCATCCTCATGGCCATCTTCCTTCTCCTCATCCTGTGTGTGGTCTTTGTAGTGGTCTAAGTCCTCCTTGTGGATCTGGCCGTCTTCTTCCTTCTTGTTCTTGTGTCCTAGTCCTCCTGATGCCCCTCGTTTTCCACTTGCCAATCATTCTCCTCCTCTTTGGCCTCCTGGTTCCGGTATTCCTCATTCTAATTCTCCTCCTGGTTTTACTGATCCTTCCTTTTGTCTTGGGCATGCTGGTCCTCATGTCCTTGTGGCATCAGTCATTCTAGCAGACTTGGTCTTTGGTGCCTGATCCTCCAGGTCTTTTTCATGGCCCTACTGATATTGCTTTCTCTTCCTTCTTTTGGACATCCAGTTCCTAACCCTACTGGTGGACCTGGTCATTCGCCTCCTCCTCCATTCAGTTGTACTGGCCCTTTTTCTGGTCCTTTGTGAGATTCTTGTACCCTTGTCCTCCTCGTCTGTGTAACCTCTTCACCCCTTAGTTCTCCCTCTTCATCCCACAGGTCCTCTGGGTATCTGCCTGATTCTGCAAGTGCTTCACCAATATATCCTCATCCAAAGTCAACCAGATACAGCCTCCAGCCAGAGGACACACTGAGATTGAGAATGTTTAGATGGACACCATTGAAAGGAAATTAGCCCCCTGTTTACATTTAGATAGTGAAATACAGTCATAATTTGGATATTCCCCTAAACCCTGGACCTAGGTGCCACTACACCTGTTTCAGTATTAGCATTAGTGGATAAGGGATTTTTCAATGTCCCTCTTGCAGCCCTGCCATTGTGAACCAAGGGAGTGCAGATGTGCCTAATAGGGGGAGGGGTTGCTTAGAAGAGACACAGAGGTGACTTAGAGGCAGTAGCTGCAGCACATAAGATGGGTGACTGAAAGTAGATTTAGGAACACATTTAGGTTCCCAGATGTTAATGAGGAGAATGATCACCTTCAGTGAAGGCTCAGAAGACTCATCAGGGGAACAGCCTCAAAGGTGCATGGCCAGTAGGGTTTACACCAAAATGTTGTCATTTGTTTTTGGTTTGTAGCTGGCTTTAAAATTTTTATTCTAAGTGGAGGCTTTCAAAAGAAGGCCCATAAGGGAATCGTAACACCCTGTCCTTTGAACTGTAAGAGCTCAGACCAGGCAGAAACTGAATCACTTTGGACCTCAACATTAATCTTCTAGTCTCAAGGCTCATAAAAGTATATTTCTGTGCAAATGAAAATTGGCAGATTGAAGAAGTAATGATTCCAATAGCGAGTCCACCAAGGTCTGTCTCTCTTGCTTTTCCAGCAAATATAATTCACACCCCAGTAACTGTAGACTATTTATTTTGCAAAAATATTTTTTAAGTTCACATCGCAACCACAAATAGTATTCAATAATGCAAACACATTATTGATTTCCAACATGGTACATTTCAAGGGCTCCTCTTAAGACTGCTTTGTTTTACCTGTTTGGTCACCAGGAGTGTAATGCAAAGTCATTGTGATCTTTAGTGAAGGTCATTTATACATTTACTTGGACTGTCTAACTTTTATTTCAAAGGGTGTATGTAGCCCCTCAGACTAGAGAAGATACAATGGCACACAGTTTGTTCTAAGAGGTCTTCTTCTTCAACCAACTTTATTTCGTTTCAAGAAACCATAAAAGTGCACAGGACAAAAGCAATATAAATACATAAAAGCACAATAGATACGAATTACAGGTCATAGCAGTGTAATATATAAAACAATTACATTAATAATACATTGATTGTGAAAATGCTAAAACAATACTAAGACGAAAGCCGAAGGGATAAAAACCTCAGAAAAAAGTTCTAGGAAGTGGGCTCATTAGGGGTCGCCTATGTTACTTGTGTTATCTATATTATTGTCTAGTATGGGGAGGTCAAAAATATTCACTAAAATAGGTGGGGTACTAATGAGCCCTGCAATGATTGAAATAATATAATTTTCAAGCAATAAAACATAAATGGATGTCATTATACTGATACATTTCACCTAGCTGCTCGTCCTAATATAATGATAGGAGACTTATATTCGATTTTGCGATACAATCATACAAGTACATAAGAGAATCCATCACAGTAAAAAAAAGTATATGAATAGATTCATATGCCATACAATACAAGTGGTATTGTCCCCTATCGTATCACTTTATGAACCCCTCATATGAAACATTGATACTTTATAATATATTAATTGCGAATTTAGAAGTTGTAAAACAAAAAAGTTGCCCTGTCACAATCAAAGGAACCAATTAAAAGAAGTGGATTTGAAAATTTGTGATGGAGATGTTCAAACATAGGACATATCATCACGATGTGCAAAATATCACTTTTAAAAGACAAATTACAGGAACAAAATGGAGAATCGGTATACTTAAACCATTTTTCCTCTGGATTTAACAATTGATGAAACAGACCCAGCCTAAAAAAGTTAAAAGACAGTACTGGTGAACAGGCATCCCATAGAGTAAGTATGACTGGAACTGTCTTAAAGATGATCATTTTTTTAAATAATGGTTTGGCCAGTGATAGAGCTTCTCTCTCAGCAGCCTGGAACTAACTGTCTGTTGGACTCCTCCCTGCGGTCATGTGCATTCTTGTCAGCAAGCGAGTGAGGCTGCGGTGTTGGAGAGTGGAACGGCCGTTTGGAAGTGACATTGCTGGATTTGCCTCATTGTAGCCGTAGCCGTAACCGTAACTCCTCTGCCACTCCTCTGAGGGCTGTATTGGGCGCTCCCACTGCTGGTGCTGCTCCTTCAAGAACCAGGCGGTGTGTGCCACGGTTGCTCACGGCCTTTTGCAGCCTCTTGCGGCAGCAATTGCAGTTGCAGCTGAAGTGATATGAGCCAAGAGCCCTTGTGCCGGCAAAGAACACGGAGCATCAATGTCATCTGGAGGTGAGGAGAAGAGAGAGGGGAGAGCTAAGCTGAGGGGAGAGCCGTGGTCAAGTACTTACTTTCGCTTAGTTGCGGCCCCCTCTTGACTCCCACTTGACCCTCTTGGCTCTGCCCAGCCCCTCTTCAAACCCTGATGGCCATAAGGCCCTATTGCTCTTTCTCGTCCTGCTGCCTCAACTCTTAACGAATTCCTGCCTGGGGACCCGTGCAGAGGAGTAAACGGTAGTCAGGAGGACTAAGCCCCCTGAAATCCAGAGATGCAGCATCAGCCACAGTAGAGCAGCCGTCAGGCTAATTAGACGGGTCGCGGGACCAGCAGGTTGGGAAGCCAAGCACAAGCGCAGCCACCATTAGTAGGTGGCTGCTAAGTGAGAGACCCGGTAGCCAGCAGAAGCGGCCAGAACAGGACCGGGTGCAGCTTGCAAGCGAACTGCATTGTCCCCACTTGTTGGCCCCGATTGCCTCCCACTTCTCCTCTTGCATTCAGGAGCAGCATCGCAGAAACAGAAAGGAGAGCAGATTAGCAGCAGAGAATAAAACAAGGGCAAAGCGGTGTACAAAGACAACCAGAGATGGTAGCAGCCCTGTGGGGTTAAGAGTTCTTTCTTGTCCTGTCGCTGGGGGTTGAGAGACTCGGGCCCCCGGCTTCTTACTGCACCTAGTCCAAGAGGGGTTCCAGTAGGTGTTTCTCAGTGCACTTAGTGGTGGCTGACCAGCTGTCCTCTGCTCTCAGCGTCTATTCCTCCTTGCTGGTGAAACTGTCTGGTACCCTAAGATGCAACTAGAGCCAACAAGCAGATCCACTGGAAGTGAAACTGTGAGAAGTTGGCCTGGCATATGCTGTCCACTATTCTAGTGGGCACCTTGCACAAGTCCAAACGACCCTTATTGATGGTAGGTTTAAAGATAATCTATATAGAAAGCTATCCTAGTGGTAGCTGTGGAGAGCAACCTTCAGGCTAAGTCTTGAAGGTATGTAAAGCAGCTTGTTTTGCCAGTCTATAATCTCATGAATGACCAATTGAAAGGAGAACCACGCTAGGTATATATATAACATATATGTATTTATTCTAAACACATCCCTCTAGTCTCTTTATGAGGCTAGAGGCGAAAGTACATTTGGTAAACTTATTTAGCACACAGTAAATTAGCACAATATATGATTAGCCCTAGGGGCGTAATAAACCATATACTAAGAAAGTAGTATAAGAACTACAATAGACATAGAGACAAGGCCTAGGGCCTGTAAAACCGCTGGGGCAACCAGGAACCACCCAAGGAAGTGACAGAGATGACCCACGGGGCACACGTGCAGTGTCTAAACACAGCCGAGAATCACCATTGACTTCTATGGAGAAAGTTGAGGTTAGAATTTTAAAGATTAGGGACACTCAGAAGTGGACTTGGAGCAAACCCATTTAGAACTAGGCAGCTCTAGAGTCAATACCCACGGGAGCACCGGAGTACTCGAGTTACATCACCCGTGGAAGCCGGGTGCATAGGTGTCTTTTTGTGTCAGGTTTCGTCGTCGTTTTCTATGGTGAGCTGCGGAAAAGAGCTGCAGCGACCAAGTAGAAAGTGTCCGGATGGATCCAAGGGTGGATCAGAGAGATGAAGAACCTGAAAGCAGAGAGGACAGAGTCTGGGTTACTAGCCAGTGACCAGGAAGGCGATGAGCAGATGCCCACCGATGTCCGGTGATTACAGGTGCAGAAGGTGAAGCTTGACTCTTCAGCAATGAGGACCAGGATGCCTCAACAACAATAAGGAGCTGGATTTGAGCAGTGCCATGAGGGATGTCGAGTGCTGTGGTGTCGGTATCTGGATTGGACCCAACAAGCCTTGGCAAGAGCAACCCATGTAGAAAGCAAATAAATTGGCGTTGGTGCAGACCAGAAAGGTCTGAGGGACTCACATTTTGGAGGGGAGTCAGGGCACATCTGGAGCAATCAGGGAAGCCCAAGAAACAAAAGAGTTACCTTCATGGGGACCCACCAGTCGACGGCCCAAGGACTATCATTAGCCCAATGCACAACTTCGGGAAAGCTTGGTAAGTTGATGCACTAGCAAATGTGCATAGTGTCCAGGAGTTCCGATTTCAAGTCACTTGTGAGGGCTGCGGGTCTCAGCTTTGCTGGGATCTCATGTCGGCCTCGGGGAAGTCTGGAAGTCTGTGTCCTGTGTTGCAAATCTGTCGGCATCCGGCGGGAGCCTTGGAAATGCAGACCTGCAAGATGCATCTTTGGAGCCGGTTTGAACAGGGAAGTCACTCCTTGACCACAAGGGAGATCCTTCTGTCTTCTAGTCGAAATAGAATGTCAAAGTTCCAGGATATATGTTGTAAAGTTTCGTCCAGGTATAATCCAAAGTATTAAGGACTGGGTTCCTATACTTATTCTAAGTTTAGTGGTTGGACTTACTCTAGGGTCCCAACTACTGGAGGACCCAGGGAGGGGGTGGTTACACCCCTTTCCCCTTGTCCAGTTTTGCGCCAGAGCAGGGGCTGAGTGCCCCTGCAACCGGTTTGAACTTGGCTATGCACAAGGACACCAAGTGTGTCCGCAGCACTGTCTGAAAAGCATTCTATAAATGCACCCACCCACCCCAAATACACTAAAGCCTACCTGGGAGGTGGTTACACCTCCCTGTGACAGGAAACCTATTGCCCAGGCCTTCCCTGCTGGAGTTTGGTCCAGCAGCAGGAGGTCAGGCCCGTGTCTGTGGCTGCAGCATTCATTTTGTGATGCTGGGGTTCTTTTAAACTATTACCGGTTAGGTAAGTGTGTACATGTCTTCTCCCTCTAGAAGGGTGGAATTCTACCCCCGCCGCCAGGACTGGTGGGGTGTAGGATTCCAAAGTGTTTGACACCAAACACATGTTTCCATACAGCCATTCCAAATTTAGCATTTACCGCAAGGTTATAATGCACTTAAGAGTATATGGTCTGGCTGCATCACAGAACAGCATCAGAGAATAGATTCCGAAAGCTGCAGAGTGGCTCAGCTCATACTTGGGCACCCTCTCACACAAAACCAAGCACTCTGCCTTCAGGATTGATAAGGCCTGCCAAGGAGTGACTTATAGGTTTATAGGTGGCAGTGTAGTAGTAGTAGTAGAAAAGCTTTATTCGATTTCACAAAATATAAAATCATAAAAGCGACAATTCATTTGTTAAGTCAAACATTCCAATGAATTACAGATGAGAACAGTAAATAGGTTCATAAAAGTTTTAAGAGCTAATTAAACTTTTCCTTTTCCTCAAGATACTTTTTAAAAAACCTGTCATTATTCCAACACAGTATGTATCATTTAAGGATTGTAGAAACAATTGAGCCGGGCGACATTGATGCCATGAACCTTGTTTTTTTTAAAATGGTTTGATCCATCTTGTCCTTTCTGTTGAATAAAATTTACCAAAACATATTACATGCAGAGTAGATTGGTCTGATATATTATCGCACGGGCATTTGCAGAGCATTCTGGACCAATCGTTTACTTTAGAAAATGTAGTTAAGCGAAAGAAATAGTAGAATCTAAATCTTGTCAGGATATACCTATCATAGCCCTCCTGACACTAAACCAAATAGGGTTGAATTGAGGCCAAGACCAGGGTGAGTTGGTGTTGTAATACTGTTTTTTTATTTCATTCCACTCCTAGCCTTAATGTTTCTAGATGGTTCCAGCAAAGTGACTTTAAATCTTTCCTCGTTATGTTGTTTAGGGAGTCTGGCTTATGGTAAAACTCTGGTCTCCCCAAGTCATTTGTAAACTTGCGAATATAACACAACCATGGAATGTTGGCGGCCTGATCCAAACCCAAGGAATCTTTAATTATATCTCTATTTAAAACTAGGACAGGTGAGGTCCAGGCTCTGTGCTATAACAGTATTGGTTGCATGCTTATCAAGTCGCTGACATGGCCGATGCCCAGTCCAGAATGACAATTAAAAACAGGAGTACATTGAGTAATAGCTAAAATAAATCTTAAAAAAGCATTTTCTACTTTTTGAATGGCTGAGCTATCACAGGCTCCCCAAACGCCTGCTCCATAAATAGCTGTGCTTATGCACTTAGCCTGATAGATTTTTAGCAGGATTTCTGGTGGCCTTTTCCCCATTTTTCTTGCAAATATCATGAGTGCTGCCATTGCTCTTTTAAACGACAATGTCCTGCTTCTAATAGCTGGTCCCCAGGATCCCGATTCTTCTAAAATGATGCCTAAATAGGAGAATGTTTTAGTGGGTGCAAATTTTTTTCATTCCCGGCGAACAGGGCGCAGGATCTATCCTTGCCCCTCCCACAGGTCATAACAAACTTTTTTTAACATTAAGTTTCAAACCCCTATTATCCATAAAGTTTATATAGGTGTCTAGTGCCGTCTGAAGGCCAATTTGTGTTCTCGCCATTAAGACGGCCTCGTCGGCATACAGGAGTGAAACAATCTGTTTATGGTTAACCTGGGGTGAGTCTCGTACTTTGGCCACCAGTTCTTTTTCCAAATCGTTGGTATATAAGGTAAAAAGGAAAAGGGGCGAGTATGCAGCCTTGTCTGACGCCTCTCCTCACATGAAAAGGCTTGGTACATTTACCTTTTAAACCAAATCTCACCTTGGCTGTAGCACCTGCATAGAGTTGTCTTAAAAATAATATAAGTACCTCATCCACCTTCATGCCTGATCAAATCTGCCATAAACGACTATGGATTACGCAGTCAAAAGCAGCGCTTAAGTCGACAAACGCTGAGTATAATTTGCCTCCCTTAGCCTGAGTATGTTTTCCATGTAAAATGGAAAAATTTAGCACCTGCTCTACAGTGCCCCGCCCCTCCCTAAACCCGTATTGTACTGGACTTAATACGTTAGTATCTTCTGCCCATTGTTGGAGGCTGCTCAAAATAACCCTGCCAGTAACTTTCATAAAGGAGTCAAGCAGGGATATAGGACGTTAACAGGAAGGATTATCCTGGTCCCCCTTTTTAAATATAGGGATAATTACTGATTCGGACCAGGTTTTAATGAAGCCCAACTTGCAACTTGATTCAAGAACTCGGGTTAATAGTGGGGACCAAAGTTCAACCAAGTACTTTAATAAGTCGATCGGGGTGCCGTCGGGGCCCGGCGCTTTACCTCCCTTACTTTGTTTTATGGCTTCTAATACTTCCTTGTTACTGATATTAATTTTAATTTGTGCAAATTTTTCTGGACCCTCCTGGGTTGCGATCCCCGTGTATGCAATTTTATCAGTCCCCCCAGGATTATATACTTCTGCGAAGAAGTCTACCCACAGATCTTCTGATATAGCCACCTCAATTCTCGCCCCATCCCCCGTGCTAAAAAACGGTGCCTTAACTGCTCCCCAAAAGAGTGAGCTATCCTTCTTTAACGAAGCATCATATAGATTGGTCCAAGCCAGCTTGCATCTCTTTCTTGCTAAATAGTATTCCTTCCTGCAACTCCTAACTTTTTCAGAATCCCTCCTCGTACTATGTGAGGCCTTTTTCAGTTGGGAGTAGGCCTTTGTACAGTCAGAGTCGAACCATCCATTCTTGTTGGATTTAAAATCTCTGTTGGGGCGCTGTAAGATTTTTTGGATTATCCTTGTAATATCGGCAAAAGAACCCAGTATGTCTAAGTGTGATGCCTCTTCCTGCAGACACTTTAAAATTGGAGTTATAGCCTCCATGATTATTTTCTTATTAGTGACCGCAGGGTCGCTCTTAGCCCATCGAAGGGAATACCCATTTTGTCTATACAATACCCACCCTTGAGTCCAGGCTAAGCTCTCTACCAGCGAGCTTGCCTTTTTATGAGGGAGTAAAATGTTAATACTGAGCGGGAGATGGTCACTGATCCCAACTGTATGGGTAGCGAAATCCGCTACCCAGGTTGCGTAGCTGTTTGAACAAACAATGAATCGATCAGGGTACTGAGTCCTCTCCCTACAAATGTTGGACTAAAATCAACAGTTAGAGAAACCTAGGTTATGTGTTGCCATGACTTCGTTAAAGCTGCCGCACCCATTAGTGTGAATAAAGTGGGGCTGGTGGTCATCATCATCAACCTCACAATCGCCACATCCACTCAAGAACTGTTGGCAGAGGTTGTGATGAAAATCGCAGCCCTATATGAGGATGCAATCCTTCCCTGAGTTATCGCTCACACTCTTAACGTCCTCATTGAGTCACGGAGCCTATCACAAACCTGGCCCTTATCCAGATTATTATACATGTTAATGATTGTTAACTCAACCAGTGAGGACATTTTGATGACAATAATTTGGTAATAACTGGATGCTTTCACCATTTTTATCCCAACTGCCCCCAAAAGATTTGTGACATACACACAGATCCCACCTTTATTCCTTCCATGACTTGAGTAACCCGCAGGAACATGAAACGTTTTAAAACCTCTAAGATGAATTTCCTCCAAAGACCATGTCTCCTGCAGGCAAAGGATGTCAACATTTTTAATGAAATCTACCCAAATTGGGTTAATAGTCTTGGAACGAAGACCGGAAATATTCCAAAATACTACCCTCGCCCGTCCCTTTACAAACGACTCTTGGGTGCCATGGGTAACCACACTCCTTGCCCTGTGTTCCTCCCCAATTGTTACTATGGAAACCGGGGTGACACCTCCATCACTGCCAGAAGTTCCAGGGCCTAATTGCGGCAGTTTGTTCAGCAGTACTTTTTGTGCCTGTTCTGAGGTGGTCATTCCCGTGTCAGCATCCACGGGGGGTAGAAAATGGGGAGCAACCAATTTTAAGGTTTGTCGTTAGCATTCCTAACCTCGTAAATGAATACTCCCTCATGCCCTGGATCTTCTATAATTGGGGGCGTTGGGTAGCTGGTTGAAATACTACATTCCCGGGAGACCCTTGCCAGTATAGGTAAATCTACTTCATCTAGCGAGTGTAGAGGGGCAAACCTATTTGTAACTTCCAAATTATACCTCAGTGGATTGTTAAGAGGGTGACCAAAGGGGTGAATATTAAACTTATTTGGCATTTTGGGATAGTAGAAAAACCAAGTGGGAGCACATTTATGCCCGCCGTCCGCCTTCTATTATCCCCGTCCCGATCCAAGATTTCTTTGACTAAGGGTGGGGAGGCAAATGATAAAACTAAGCAATCCCCAACAAAGGACTTATTATTTGGGGCAAGCCACCTTACTCGCTTGCCATTTTAAATGAATGTAACATATCTCGTGTTAATCCCGTTTTCTGACCCAGGAAATGAATAGCTTTGTTTCTCAGTGTTTCCCAGTTTTCCCTCACCCCGTCCTCCACTATGGGAACGTTGGCCAAAACCAACGTATAGGGAGCTGCCGCGGGTGGGAGGTTCAGATTTGGCAAAAAATAGCCGTCATCTTGGTAAGGAAGTGTACTACTCCCTGTTTTTCCAGGTCCATCTACCGTGGGCATGGAAGAACGATGCCCACTATTATTTTGACTGGCAGAAGTGGGCGGCCTAACTTTGTGCGGACTGCAAGGCCGGCTAGGCTGAGTGTTGCTAGTACTACTAGGAGCAACCTGTTTACTGTGTACCTCTTTCCCTTGCACTGTGAGTATTGTCAAACACGAATATGGTGAGATCAACTATTGACTTCATGATGTCTCCATAATCAGTGTAGTTTTGGCCCTTGCTTAAGCGTTCATCGTTAGTGGATTTTGGACACATTTTTCTTTTGTTCCTTTCTGCTTTTTCTTACCTCTTTCCCTATATGTGATTTACTTTTACTCTTTAGGACATTTGGGGTTGCTGGAAATTCATGGATCTGAGGTACTAAAATAGTGTGGGGAGGATTCTTGGACATGCATACTCTTTTTTGGCAGGGGAGATCAGAGCCCTCTAGGTCAATTACAGAAATCTCGTCGCTACCCTGCTGTAAACACACATTGTGGTGATCCAGGGGAGATACATTTGCTATAAAAATTGCAGGTACATCACTCAACTCGTTTCTAACAGGTTCAATGATGCTTGTTGCGGACAGCCCTATATTGAGTTTTTCCTTTACGTTAGAAATTCGCTTCTCTATGGCTCCTACTGCACCCGTCAAATATTTCATTAGGGTCGTACTCGACTCTTTAACAATAGACGCTTTCTTGCCCGGTGGGCTAGTGTGTAGCTTTCTTTTCCCCATTTAACAAAAGGCCAGTTAGTAACTGCTATACCCTGATCGGTTGATGGAACTATACCCTTGCTGTTGTTTCACAAAGTTGGTACGTACTTATGAGTAAACAGCCCTGCACGCCCTCGCCACTTACATGTACAAACTAGACACAATAGACAGAGTGCACAAGTAAATATCCGGGTATTTAACTTACAGTGCGGTTGATAATTATCACCAGCTTTCTTTCCTGGTCCCCCTGTTGGCCCTCTAGGTTGATTAGCAGACCCAATAAGAATATGGGGTTGCAGACCCCGAGTCGATTATGGGTTATTGCAGACAGCAAGGATTACATACAATAAAGTCTATAGTGTCATTTACCCGTGGTTAAGTATTTCAATCCGCTCCAAAGCTAGTGATGAAACCAAAAGACCTGGTCCAGCCCAGCCCAGCCTCCTCCGGCCTTTGACGGGCGCGGACGGGCCCGCCCTTGGCCCGGGCTTTGCCTGGGCACGCCCGTGCGCGTCCCGCACCGCGGGAGGCGTGCTGATCTTTTAAGCGCCTCCGGGTGCTTAGAGGTGATGTCAATCAGGTGCGCGGCCCCCAAAGCACCCTGGGAGGTGTAGTCTGCTGGTTCCGGTGCTGCGTGGGCGGCAGTTCACTCCGGCAGGCGAGCCGGACCAGCAGCGATACTGCTGATGTCCCCAAACAAGTAGGTTTATCCAGAGAATGCAAGTAAAAGTGTCCCGCGTCGCAGGAGGCGCCCTGATCTATTAAACGCCTCCGGGCGCTTAGAGGTGGTGTCAATCAGGTGCGCGGCCCCCAAAGCACCCTGGGAGGTGTAGTCTGCGGGTCCCGGTGGTGCGTGGGCGGCAGTTCACTTCAGCAGGCGAGCCGGACCAGCGGCGATACTGCTGATGTCCCCAAACAGGTAGGATTATCCAGAGAATGCAAGTAAAAGTTTCCCGCACCACGGGAGGCGCCCTGATCTTTTAAGCGCCTCCGGGCGCTTAGAGGTGATGTCAATCAGTTGCGCGGCCCCCAAAGCACCCTGGGAGGTGTAGTCTGTGAGTCACGGTGCTGCGTGGGCGGCGGTTCACTCCGGCAGGTGAGCCGGACCAGCGGCGATACTGCTGATGTACCCAAAAAGGCAGGATTATCCAGAGAATGCAAGTAAAAGTTTCTCGCGCTGCGGGAGGCGCCCTGATATTTTAAGTGCCTCCGGGTCAGGATCGGATGTGGAGGGAGGCCCTCGCCTGTTCAGCTCTGACGATGAGGGCAGTGACGCACCTGCGTCTTGAGAAGGCTCAATGACGCCTCCAATAGTGACTCCTCAAACAGCTAACACATTGATATAACAGTCTAGTGGGCGCCCAGGACACACAGTGAGAGTTGCATGACCCGGAACTGAACCGCGTGCATGCACAATGGCATCCAGTCACCGGGATGTAGAGCGGCGACCGTCAGGACTTATTATGATGATTATAACACAAAGTCACTCTAATCCAGTGAAAACAATCAACACTCACTGTGATGCAAGGGGGCACATTCCCGCAGTCTTTTATGAATGTGCAGCCGCACCGGCAGAAGTCAGGGAGAGGAACCGCCACCACCCCACAACAATGAACTAAAGTCTACCTATGATGACCAGTTTGAACGTATTGCCTCCATCAGTAGGTCCCCCAAGTTGGGACTGTTCCCCAGAGTTGCAGTTTGTCCCCCTTTCTTTCCTAAATTTCCCAGATATCCTTAAGCGGGTGAGATGTGAAGAGACTGGACAATACAGAGTTCTCAGAGACGGTGAGCGGTGGGGGGAGGGTGGGGTGGGTAGGGGGAAGGGGACAATACAGCTAGAGAAGAACGCGGATTGTTCGTGTGACACGACACATAAAACACCAAACACAGACATAAAATTCGTCACACTGAACGTCAGGGGTATGCATACAGCTACGAAACGTTACTCTGTCTACGCCTATGTTAAGAGGCAACAGACCCAAGTGGCCCTCCTACAGGAGACACATCTGCCAGAACAGGAAGTAGGCCGCCTGCACAAAAAATGGCGGGCATACTCTTGTGCCACTGTGTACTCCGCCTTCACCAGAGGTACACTTATATGGATAAGACCAGGGGTGCCCTTTAAGGAACAAACTCGACACATAGATAGGGAAGGGCGATATGTAATCATGACAGGGCTATTAGAGGGTCAACCTATACTCATATGATGTATATACGCCCCCAATGTGGAACAAGACCAGTATTGGGAAAAACTTACAAACGTGCTAGCTCACTACACAGCCATGCCATGGCTCCTAGGGGGAGACTACAACTGCGTACTAGATTTACACCTAGATAGATCACATTCCCCACCACTATACTCGCCTGCGCATAAACAAACTGACCGCTTCCGTAGATGGGTAGAGCACTGGGCACTAGTGGATGCCTGGAGGGCGCGGAACCCAGACGCCAGGATGTACTCCTTTCACTCCATCCCTCACAACTTGCGAGTTAGACATAATAGGTTCCTGTGCTCCACAGACCTCTTACCCAAGATGCAATACGCTTACTATATGGGAAGGATAGTGTCGGACCATGATGCACACATAGGGACCCTTAGATGGAGACCGCCCCAACCCCCAGTCCCAACATGGAAACTGCCCCAAGACTGTCTCACTGATCAGGCCTTTCGCCACATCCATGGGGAATATATCCAGGAACATTTTCTACGGAACGCTGGCTCGGCCTCCTCCAGGGCAATAGAGTGGGATGCATATAAGGTCAGCGCCAGAGGACAATGTATCCAACAGGTGGTGGGGGTACGGAGAACACTAGAACAGACACTAAACGGAGCAGAGAAAAGATTGGCAGACATGTCCCGAGACACGGACCAGGGGATGGCCACACTAACGCAGCTCTCAGTGGCAAAACTCTTACACGCAGAGGCGCCACGAGACCTACGCAAATACAACTTCGGCGCATATGCAACCAGGGCACACAGGGAGGGCAATAGAACGGGAGCGTTACTGGCATGGGTAGTCAAACAGGAAACGGCGTCACATCCCATCACAGAGCTCACAGTCAGGAATGGGCACCTAAAACACTCCCAAATCGACATCTTACACATATTTCAGGACTATTATACAGAAGTATACCGTGCCCCGACACCCGAGACACCAAGTGAGCTGGCACAATTTATGGACCCATCGCCTATGCCCACAATCTCCCTGGCAGATAGGAATGATTTAGACAGCAAAATTACACCCTCCGACATAAAGCATGCAATCGGGCCGTTAGCAAAGAAAAAAGAGCCGGGTATGGACGGATTCCCACTAGAGTACTACAGCACGTTCGCTGCCCAGATAGTGCCCCACCTAGCATCCACATACGACGACACCCTAACCAGAGGCATTTTACCGGAGTCGTTCTGCGAATCGGTGTTGGTGACATTTCCGAAACCCCATAGAGACCCAACACTCCCGGCCTCTTACAGGCCGATAACACTTCTGAACGCAGACTGCAAGATCCTGGGAAAGCTGTTGGCCAATTGCTACAGTCAAATTCTCCCAGCCTTGGTACATCCTGACCAATGCGGCTTCGTGCCACGATTTAATACTTCGCATAATTTACGTAGACTGTTTCATATACAGGACAGGGTAAAAGACAGATTCCCACTTGCGGCGTGCCTGATCCTTGATTTAGAAAAGGCATTTAACACACTGACATGGCCCCCTCTGTTTGAAGTCCCTTGGAAAATAAATATTGGCCCAACACTGATGGCATACACAAAGCTCCTATACAGAGGCGTCACCTCTAGGGTGAGAGTCAGCAAACTTATCTCAGCCCCATTCCCGGTGGAGAGGGGGACTAGACAGGGGTGCCCCCCCTCCCCCCTCCTTTTTGCACTGGCAGTGGAACCCCTGGCCATACGATTACGACGAGAGGGGGAAGCGTGGGGTATCCCGATAGCGGAAACACTACACTGCGTATCGCTATATGCAGATGATCTGCTGATATACGTTCGGGACGTAACAGGCAGCTTCACCTCAATATGGGCAGCTTTACAGGAATTTGGAGAGACCTCCGGTCTCAAAGTCAACTGGGGAAAATCAACAGTTTACCCACTCGGTCCCCAATTGGCGCCACAGAACATAGAGATAGGCACACAGACATTGAAGTGGAGCGAAGCGACCCCAGATATCTGGGAGTACGCCTATATCACTCCCCGGAGGACCTCTACGAAGGTAACCATTGCAAAGTGTTAGCAGGCCTACGATCAGCGGTGGGCTTCTGGAAGACACTACCCCTGGCACCTATTGGGTGGGTAGCTATAGCTAAAATGATTATGGTTCCCAGAATGCTATATTACTTCACAAATCTTCCAGTGATCCCACCTCGTTCCTCCCATGATGCGAGTGCACAGAATGTTGAAAGGGCGGCTGCTATACTCCCCACTGCTTCCCTTGGTGGGCCTCCCCCGAAAGGAAGACTACTACACCGCGAGAGCCCTGGAGGTATGGACCGATCACAACGTGACGGAAGTAGAAGCTCTGTTCCACGAAGGGCAACTAAAAACATATGAGGACATGGTTGAATGGCACGACCTCCCGCAGGGGCAATTCTTGGCAGATAGGCAACTCTTTGATAGCGGTCGCCAATGCTGGGACCTTCGAGATGGGGAAGCCCCAACACACCCGGTACTGCACACGATATTACGAATGGGGGCAGGCAGACACCTGGTAACATGGCATTACAAAGCGATCGGGGAATTGACCAATGTCTCCCTGGACGGATTGAGACATTCGTGGGAGGACGAAGTGGGTCGAGCCCTCCACGACAAAGAATGGTCCCTAGCCTCAGAATACCCTAAAAAGGTTTACAGGAATGGACGTTTCAAAAACATACAGTTTAATATCCTGACACTAGAGGCGAACTTCAGACACATGTTCTGGGACTGCCCATCCATACAAGGCTATTGGGACAAAATACATCGCACACTACAAGCAATAGTCAACCTGCCACACATTACCACATAGGAGGAGTGTGCCTTTGGAATTTACCGAAAAAAAGACTGATAAGCTGCAGTGGCGATTCGCATCCCTAGCTATCCTCCTAGCAAAAAGAAACATAGCCATGCACTGGAGAGCCCCTACAGGACCCCCAAAAGCGGCTTGGGTGGGAGCGGTGAGCAAATGGGGGGCAGCGGAGGAAGAGACCCTGAGAGAGGAAGAGGTGAAAGGCACACTTAAACACCCAATCTCTATGGAGTGGGTGCAACTATTAATACAATTTAAACACGGACCGCGGTAGGCGCCCTGATCTTTTAAGCGCCTCCGGGTGCTTAGAGGTGATGTCAATCAGGTGCGCGGCCCCCAAAGCACCCTGGGATGTTTAGTCTGCTGGTTCCGGTGCTGCGTGGGCGGCAGTTCACTCCGGCAGGCGAGCCGGACCAGCAGCGATACTGCTGATGTCCCCAAACAAGTAGGATTATCCAGAGAATGCAAGTAAAAGTGTCCCGCGTCGCAGGAGGCGCCCTGATCTTTTAAACGCCTCCGGGAGCTTAGAGGTGATGTCAATCAGGTGCGCGGCCCCCAAAGCACCCTGGGAGGTGTAGTCTGCGGGTCCCGGTGGTGAGTGGGCGGCAGTTCACTCTAGCAGGCGAGCCGGACCAGCGGCGATACTGCTGATGTCCCCAAACAGGTAGGGTTATCCAGAGAATGCAAGTAAAAGTTTCCCGCACCACGGGAGGCGCCCTGATCTTTTAAGCGCCTCCGGGCGCTTAGAGGTGATGTCAATCAGGTGCGCGGCCCCCAAAGCACCCTGGGAGGTGTAGTCTGTGAGTCACGGTGCTGCGTGGGCGGCGGTTCACTCCGGCAGGTGAGCCGGACCAGCGGCGATACTGCTGATGTACCCCAAAAGGTAGGATTTTCCAGAGAATGCAAGTAAAAGTTTCTCGCGCTGCGGGAGGCGCCCTGATCTTTTAAGTGCCTCCGGGTCAGGGTCGGACGTGGAGGGAGGCCCTCGCCTGTTCAGCTCTGACGATGAGGGCAGTGACGCACCTGCGTCTTGAGAAGGCTCAATGACGCCTCCAATAGTGACTCCTCAAACAGCTGACACATTGATATAACAGTCTAGTGGGCGCCCAGGACACACAGTGAGAGTTGCATGACCCGAAACTGAACCGCGTGCATGCGCAATGGCATCCAGTCACCGGGATGTAGAGCGGCGACCGTCAGGACTTATTATGATGATTATAACACAAAGTCACTCTAATCCAGTGAAAACAATCAACACTCACTGTGATGCAAGGGGGCACATTCCCGCAGTCTTTTATGAATGTGCGGCCGCACCGGCAGAAGTCAGGGAGAGGAACCGCCACTACCCCACAACAATGAACTAAAGTCTACCTATGATGACCAGTTTGAACGTATTGCCTCCAGCAGTAGGTCCCCCAAGTTGGGACTGTTCCCCAGAGTTGCAGTTTGTCCCCCTTTCTTTCCTAAATTTCCCAGATATCCTTAAGCGGGTGAGATGTGAAGAGACTGGACAATACAGAGTTCTCAGAGACGGTGAGCGGTGGGGGGCAGGGTGGGGTGGGTAGGGGGAAGGGGACAATACAGCTAGAGAAGAACGCGGATTGTTCGTAAGACACGACACATAAAACACCAACCACAAACATAAAATTCGTCACACTGAACGTCAGGGGTATGCATACAGCTACGAAACATTACTCTGTCTACGCCTATGTTAAGAGGCAACAGACCCAAGTGGCCCTCCTACAGGAGACACATCTGACAGAACAGGTAGTAGGCCGCCTGCACAAAAAATGGCGGGCATACTCTTGTGCCACTGTGTACTCCGCCTTCACCAGAGGTACACTTATATGGATAAGACCAGGGGTGCCCTTTAAGGAACAAACTCGACACATAGATAGGGAAGGGCGATATGTAAGCATGACAGGGCTATTAGAGGGTCAACCTATACTCATAGGATGTATATACGCCCCCAATGTGGAACAAGACCAGTATTGGGAAAAACTTACAAACGTGCTAGCTCACTACACAGCCATCCCATGGCTCCTAGGGGGAGACTACAACTGCGTACTAGATTTACACCTAGATAGATCACATTCCCCACCACTATACTCGCCTGCGCATAAACAAACTGACCGCTTCCGTAGATAGGTAGAGCACTGGGCACTAGTGGATGCCTGGAGGCGCGGAACCCAGACGCCAGGATGTACTCCTTTCACTCCATCCCTCACAACTTGCGAGTTATACATAATAGATTCCTGTGCTCCACAGACCTCTTACCCAAGATGCAATACGCTTACTCTATGGGAAGGATAGTGTCGGATCATGATGCACACATAGGGACCCTTAGATGGAGACCGCCCCAACCCCCAGTCCCAACATGGAAACTGCCCCAAGACTGTCTCACTGATCAGGCCTTTCGCCACATCCATGGGGAATATATCCAGGAACATTTTCTACGGAACGCTGGCTCGGCCTCCTCCAGGGCAATAGAGTGGGATACATATAAGGTCAGCGCCAGAGGACAATGTATCCAACAGGTGGTGGGGGTACGGAGAACACTATAACAGACACTAAACGGAGCAGAGAAAAGATTGGCAGACATGTCCTGAGACACGGACCAGGGGATGGCCACACTAGTGCAGCTCTCAGTGGCAAAACTCTTACACGCAGAGGCGCTACGAGACCTACGCAAATACAACTTCGGCGCATATGCAACCAGGGCACACAGGGAGGGCAATAGAACGGGAGCGTTACTGGCATGGGTAGTCAAACAGGAAACAGCGTCACATCCCATCACAGAGCTCACAGTCAGGAATGGGCACCTAAAACACTCCCAAATCGACATCTTGCACATATTTCAGGACTATTACACAGAAGTATACCGTGCCCCGACACCGGAGACACCAAGTGAGCTGGCACAATTTATGGACCCATCGCCTATGCCCACAATCTCCCTGGCAGATAGGAATGATTTAGACAGCAAAATTACACCCTCCGACATAAAGCATGCAATCGGGCCATTAGCAAAGAAAAAAGCGCCGGGTATGGACGGATTCCCACTAGAGTACTACAGCACGTTCGCTGCCCAGATAGTGCCCCACCTAGCATCCACATACGACGACACCCTAACCAGAGGCATTTTACCGGAGTCGTTCTGCGAATCGGTGTTGGTGACATTTCCGAAACCCCATAGAGACCCAACACTCCCGGCCTCTTACAGGCCGATAACACTTCTGAACGCAGACTGCAAGATCCTGGGAAATCTATTGGCCAATCGCTACAGTCAAATTCTCCCAGCCTTGGTACATCCTGACCAATGCGGCTTCGTGCCACGATTTAATACTTCGCATAATTTACGTAGACTGTTTCATATACAGGACAGGGTAAAAGACAGATTCCCACTTGCGGCGTGCCTGATCCTTGATTTAGAAAAGGCATTTAACACACTGACATGGCCCCCTCTGTTTGAAGTCCCTTGGAAAATAAATATTGGCCCAACACTGATGGCATACACAAAGCTCCTATACAGAGGCGTCACCTCTAGGGTGAGAGTCAGCAAACTTATCTCAGCCCCATTCCCGGTGGAGAGGGGGACTAGACAGGGGTTCCCCCTCTCCCCCCTCCTTTTTGCACTGGCAGTGGAACCCCTGGCCATACGATTACGACGAGAGGGGGAAGCATGGGGTATCCCGATAGCGGAAACACTACACTGCGTATCGCTATATGCAGATGATCTGCTGATATACGTTCGGGACGTAACAGGCAGCTTCACCTCAATATGGGCAGCTTTACAGGAATTTGGAGAGACCTCCGGTCTCAAAGTCAACTGGGGAAAATCAACAGTTTACCCACTCGGTCCCCAATTGGCGCCACAGAACATAGAGATAGGCACACAGACATTGAAGTGGAGCGAAGCGACCCCAGATATCTGGGAGTACGCCTATATCACTCCCCGGAGGACCTCTACGAAGGTAACCATTGCAAAGTGTTAGCAGGCCTACGATCAGCGGTGGGCTTCTGGAAGACACTACCCCTGACACCTATTGGGTGGGTAGCTATAGCTAAAATGATTATGATTCCCAGAATGCTATATTACTTCACAAATCTTCCAGTGATCCCACCTCGTTCCTCCCATGATGCGAGTGCACAGAATGTTGAAAGGGCGGCTGCTATACTCCCCACTGCTTCCCTTGGTGGGCCTCCCCCGAAAGGAAGACTACTACACCGCGAGAGCCCTGCAGGTATGGACCGATCACAACGTGACGGAAGCAGAAGCTCTGTTCCACGAAGGGCAACTAAAAACATATGAGGACATGGTTGAATGGTACGACCTCCCGCAGGGGCAATTCTTAACAGATAGGCAACTCTTGGATAGCGGTCTCCAATGCTGGGACCTACGAGATGGGGAACCCCCAACACACCCGGTACTGCACACGATATTACGAATGGGGGCAGGCAGACACCTGGTAACATGGCACTACAAAGCGATCGGGGAATTGACCAATGTCTCCCTGGACGGATTGAGACATTCGTGGGAGGACGAAGTGGGTCGAGCCCTCCACGACAAAGAATGGTCCCTGGCCTCAGAATACCCTAAAAAGGTTTACAGGAATGGACGTTTCAAAAACATACAGTTTAATATCCTGACACTAGAGGCGAACTTCAGACACATGTTCTGGGACTGCCCATCCATACAAGGCTATTGGGACAAAATACATCGTACACTACAAACAATAGTCAACCTGCCACACATTACCACATAGGAGGAGTGTGCCTTTGGAATTTACCGAAAAAAAGTCTGATAAGCTGCAGCGGCGATTCGCATCCCTAGCTATCCTCCTAGCAAAAAGAAACATAGCCATGCACTGGAGAGCCCCTACAGGACCCCCAAAAGCAGCTTGGGTGGGAGCGGTGAGCAAATGGGGGGCAGCGGAGGAAGAGACCCTGAGAGAGGAAGAGGTGAAAGGCACACTTAAACACCCAATCTCTATGGAGTGGGCGCAACTATTAATACAATTAAACAAGAGACAACAGTAGAGAAGGCACCGGAGCCGACACAACCCCCACCCCGCAATTCTTCCCAACACCCCAGGTCACAGGTCTCAATGCCAGCCGAGTGAAGCCCCCGCTGAGAGGATAGAATAGGACAGGCAGTCAATACTACTGAGACTATCGTCTGCTCCCATGACAGTTCACTCATTCCCCATCACGGGTGGCACGCGACCCCACCCCCTAGGCCAGTACCAGGCTCACATACCGCCTGCCACGGCCACCTGTCCTCACTCGCCCCTTGTACTCCCCCTCCCCTCTCTTTTGTGAGACGTTTCTTCCCACAGTTTCCAGTTAAGTTCCAGGCGGCGATTCAGAAGCCGACCTATTCACAGAGCACTACCGATTGAACACGCAGTAAAGGATGATCATACACAGGTAGAGGGGAGGAAGTTACACCAGCCCTCGCCATTATACAACACAAGGGACCGGACGCAATACTGCACAGCATCATGTAACAAGACGATTTATTAACAGATACCTGAGAGATGATGTGTTACCATATTTGTAGGAATGGAACCCGAATGATAATGATGTGCTATAACTGTAGCTGATGTGTAATCAATAACTTATGTGATGATTGACCTGTGACCTGTCTGACGTCCCACATGGGAATCTGTAAAGTAAAACCCCAATAAAAAGATTTAAACAAAAGTCATTCAGGGGTGTCACAATGGAACTATACCCCTTGACAAATCTTCTGTAGTACCCAGTCAGGCCCAGGAAAGCTCTGACCTGAGTCTGGGTAGTTGGAGCAACCCATTCCATGATGGTTTGGATTTTGCTCTGCAATGGTTGAACCTGGCCTCCACCTACAAGGTGGCCCAAGTACACAACCTGACTCTACCCTATCTGGCACTAAGTAGCCTTGATAGTTAGGCCTGCCTTTTGCAGGGCCTCGAAAACATTTCACAGGTAGACCAGGTGATCTTCTCAGGTGGAGCTAAAGACAGCAATATCATCTAGATATCCTGCACTATAGTCTTCCAGGTCTGTTAGGACTTTATTCACCAACATTTGAAAAGTGGCAGGTGCATTCCTCAGACCAAAGGGCATTACCACAAATTGATAGTGCCCACAGGGGTTGAGAATGCTGTCTTTGGCTTCACATCATCAGCTGATCTGATCTGCCAGTAGCCTGCTGTAAGATCAAATGTGCTCAGAAATTTGGCTGAGGCCAACATATCTATAAACTCATCTGCTTTTGGGATTGGATGGGCATCAGTCCTAGTGACTGCATTGAGACCTCTGTAGTCAACACACAACCTCATCTCTCTCTTACCACCTTGGGTGTGAGGTTTAGGTACCAAGTTTACTGACTAACCCAAGGGCTATCTGTGGGTTCAATAACTCCCAAATCCAACATTTTCTGGACTTCAGTCCTGATACAGTCCCTGACATGATCAGGTTGCCTGTAAATCTTATTTTTAACAGGCAGACTGTCCTCAGTGTCCACTTCATGAGTGCACCAGGTGGTCTGACTTGGAGTCAGAGAAAACATATGTCTGAACTGATTGAGAACTTGTCTGCAATCAGTTTGCTGCTGGTCAGTGAGGCTGCATGCCAAGGTTACACCATCAACTGACCCATCATCAGGGTTCTGGGAGAGCAAATCTCGGAGAGGGTCACTCTCTTCCTCCTGTCCCTCATCAGTAGCCATGATTCTGACCCATTTGTCTGCCACCTTTCCCAATTCTTGGGGAGAGGTCAGATCAGAGTTTACCAGGTGCTGATGCAACAGCTGATATTGACAGTTATTAAGGATCTGCTCCCTCATGATCAAGTTATACAATCCTGTATAATCACACACGTTACTGCCCAGTAACCAGTCCTCCAGAGCCTTAGTAGCACAATCAACGACGTCAACCCAGTCCTGTGTCTGTGTCTTCTGGGTATCTCTGAACTGTATTCTATACTGCTCAGTGGTTAAGCCAAACCCCTCTATTGGAGCACTCTTCATGACTTTGTAATCATCAGCATCCTCTTCTCCTTAGCGAGGAGCGTGTCTCTACCTTTGTCTGCAAAGGAGAGCAACAAAATTGCTGCCCACTGCTCCTCGGGGACCTTTTCTACTTTGCAGGCCTTTTCCAGTGCAGTTATCCATTTGTGGATGTCATCCCCACTCTGGTAGAGAGGGAGAATCTATTTAAGTGTCTATTTTCATAGGACCTTTCCCTACTACTAGGGAAGTTGCTGTCACCCTGGGACTCTAGTCCCATCTTTTTTCTAGCTTTTTCAAGCTCTAGGGACTCCCTTTCTAAGGCTAACTTTTGTCTCCTTATTCTCAGATGAGCTTCTTTAAGCCTCAGCTGTCTCTCTCTTCTCCTGGGAGGTGTCCCTCCTATGAGAAGAGACAGAAGTCCCTACATAGTCGTCAGAATGGTCAGATTCCACTGAAAGTGACCTGGGTCTTCTAGGCACACCCTCAACTCTTCCTGGGGGGACACAGAGAGGGCCACTATGGCCTTCTTCATCTCCAGTTAGAGCTGGATTGTCCAGGTCTAGGTCCTGTTTACCTGCCTGGTCAGCATCAGAGTCTAGGTCCTGTTGGTTTGCCCCACTGGGCCCTTCTTCCTCTGCTGTCCCCATCCCACTGCCTACCCTTTCAGGCTCTGAGGCCTGTCTAAAGTCTTCAAGCAGCAATGCCTCAATGAGGCTTTGGGTATTGGGATTTTGTCCTAGCTTCAATTTCCTCATAGCACACAGAGCCCTTAACTCTTGAATAGGGAATGTGTCATATTTGGATGTCTAGACTTGACTGACATCTGGCAGAGACCCATTGGGCCCTGTCCTTGAAGTCATGACTAGTGCGGTGTGGTGTATGCACTACCTACTCTAGTTGTTTACCTACTAAACCTCTCTTAAGTTGTAGAAAGGGTGTACTTAAGACCTTGAGAGACAACCCTAAGTTCAGTAAAACTTACTGTATTTAAGCTTGCATTATATGTACCTCTGGTACCTTTAGTGGTTTTCAAATGATTATGATTTTCTGGTAAAACAATGGCAAGCTGGAATCCACACACGGCACATCAATGTGAGAAGTTGGCCTGTCATATGCTGTCCACTATTCTATTGGGCACCTTGCACTAGTCCAAACGACCCTTATTGATGGTAGATTTAAAGACAACCTATATAGAAAGCTATCTTAGTGGTAGCTGTGGGGAGCAGCCTTCAGGCTAAGTCGTGAAGGAATGTAAAGCAGCTTGTTTTACCAGTCTATATTCTCATGAATGACAAAATAAAAGGAGAACCACACTAGGCATATGTATATAAAATATATGCATTTATTCTAAACACATCCCTCTCCTTATGAGGCTAGAGGCAAAAGTACATTCGGTAAATTTATTTAGCACAGAGTAAATTAGCACAATATTTGACTAGCCCTAGGGGGCGTAACAGACCATATACTAAGAAAGTGGTATAAGAACCAAGATAGACATAGGGACAAGGCCTCAGGCCTGTAGAACCGCTGGGGCAACCCGGAACTACCCAAGGTAGTGACACAGGAGAGAATCACCATTGATTTCTATGGAGAAAGTTGCAATTAGAATTTTAAAGATTATGGACACTTAGAAGTGGACTTGGAGCAAACCCCTTTAGAACTAGACATTTCTAGAGTCAATACCCATGGGAGCACCAGAGTACTCAAGTTATCTCACCGAGGGAAGCCGGGTGCATAGGTGTCTTTTCGTGTCGGGTTTTGTCGTCGTTTTCGATGGCGAGCTACAGAAAAGTGCTGCAGGCAACCAAGTAGAGAGTGTCCGAATGGATCCAAGGGTGGATTGGAGATCTGAAGAACCTAAAAGCAGAGGAGACAGAGTCTGGTTCACTAGCCATTGACCAGAAAGGCGATGAGCAGATGCCCACCCATGTCGGGTGATTTCAGGTACAGAAGGTGAAGCTTGACTCTTCAGCCACGAGGACCAGGAGAAGTCAACAACAACCAGGAGCTGGATCGGAGCTGTCCCACGAAGGATGTCAAGTACTGCGGCGTCGGTATCCGGATTGGACCCAACAAGCCTTGGCAACAGCATCCCACGCAGAAAGCAAAGATTGGCTTTGGTGCAGATCAGCAAGGTCTAAGGGACTCACCCTTTGGAGGGGAGTCAGGGCACGTCTAGAGCAAACAGCGAAGCTAAAGAAACAAAAGAGCTACCTTTGTGGGGACCCACCAGTCGATGGACCAGGGATCGCGAAGGGGTCCGAGCAGAAATGCTAGAAGCGGGCTCTCTGAACAATTGTGGAGTGTAGGCACACAATCTTTGGTGCAGATGGTCTCGGTATTGTACTATATTTAGCCCAATGCGCAACTTCGGGAAAGCTCGAGAAGTCGATGCATTAGCAAATGCGCATGGTGTCCAGGAGTTCCGGTTCCACGTCACATGTGAGGGCTGCGGGTCTCAGCTTTGCTGTGATCTCGTGTTGGCTTTGGAGAAGTCTGCAACTCTATGTCTTGTGTCGCAAATCCATCGGGATCCAGCGGAAGCCTAGGAAATGCAGACTGGCAAGATGCTTCTTTGGTGCCTGATTGAACAGGGGAGTCACTCCTTGACCCCCAAGGGAGATCTGTCTGTCTTCTAGTCGAAATAGAATGTCGAATTTCCAGGATATATGTTGCAGAATTTCGTCCAGATATAATCTAAAGTCTTAAGGACTGGTTTCCTAATCTCATACTATGTTTAGGGGTTGGACTTACTCTAGGGGCCCACCTATGGGAGGACCCAGGGAGGGGGTGGTAACACCCCTTTCCCTTTGTCCAGTTGCGCACCAGAGCAGGGGCTGAGTGCCCCTGCAACTGGTTTGAACTGGGGTATGCACAGGGACACCAAGTATGCCCCCAGCACTGTCTGAAAAGCATTCTATGAATGCACCCATCCAGCCCCAATACTCTACAGCCTGTCTGGATGGTGGTTACACCTCCCTGTGACAGGAAACCTATTGTCTAGGCCTCCCCTGCCGGGGTTTCATCCAGCAGCAGGAGGTTAGACCCGTGTCTGTGGCTGCAGCATCCGTTTTGTGATACTGAGGCTCTTTTAAACTATTACCGGTTAGGTAAGTGTGTACATGTCTTCTCCCTCTAGAAGGGTGGAATTCTACCCCTGCCACCAGGACCGGTGGGGGTGAGGGGGGGGGGGGGGGTAGGATTCCAAAGTGTTTGATACATGTTTCCATGCAGCCATTTCAAAGTTAGCATTTACCGCAAGGATATAATGAGCTTAAGAATATATGGTCATGCTGCATCACAGAACAGCCTCAGAGAATAGATTCAGAAAGCTGCAGAGTGGCTCAGCTCATGACTGGGCACCCTTTCCCACAAAACCAAGCACTCTGCCTTCAGATTTGATAAGGCCTGCCATAGGAGTGACTTATAGCTTTATATGTGTCAGTGATTGAAGGTAGATATAGGTAACCTATATCCTAGTAAGGGGTGCAAGCACCACCTTACCCAGGCTGCAGTAGTAGACTTGTGGTGCCATTTTGGAAGGCTTCCCAGGAGTGGCATAGTACATGCTTCAGACCCTGGTAGGCCTCTTGGGTACATATGCCCTTGGTGCCTAGGTACCACATACTAGGGACTCACAAGGGTAAACAAGTAACCAATCTGGAGTGTACCTAAATTACATGAAATCAAGTTAGAGAGGAAGCAGCTGGGCTGGGGTCCTGAATAGCAGGGTCCCAGCTAGACTTAAGTAGAAAAACAGTGAAACACCAGCAAAAAGTGCCATAGTAAGCAGATCCTACTCTCCTACAGAAACGAGTAAACATAACCTGATTAAGGCAAATACGAAAACTCAACAGGAACTCAAGGAAGGTAACAACCTTAAATAAATATGTGATCTGGCAAGGTCAGGAAGGACCAGGTGACAAACCAGGAGCCCACAAAAAAAGGAACTAAAGGAAAACAAAACACTAGGGAAGCGTCCAAAACAACCGGCGCTAGTACTACATGAAGGAGTCCATTGATCTCACCAATAGCCACTATGTTTGGAAGATAAACTAAGAGCACTCAGGCAATACGAAACACCTCATATTTCAATTGCTCAAGGACCCGGGTTTACTAATCTTTGCAGCAACAGGAGATACTCCAGGGTTGGTGACTCCCCATTTGCTGCCACTCAGTCCAATTATAACAAGAGATAACATCTCAACAACAACAGCTCTTGTACACACAGTCTGCAAAGAAAACAATATAAGGGGAACCCATGTGCAGCCACTTAGGCTAATAAAAACTGAAGGAGACAATATCCCAGTAAGTCTAGTCACTAAGCAAGAGAAACAAGCACAAGACATCCCACCTGGGGCACTCTCTAGGACTCAAGTCCAAGGTCACATATTTATCTCCCAAACGTCTCAATTGAGTAACGAGGACCTAGATCTTTTATGGCTAAACCTACATATCCCAGAAATTGACAAGGTTTACTCGCACACTAATAAGTTCAAACAAAACTCGCAAGATGGTTTGCCTGAGGTGTGGCGAAGAGAGGACATGGAAGAACTTCTACATAGCAATAACAATGTGCCAGTTCAACAAATAATGTTGCCTCAAAAATGCGCTATTAAGTCTTGCCCACCCCCAGAGCTCACTGTAATTGCCAGTTTAGGTACAAATTTTCCACTCGGACCTAAGGAAAATGCCAGACAAATTCCCCTAACAGACAGCGGGGCAAGGACCACGACACAGATTCTGATGGAACTCATACCCCTGTTGCTGCAAGCATCAACAGAAACTCTGATTATGCAGTCAAACAGGCTTGACATTCAAATAGACCTAATAAACTTTATTGCATCTTACATTACAGGTATAAAGTCAAAACCATCCATTGACTCCACCCAGCCCACTTCATGTGCATGCGGCCCAATACTAGATAAGCTAAGTTTTCTACCAACTTTAATGGAACAGATTCTTTGTCTTAACAAACACATGGTTCACTTTAACCCCCATCCGGAGAGTATCATTACAGATCATACCGATTCAACTTCAAACAAGCAGCCTCATAAGTATTGCCAGTCTCCGCACTTGGAATTAATAGCACAACCCAATCTTCTACCGCAGAGACGGGTGAATATGCAAATGCGGAGCAATTAACAAAACCATTGCTATATCCAGGTCAACCAAACACACTGTTGCAATCCAGAAGGCAAAAAAAAGAGAGTAAGGAAAGCAAGAAATAGAATAAAGGAACATCCTACTGAAAGCTTCACCAAACTATACCCAATCTTTACTACATCATGTCAAAATAAAAACTTAGATGAGAGTCTATCGTCATCAACACTTGCAAATCCCCCGCTAATCCAAACCATTTCAATACAAGAGACCGGAGGAATGAATACAGAAGGCTCTGGGTCTCCTAAAAACAAAACTGCTGATACCACTGTCTCGGTTTATGCTATAACCCCAGGAGGAAATGGAAATACACAAGTCAGTTGACAGAGCTGGTTTGTGTGCATCAGAACTCAAGAGGCGAACAGACAGAGAAGGGTCCAAAAAAAGGGGAAACCAGGCTCCTTTAAACTCACATCTCTGATCAACCGCACACTCACTGCCTCCAGTTCGGAATCTTTTACCCAGAATAACAGTAGGTCCTAAACCTGTCAACTAATCAACGACGATACACTGGGCTCCCAGCAGCAGGAAATAAATAATAATACAGACCCACCAGAGATTTCCGGAATCATTGCCGTAAGCCAAGAAACGATAAAGGGAACCCAGCTATCACAAGTACCACTACGATATCATATTGCAAGCCAGATAAACCCTGTGTCAGAGGAGAGTACACTTAAGGAAAGCTTAAGGGACATAACTAAGCTCAACAGCACAACTCAGCAGATAATATAATTTACAAGGCAGCCATGATATCTTGAACAGAAGTAAGATACTAAGACTCATGGCTGTAATCCCGGAACCTAAAACTGATACATACAACCAAAATTCTGGCAGTCCAGTTCCTTACAGCAGACCGAAAAGACTCTAGGGAACAAACATTAACTACATGGCAATCAGCAGAAATATCTCAGCTAATAATAAACAGCTCCCAACAATATGCGGACTGCAGTATAAAACTATCTATACCAACAAGCCCTTGCTACCCCTCTCCACTGATTAATAATCACTTACATCAACCTAAACAAGATCTCAACAATCTTCTGGTTACTAAACAAGTTTATTCCATACTGCAGAGCGCTAAGGGAAGCAGCAGTTCACATGCGAAATTGGACAGAATAGCCATAGATCGTCATCCAGTAAACAACTGAAGCTTAAATGAATGACACTGGCTTCCGGGTACACTAGCCCCCCAGTAAAAGAGAATGACAAAGAACAAACAAAACTAGAAATCCTTACGAGGACGAGATTCACATTCTATCCTGGAATATAGCTGGAGCAAATACATTTCTTGAAGAAGGTCTTCCACTACAAGAGTGGGTCTTCTGTGACATAATTAACCTTACAGGGGACATGGGCATTGGAAGACCTTCTTATAGTTGGATTTGCTCATTACACAGTGGCGGCAGAAAGAAATGCAAACAACATGGCTGGACAATGGGGGGAGGAGCCAAGATGGCGACCTGATCGGACGTGTAGTCCCTCGGCTCCGGAGATCACCTCCTTCTTTGTGTCTATCCTGCCGGTGATCCTGTTTTTAGAAGGCACATTGAGGAAGCTGATGTGCTCAGGCGGCCCGCGGTGAAATCCTGAGGCTTGCGATTCCTTGCAAGCGGGTGTAATGTCCGACTGAAGTTTGCGGCCCACAGCGGACCCGAGACCGGGGCCTCGAGTGGACGCTGGGGCCGGCTGCCGGATGAACAACACCGGGCGTCAGCAGCTGCTTTGACCCGGTCGGACCATTTCCATTAGACGCGGCCGAATTTGGAACGTGCGCCCCATTGGACTGCAGGTACTGTGTTGGATGTGCCTGGCGAGTTATCCGGAGATATTGCACGAGTGCAGAAACCCACACTGCGACTGTGGAAGAGTGCTTGAACACAGCCCCGCTAGCGGCGGGAGGCTCCCGAACTTTCTACTCCCTCAATATCGAGCGGGGCGGCTTGTTTCAGGGACAATGCTTACGGCCACTCTCCGGACCTGCTTAACGCCTTTCCTTGAGCTGTAAACCTGTGGCCCATTTCCAGCAGCCCTGCATCACTCGAGGTGTTTCCATTGGTGATCGCGAAGCGCACAATGGAGGGCAGCTTTGGAGAGCCTGTGTCATAGAGTGATCGTGGACGTGTGGTGCAAGAGGACTTGACCGGAAGGGAGCGTGGAACTGCTCGGGGCTATGGAGACCTATTGGCGGCTATTGACTCCCTTCATTACGAAGTGCTACACTCTGCAAGAACCCTGATCTACAAGGTGGACATTATAATAAGTGCTCGTGGATGCTCCAAAATGGCCGCCTCGCCGGACTGTAGCGCTGTTCTTTGTTCCACGTCTGACTGCGACAAGATAGCGGCGTTGCATAGCGGTGCTGGCCCAGAGACCCCAGGCCCCGGGGTGCCTCTTGCTACTGCTGATTATTGCCCTGGCCGAAGTGGAAAGCACGGACTGCAATCACGACGGGAGTTCTCTCCCTGCACCGTGTCTCCCTCTACCCGGAGATCGCTCCAGAAGGGGCCGGACATTGAGACTTTCTTCCTTGGATCGGTTTCGCTCTGTGCCACAGGTGTGGTGTACTTTTGGCCCAGCTTGTTATCAGTGGCCCTGTATATACGCGACATGGTTGAGTGCTCAAGTCAATGTTCCCCGTTTGGACTATCGTGCACATCTCCCTTGACTATCTGGGTTTCCATGGTTAGCAGTGGTGGAGGAGAGAGAACGGGCCAGGGGTGAACATTTATGCTTATGGTTTGGTGGTTTCCTGTTGCTGACCTGGGCATGTGGGTGGTGTGTCGCTGCCTTTGACTGCGCTGTGTGTCGATTCTGTACCTCTAATTTATCCTGATTGTACTGCTTAATATCACCGGGCTTTTTACTTTGCGTTGTTGCTGAACTTGCGGGATGGTGTGGCCGGGGGACGGGTGGTAGGCTCCTCCCCGCCTTTCTTTATTTGCTGAGAGTTATAGATTAGGACTCTTTTCTTACTCTCTATATTTCGGGACTCCTTTTACTGGGCGACAGGCACACTGCTAGGGGGGGGGTTAGGCCGTAGCCAGCTGCAGGGGTGCAGGGTGGGGGGTGGACGGGGGGATTTTTTGTTTTTATCCTTTTGGTTCTATGGGCCTTCTATTCTTTTTCTTTTACTTTCTTTTCTGGGTTTAGACGTTCTACATGTGTGGTAAGCAGCGATTCTGGCATTTTATTACGTTTTGTATTTGTCTATCCTGTTCCTACGAAGCCGGAACCAACTCGTTGTTCTTCGATATCCTGCTCCTGTGTATCCTTCAGAAAAAATCTTTAAAAATTAGACCTCAGTATCTCTGTAACATATCCTTTGCGCCTTCTCTGTTGCAATGTACTGTATTTGTGAGCCCTCTGGCTCATTGCTGGATTGTATGTGCGATTTTTGTCAATAAAGGTCTTCCAAAAATGTAAAAAAAAAAAAAAAACATGGCTGGACAATGGGGTCCTGGCTGAACAATGGGGTCCTGACAGTTTGCATTAGCTCTAAACTTTACCTCTGAATAGTTAAATTCTCCAGATTAGAGTATTCAACATATTAAACTTACATACCATTGCTTGGGAAAAAGACATCAGTAATATTGATCAACTACTACACACAGCCGAATGCCCCCCCCAAAAAGAACAACAACGCACTTTTACTTAAAACCATCTCAGAATAACATTGGGCTGAACCAGCATGGGATATAGTTCTAACTGGGGATTTCAACTAAACTTGTTCCACACACCTGAAGAAGATGAAAATCTGGGATCTGACAATATTTTCTGGAGCGTACTGCAACAGCTCTCAAATAGACCGACTCAACAGCACAAAATCAGCCGACAGCTGGTAAAAGCTCTAGAATACCAGGGAATGTGTGTGATTAATGGAAGATCGGAAGAAGATATCCCACCCAAATACACATACAACGGCCCAATGTCACAGCCGACACTTGATTACACGATCATAACGCTACCATTAACGCCACTTCTTACTCATTATTATATTGAATACACCACACTGAGCGACCATTCAATTCAGCACATTGTTTTTAACTTGAACTTCACACGATTTCAAGCCTCTACATCTCAGTAAGGCAACTTGAACACAATAAAACTAAAATGCCTCACCTCGTCAAGTGGAAGCAATCAGCTGCAATTTACAACAACGAAAGTGCAACTCGGTTAGTCTACTCAAGCAACTGTAAGGATTAAACCTTGTCACTAGATACCATGCTTCAACCCACATAAAGGATTAACAAGTGAGGTACAACAATTAAGAAGAGATTTAAATAAAACACTAAGGAAGCTACAAACAAAAAACAGTAATGCCCTGCATGGGAAGCATTATGAGAGCAGAGAAAACATTATTAAAAAAGCTATGGAGGAACAAAAGATCAAAAGCGGATAACTTCTGGGTAAAGCTATTACACAACACAAGAAATCATAACTCAAACAAATGTTGGCAAACAATAACCAAATTGAATCGGCCAAGGAACACTCTAACATTAAATATGCAGGAACAGGAATGGACAAACTATATAAATCAGAAATTTGGAATACAGCACCATATTTCCCAACGGACACAGACAGTGCAGGTTCACATAAGTCATCCACAGCAACCAGGTGCTGACAACCAACCACCTTTGCATATGCCACAAACAAGATCTTTGGCAAAATAACGGAATCTAATACAAACAAGTCCCCTTACACAGCAGATGCAATAAAAAGTATAAAAAAACAAAGCAAAAGAGATGAAGCAACGGGGCACAATGGTGTCCCGCAAGCCTTTGTTAAACATGACCCAGCTTTCTGGAGCTCAACACTAGAGAACCTTTTTTTTAGGCTGAGCTCCTAAACCAAATTCCAGAGAGCTGGCAAGGATCTATTTTTACACCAATATACAAAGAAGGAGAACAAACAAACCCATCCAACTATAGGCTAATAGTACTGCTGGAAGTCGAATTAAATTACCTTGCCTCCCTGATCCTGGGAGATCTGGTTAATTGGTCTAACAAACTCAATCTGATTCCTGCAAATCAACCGGGCTTTAGAGAAGGGATAGGAACTATATCTAACATTTTATCCATCTCCCTAATTGCAGAGAAATGCAAGACAAAACAAACAGAATCTGCATCTCGTTTTTATTGATCTAAAAGCTGCATTTGATAGCGTTGACCGGAATCTTCTGTGGACTAAACTGCGAGCATGGAACATTCTAGAAAGAATTCTAAACGGACTAAATGTTATTTTATACTGATACATGGGTAAGAGTATAACTCGGGGACAGTTCAAGAGCCTCAAGAAAAATATATATGAACAAAGGCCTGATGCAGGGATATGTGCTGGCCCCACATCTATTTAATCTTTTCATATCTGATCTGTCAATAAACCTTAATGCAATTAACTCTCATTCCCCATATCTTGGCACCTTAGCCCTATCACACCTTGCTCACGCTGATGACATTGTGTTAGTCAGCTTAACCAAGATTGGCCTAACGAGAATATTAACTGAACTTGCACAATATCTTTTTTTTTTTTTAATTTTCAAACAACCTTTATTGTTTTCTTTCAATGGATGTACACAGCCTGTAGCCTACAACCCAGGGGGGCCGGCGGCAGAGTATCTCGAATCCGAAACAAGAAATTTTACAGTAGCATGACACAGCCATTTAGCCGACAACCCTGGGGTTCGGCGGCAAACTGTTCATTCAGAAATCAAGTCTCTGCTGCCATTGAAAAAGTAATGGGGCATCCCTACCCCTCTGTTAACACCTTGGCTGCTATGGATTTTCCCCTAATGTGCTGTTACTCCAGATTTACCATTGTTCATGACGAGCTCAGCTCGTCATAAGCACAGCTCCACTGTGCCTCATGATGAGCTGAGCTCGTCATGAGCAGGGAAGGGGTTAATCTTGTGTCACACTGAACTTATCCCCCAGTGCGTATAAATCTAGCCCACTAGGTGCTATTGCATTCATGTTATGTTCCCGTCTAGAGAAAACCATGTAGCATGTATTAACTATCCCCTCCCCCCAACTGCCCTGCACTAACCTACTCCCTCCCTGTGGACTTTCCATCTAGGATTGGAGTCCAAGTGCCCCCAGATATCCCTGTGTTGGCTGTGTAATCAAGTAGCATTCTTGCTTATGTCTGCAGCCGGACAGTGCCGCACAGTGTAGCACGAGCCAACTCATTTCTCTTAAATGTGATCATGACCTGTTGGTCTCTGTCTGCCTCTCCGAGTTGCTGAAAACCGCCACCCCCTATCTGCGAATTGCTCCCATGTGTCGCCTCAAGTACGTTACCCCGTAGCGTTGGTGTGTTGTGCATCCCCTGTGTGTGTAAGTACATCAGGACTCTGTCCTTCCCCGTTCTGGGCTATACCCACATCATCGTTTGTATCCCCAGCCTTAAAGTGCATCAGATACAGGCCCCAGAAGTTCTTGGGTCGGGACGTGGGGGGGAGAAGGTCGCTATAAAGCTCAGATTGTGTACAGCAATACAGCATGTCATTAGCCCATCTTTTGGCTGTTGGTAGTGGCCCCCTCATCCAGCACCTCGCCACAACTCTCCTGGCTATTAACATAGCCATATCTGTGAGTCGTCTGACTGCTACCGGCAAGCCTCTGGAATATCCTAGCAGCGCAAGCGCCGGGTCTGGGGTCAGCTGAAGGTCCAGGATCGTGTTTATGGCTGTGAAGATATTGACCCAATATTGCAGTGCCCCTGGGCAATACCACGCTAGGTGCATAAAATTTGCAACCGGCTCATGGCATCTTTCACATTCAGCAGATTGTCTCAGGCCAGATGCTCCGGGGTGTAATAAACCCTCTGGAGAAACTTGAAATGCACCAACCTATGCCTACCATTCAGCGACACCTTCTTAGTGTTCGCACAGCAGTACCTCCACATATCATCATTGATATCGACTTGCAGGTCAGTTTGCCATGCCGTTTTCGCTTTCGTGAATTGAGACCCTTTGTGCTCCAGAGCAAGTTTATAGAGCTTAGTGATCAAATTCCTGGGGGTCTCCGCTCTGATCACACATGTGAGTTCCGGGACCTCCGGCGGTTCCTCCATGTCAGGGCCTAACAGGTCCGTTAATGCAGTATGCACCCTATGGTATTGGAAGCGGTATAGCAGGGGTACTTCACCTCCCTCCATTGCTATTTGCTCGCTTATTTTCACTGTCCCATCCACAAATAAGTCTCCCGCCATCTTGATGTGCAGTTTGCTTAACGCTTGCACCACGCCTTTTTCTCTCCGCGGCGCTATCCACAAGGCACACTCAATGGGCATGCTAGGAGAATATAAAAGCGCTCCCCTCCGAGCCTGCAAAAGAGAGTACCATGCATGATTGGTAGCTGCAATGGAGTCCAAGACACCCGTTCTTCGATCTACTGGTCTGAAGACCGTGGCTGTGAGTGGCAGAGGGTCCGCCAAGAGCCTTTCCATGCAGAGGTGGGGGATCCTTGCATCTCCGTGGATCCACGTGTGAAGGTGGGATGCCTGTGCCACTCTGTAATATAGTTCTAGATCAGGGGCACACAGTCCGCCATGTCGCACGGCAGCGTAAGCAGAATCCACTTTGCTCTGGGTTGTTTGTCTCCCCACGCTAGCTTAATCATGAGTTGTGTCATGGTCTGGAAGAAGGTTTTAGAGAGTACCATTGGAATGGCGCTAAACAAGAAGAGGAATCTGGGGAGGACCACCATTTTCATGATGGCTATACGTCCTGGGAGGGAGAGCGGGAGCTTGCACCACGCTTCTACATCGTCCTCCAGCCTACCATATGCCACCCCATAGTTTTCTTGTAGTAATATTTCCGAATCTATGTGCAGCTTGACTCCTAAGTATCGAACCGGGTCTGTGGACCACTGCAATGGATATTCCATGTCAACCCTATAGGTCACTGGGGTGAGGGGAAATGCTACTGATGTCGTCCAATTGACTCTAAGACCCGATAGAGCTCCAAAACGTACCACGTCTCTCAACATTGATGACAAATTATTTTCTGGGTCACGAACATACAGCTGTGTGTCATCTGCGTATGTCGACACAACTTTCTTATATGTTGGAAAGCTGACTCCTTCATTCCCATGGTATTCCCGGAGCGCACAGGCAAGAGGCTCTGCCACCAGCGCGTATAACAGGGGAGACAATGGGCAGCCCTGCCTAGTACCCCTGCTAATAGGGAGCGAGTCTGTCACCAGATCCCCCAGTCGGAGCCTGGCCGTTGGTTTGTGATATAGAGCGCCTAGCATTTGGAGAACTGGCTCGCCCAGTCCGATTCGTCGCAGTACTCTACTTAAGAATGGCCACTCGACGGAGTCGAAGGCCTTCTCCATGTCGAGAAAGACCGCAATGGCCTCAGTGTCCTGCCTGATGTGTTGCATAGTATCTAGCACTGTTCGAATATTATAGGTCAAATTTCTCTCCGGTATGAAACCCGCCTGCTCCGGTGCGACCAGCTCGGGGGCCAGAAGTGCGAGGCGAGTATCCAATACCTTTGCATATAGCTTAGCTTCAACATTTAATAACGAAAGTGGCCTATAGGAGCTGCACTCATTGGGAGCTTTTCCGGGTTAAAGAATTGTGACTATTAGAGCTTCTCTCATTGATCGTGGCATGCTCCCCTCCACGCAGATGTCGTCAAACAGTGTGGACAAGTGCAGGATTAGTTTCTCCTGGAATGCTTTATAAAATCCCACTTTGAGTCCATCCGCTCCCGGAGCACTGCCAGAGCGCATACCCGACAGGGCCTCAACTATTTCATCTTTGTCTATGGGCTGCATGAGGAACTCCAGGTGCACGTTAGTAAGCATGGGCAACGATATGTGTTCAAGATAGTCTGAGATTTCATCCAATAGGTCTCAGCCTCTGGAGGAGTACAGGTCAGTATAATAGTTCCTAAACTCAGTAGCTATCTCCCTCTCGTCTGTAATTACTTTACCATCTGTCGTCTTCAACTCCGAAATCTGAGACCTCCCCCTGTTGCCCTTCTGTATTCTGGGTAGGAGTGAGCTAGGTCGGTCTCCCTCTCCATACGTTCGTGCAGTGGCATATTTGCCCATGTGTTGTACCTCTCTGTCCACCTCCTTGTAGTATTCGATTATAAGTGCTTTAATTTCCTCAACTATCGCTAAGTCTGTGGTGTTCCTTTGTCATTCCTCCAATATAGATAGTTTCTTTTCTAACAATGACAGTCTTTGCCGGATGGATTTAAGGACGCTCGAGTGCTTGGACATAGCTATGCCCCTAATGTATACTTTAAAGGCCTCCCAGGTTGATTGGAAATTGTCTACAGACCCTATGTTAGCTTAAAAAAAGACATCGATTTCTTCTGCAAGCTCACCTCGGAACTGTGGGTCTAGAAGCGAAAACGGGGGGAAGCGCCATGTGAACGGGGGAATCGCCTTTTTAGGGGACTCCAACTCCAGTAGAAGCGGAGAGTGTTCTCAGAGAGTGCGCGCCATCACAGTGCAAGCACTGACGCGCCGCAGCAAACAGGAACTTGCCAGCCAGTAGTCTATTCACGTGTGAATGTCATGGTAGGCAGAGTAGTGCGTAAATCCACCCTGTGCTTTGTCTTTATACCTCCATACATCTTCCACGTCATGGCTAATCATTTCAGCTTGCAGCGCCTGCACTGCAGCAGAAGGTCTACGTGGTGGGCCAGCTGATCTATCCAGAGCCGGGTCTAGTATTAAGTTTAAATATCCCCCCCACAGCGACTGCGACGTGGGAAAGGTGTGAGCCACACCGGCCAAGTTACGGTAGAACTCCGTAGTTAGGGCCATACATATTAATGACTAGTAAATCCAGTCCCATCCCTGTACACCGTGTGATCCCATACCGGCCCTCCCTGTCTGCTTGTAGTGGCTTCAGTGTCAGCTTCGATCTAGGGTTGACCCAGGTTAACACTCCCCTGGAGTGCGACGTGAATCCTGCCGCCGCTATACAACCCACCAGACCTTTGCTCTGTAACATCTTGCTTGTGAGTGGTAGGTGTGTCTCTGGCAAGAGTGCTAAGTCTATCCTCTGTCGCTGCAAGTAGCTGACTACCTTCCTAAGCTTCCGATAGTCATTGAGGCCACGTACGTTCCACGTAAGAGCCCGAAGCCTAGTAGGTGAGTCGTGTGTGTTCGAGTTAAGTGCACCCAACATCAGGTCATTTGAAGTGTGAGTTGAGTGGCAGACAGTGTCGTGAGACCCCAACAATGAATTTGCTATCTGTCAGGAGCACGTGTAACATAGGTGGCAGAGAGATGCTTAAGCCCAGGGCAGGCAGTGTGCGCAAACAATAAATTCCCCCTCAAAATAACAATAACCAGCAGTAACCTCCCCCCTCCCACAGCAGACCTCCCAAAACCTGATCTTGCCGAACCCTATCCCATCCCCCCTCCCTCTCTTTCCCTCCCCAACTGGTTCCAACTCCTGAGAGTCAAATAAGAGCATTAAGCGCTGGGGCCGAGGTTGCCATGTTGTCAGCAAACAGTGCTAAGTCGCACTACGCCGGAGACATGAAACCCACCGCCCGCAATGGTGTTAATCACACATAAGCAGTTCTAGGGGGGAACTGGTCACTCACGCTCAGAGTAGGTGAGTGCAAAGAAAAATCTGCAAGCATAGTGCAACAACCCCCATCCTTGTGAGTAATCATAGCAAAACTACAGCATAATATTGCATTTCAGACCCCATATCAACAGTGCGTAACCTGTGCGCATTGAGCACTTCCCGGACCCTTAATCTCTTGTGACTGCTGCTGTAAATTCACTTGTAACGTTAGTCTCTCCACAGCAGCTTTGAAATCTGCGCAGTCCTTCAGGCGAAATCCCCCCTCCCCTCAATCCCCGGCAGTCTGGAATTGCTCCTCCATGAGGCACTACCCCTGTACCTCACCGTAAAACAGGAACAGTTGTAGGCGGCGAATCACTCCTGCTCGTCCAGTTGACTGCTCCCTCCAGCCTTGCTGCTAGGTACGTCAGCGGCCTTGCGATTTTCCCTCGACCAACCTTTTAGAGCCTGCTGCAGGGCGCGTGGGTCCGTAAACAGGTGAGAGTGCTATTACTATTGACCCTTAGCTTCGCCGGGTACAACATCGCGTAGTCCAAGCCTAAGTCTCGCAACTGTTTCTTATACGGAGCAAAATGTTTGGGAGCTTCCTGTACTCTGGCGGTGTAATCCGGGTACAACGAGATCTCCGATCCCTCATATTGGAGCGTTTTCTTGTCTCTGGCTTGTCGTAGAGCCGCGTCCCTGTCCCTGTAATTCAGCACTTTAGCAATAATTGGGCGTGGGGGGGCACCCGGCTTCGGTCGCGGTCCCAAGGATCGATGGGCGCGCTCGATCACAAACAGCGGAGAAAAAGTTTCCTCTCCAAGCAGAGTGATGAGGAGCTAGTCCACAAATCTCTCCATGTTTCCCGTCTGTGTTGTTTCCGGAAGACCCGTGATCCGTAGGTTACAGCGTCGAGACCACGCCTCCAAGTCCTCGGTCTTGTCCTGCAGGGCTTCATCAATGATTCAATTTTTTGATGCCCGGTGTTCAGCTCCATGTGCGCTTCCTCCACTTCAGTTAGCCTCCGCTCCGACATATCAAGTCTTTCTGCATGCTTGTCTATTCTTTCAGCCATCCGGTCCATTCGGTATGTAAGGGCGTCAATTTTAGACCCCAATGCCGCTATGCTATTTTGAAGGCCCTTGTCCAGCGCTAGCAGCATAGATTTTATGTCAGCATCTCCGTCGGCGCCTTTGCCCTCCTGTGAAGCGCCATTTTTCGTGTGAACTGCGTCCTGTGACTTAGACCGCCGTTGATCAAAGGAAAGTTTAGTCTGAGACTTGTCTCCTCGACCCATCATGTATGGCACCTGCAGGGGTAGCCCTCCCTGCGATGCAAAATGTGTACCTTTGATGAACGCACAATAGCCGTGCAGCACTCTGGGCTAGGGCGGTGTTTATCTGGTGCTGTCGTGCCCTCGCCTTGATGTTGGCCCCAACTCTGTCGGGCGGCTCCGTCTTCCGGATAACGATCCGGGTTCGTTACAGCCTAGTATCGGGCTATCAGCGGGATTAGGTCGCAACTACTGCCCTAGTGCTTGGCAACTATCCAGCAGGGCCCCACACCTCCGTTGTTTCGGCTATCGAGGAGTGGAAGGCTCGGGTCAGGCACCCCATGCGCATTCCAGAGCACGCACCCGCTAGATCCGTCCTTAGTGCCCGACTTTCACCTCCAGCCAAATTATGCCCAATTTATTATGTATAAGCTCCAGAAGTTCAGTCCCAAAGCACAGTAAGGCTGTCAATTTGGGCTCACCCGCTGGCGTCCGCCGTCCTGTCTTAGCAGGTGCCCAGCAATCTCCAAGTTATGGGTTACTACCCCTGGGCACTTTTGAGGGTGCACACTGCCAGCGCCGACCGCCTTAGTTGACTCGGGGCCCCGCAGTCAAACCCCTCAATGTGGCGCCCAAACCAGACAGCAGCAAGCGCCGTGCTACGCTCCCCCTTTTGCCAGGCCTCCTTTGTTCTTGAATCGCCACAGCCGCCAAACGCGGTCTATCTCGCGGTGGGAGGGGGGGGCGAAAAAGCTCAAATTAAGTCCTCCGGCTTCGCGGCAGCGAGGCGCCGTCACAAGGCAGTCTCAGCCGTTGTCCCTCAGCACCCGTTTCAGGCAGTTTGTTAGGGTCCGCAACACTCCCGGGTGGACGTCACTCCTCGGCCGCACGCACTGCTACAGCGTGCGGATCGCCTCAGCACTCGAGGCTGCTGCTTCTCGGCCCACCGCAGCTCGTCCCGCCTACTTCTTGTTCGCAGGGATCCAGGGTCGGCGCAGAGTCGGGATTCCCACTCGGCACAGCACAGCTCTCCTCCGGGCAGGAGGTCAGAATTTGCACGCTATATTTACAGCTAATGTAGGATTAGTGCAGGATTATTGATATCACCGAGTGGAGCTCGGGGTTTATGTGGCCATTTTCTTCGCCGCAAGCTCCGCCCCCCGAACTTCCACAATTTCTAACAGCAAACAAGTTAGAACCCAACACAACAAAAACAAAAACCATGCTTATTAGTCATCGGGTAGCCCGCCTGTATAACATCTGTCTGAAAGAAAAATCCTTAGAAAATATGTCTAGCTACAAATATCTAGGATATTACATTGGCAATAAACTGACTCATTGCGAACAGCAGAATTATATGGCTCAACAGGAAAGTGCACTAACTTTTGCTTATAATTCACTTGCAAAAAAACTGGAGGGCCAATCATTCAGACCACTGATTTCAGTAATGGCAGCCAAAACACTCCCAACTTTAATGTATGCCAGTGCTGCCCATTACGAAAAGATTCAACTTTTCTGAATAACTTAATAACTATTATTTTTAAAAAGGTCTTCCAACTCCCTTAAACCGCTTCGCCAGCTCAAATGCCCTTACAATTTGGCCTAATTAATGAAACACGGGGCCGACTTTACTCATCAATAAAAGTTTGGTATTGGATAAAACAATATGTGGAGAACGCTAGCCTTAATGAGGCATTGTGGCAAGAACTCGAGAAAGGGAATAAATCACCATACACTGTTTTTTTGCACAACGCACTTAAATCCTCTTGTACTTTGGGCCTTTGGAATAAAAATCTTTCCTTTTTAACAATTAAGTTAGCACCAAACAAAGCCGCAAAACTCCATTCTTTATGATTGAACAAAAGTACTTTTAGTCAAAGATCTCATTCCTGGACAGTACTCAACAACTATAACGTCCTCAAACCAGCGGCCTATTTAGACCTCACTTTTTCAGTCCACAAAAAAAGGCTGATGGCACTACGGTTTGGAAATTATCCCTCACTATCAGGCGCTCCCAGGTGGAAAAACATTGGCTTAAAAATGTGTTGCTTGTGTGGTAGTCATCAGGAAGATCTTACACACCTGATATGTACCTGTCAGAAACTTCATCCAAAATGTGTCACTTTACTAAAGGAAGCCTTCTGGATTAGAGGAATATGATCCTGCAGGGCTGCTGTTATTACAGGGCTTGATCCATCTGACCCTCAGATGAACTGAAAACTGGTTAAGTTTCTTCATATACATGATCAGGCTCTGAAGTCTAAGCCACCATGTGAGGGTTCATCCACTGAAGAAATAATGCCTACAGCAACCGGTCCTAATGACTAATATAATAGACCTACAACATTTAATTTATAAATTACTCCTATCATAAATGAAACTAATACTTTTGTCACCCATTATTTGATGGTTTTCCATGTCAGTGCCAAACAAATCAATAGTCTTACATCATTTAGATACCAATTTTGAGAGTTTCTGCCAACACTGATAATTGAGGATCTTTGTTTTATGACTGTGTGATATTATATTGTGACATATTGGCTTGATGAAATAATTTCAATGTATGTTTTTAATCAAAGTTGATACATGTAGAAAATATTGGTATGGTTTTAATTAACTAAACAATAAAGAGATTACATTCTTCTCGCTCAGTAGCCATTCTTACATTAAAAGCTTCCTTTAACCAGGTCCTGTCTTGTTTGGTAATATTGGATGGATTAGAAAATAACCCTGGTCTTTCTAAGTTTATAAAATTATCTCTGATGTAAGCTAGCCATGGTATATTGCATATATTGCCTAATTTCATGCAATCAAGTATGATTAATCTGTTCAGGCGTAGAACTTCTTTTAACCAAACGCTACACCAGAGCTGTTAGAGCTGTGACCTAATATAATCCATAATGCAACTGATACTTAATTCCTCATGTATAATTTCAGTGGAGATATATTGTCCCAATGCCAAAAGTCCTCTGAGATTGTTATTCTCTGCTATCATTAGTTGTTTTATATTCGATTACCCCATATTTCACTGCCAAAGGTTGCAATTGGTATGCATTTGCCTTTGTATATATCCAGAATAATTTTCAGAGGTTTGTGGCACAAACAGGAGGAGAATTCATTAACACCTGCACATGCTCTCATAAAGGAACATATGTTCTTTTTAACTAATGGTTGCCAGCTAATACGATACTTAAATACGGAAAGTTGTCCGCCTTACTTAAATATGGCCCTGGGGCAAAAAGTGGCACTTTTTATGTACTTTAGTGTCAGGTTCATAACATGTGATTTAATAAAATTGGTCGCAGGTCCAAGCTATTCATAAAATCAACAACAACAACAAGGGTTAAATGCTGCTGTAATGATCTTGCTGTATGCACAATTAAAACAGCATACTTTCAAGAGCACACTGAGGCTTCAGTTAGCCTCCCAACTGCTCAGGATCTATCACAGGGCTCTAGTGTCTAAAGATTTGCTGTGATCAACGCACCAATATGGAGCGTCAGTATGCTTGATTTCACTTCCATAACCACATTTTACTTACTCAGTATCACAACAACAGGTGGAGAAAAATACTGCAATGCTAATGTTTATTTAAATTTCAACACCACTGTTTGGTTCATAATTATTTTTTATTTATCCCAATTTCATATGTAACAAATAAAAATGTTAGTTTTGCTTCTCAGGCTGCCTTCACGTATTGTGTACAAATCAAAATGTATTTAGTTCAGTATTTAGACTGAATGCTGGAAAACTATATTCCCCCTAATCCCTTAATCTCCCCAAACAATACACCAGATCAATGCTTAAGAAACTACCATGCTTGAATGTGTCAAATAGTGGGGTACTACAGTCTGAATTGTATAGTATTTCTATTTCTCACGGGTACCTAAGGAGCAAGCTTGGAATCATGCATTTTTCTTACATCTCAAAATTATTGATACCCGCAACATTTGTACTGTCAGGTGTGGAATACCAATGTGATGACCTAATAGTCACATGATGGAGGCCTGAACCATCTCGGACTCTAAATGTGGTGTAACTGACTCACCAATAGAACCCTTTAGTTCTGTATTCAGCCCTCATTTCTCAATAATGTATTGTTTCATTGCAGCTAATCACTCACTATAGGATACGGTGTTCATTATGAGTGGATCACTTGGGATTGGTTGAAGTGACATGCATGGACAGCAAATAGAGGTCACACTCACCGTGAGCAAACGAAATGCCATATCAGCAGGCAGTTGGGGCTGGAGCCTTTTAACCTCATTGACCAACCATGGAAGCTCTTTATCTAGTTGCTCCTCTGGCAGGACGGAGGCCAAATGTCCCAGAGTGGTGATGACCTGTCCCCAGACCTGTTAAGATAAATCACAGCAGGTTTTCAGTTCCACACACTAGACATTAACTACTAAGAAAACATGAGCCACATGTGGAAGGTGGGGGTTCCCTGGAGAGGCAGCTGCACTAGACATCTGTTACCTAGGAGGTGATTCTGCCATGCAAAGACAGTGGTTTGTTTTTACTGGCAGCATAATCTACAAGACAAATTTGAAATGTTATCCAAGAATTTGTTTCCACAAATATTTCAAATAAATTATAGTACCAAGTTGTTATATTTATAATAATTATTGAATGTAATATCAGAGTAATTGCCTCATATTCCTTTGCTAAAATTGCATTGATCCTTTTGTTCGCCACCATACCTTCCTATGCTGCACCCCTCACAACCCTCTCTTGTTTTACTTGGATGAGGGTCCCCACCCACCCTCTTTGTTTTCTCCCCCTCATCCATTCTTTAAATGTATGTATTTCCCCTGCCACTCCACCACGTCTCTCAGCTGTTTTTAACAATTTCTACTCCCCTACTTAAGTCATCTCTTCCCAGAAGCTCCTCATTACAACTCCTGCCATTAACCCTCACAACCACTTTTCAGCTGTGCCATAATTTTATCCCAATGTCCTCTCTGACTCCTCTTCATGTACAGGCTGTGGTAGACATAAAAAAGAGACTACTGTAACACTGATTTTATTAAATTGCCATAGAATCTCTCTATGGCACTTTCGTTTTTCAAAAATGCTTATTAGACTTAAAAGTGTTGCTTAATACTTTAGTATTATAACATGGTTTAGCTTTGATTTTGTCTGATATAGCGGACCTGATATTCTTTTGATACTTGGTGTGGTACAATAAAGGTTTTTACACATTTTAGTTATCTACAATAATGGAGATCACAAATGTGGGTCAAGAGAATGAATTTCCTTTTTTTGTATTTCATCAAATGAAGTACATATGCAAAGGTAGAGGAAGGGGCAGTCAATGTGTATGCATCAGTCATCTCACAAAACGTAACAGCTCTCAACCTTCATCCACTGCGCTCTGTTCTTTTCCCACTTTCCCAACTTACCTCCTGGAGATTGGGGATGGTTTCTAGAAGAAATGCCTTACAGGTTGAGTAGGCTTCAAAGAAAAGTGTGACTACAGGAGTGTCTACACTGGCAGCAAACTGGCCTGATAACATCTCAATGACTTGCAGAAAAACAGAAAATCACAGTTAAAGCTCAAAGGCTTAAGTGTTGCATTTATCTACATATTTCCCACCTTGCCTGGTAGTGCATAGGACATACTGAGCAAACACAGTGCAATGTGTCTGCTGATATTAAACGATTATTCACGGGTAATAGTCTCAATACACATAGCTTTTCTCTGACTCTCATGGGTCATGTAATGGTTTCCATTTCGCTTCTGCATCCTATTGCACTTTTGTAGCATTCTAGACAATACATGGTAATAATTCCACATTAATGCAACTCATTGTTTTGAACTCAAAGGAAATGAAAGGCCGAATTCGTGTCACCAGGTTGCTTTCTACTTAAAATTTGTTGCAAAGCAATTCCATTTTGCACAGTATTGTTGTTTTTGAAATAAGAGTGGATAAATCAGATTTGCACAAGTTCATAGTGTATGAAGATATTGGCCCTCTGGGCAAAATAAAAAAAGTGCATGTAAAAATATAAAAGATGATGCATTAAAACATTCCTTATTAGTAATTTTGTGAATCATTTTATGTGGTTAACAAAGAAGTGCTGATTCAGAGTAAAAATGTGGTATAGTGGTTATACACTATTTTACTGCTCAGGCAGGAAGAAACTGGACTGATTTAATATCACATATCTGAAAAAACACGAATTCACTCAATTTCCTATTTTAAACATAGCAAAAAGTGTGAAATTACATTTCTCCTTTTTATGTCCTATTATTGCACATGTTTTTTGGGTGCAGATCTTGCTTCCTGCATTGTTTATTTTTCCTGTGGGAAAAATGGTTAAAATATGTGTACTCCCTGATTTGCACCAGTCTAAACCTTTACTTAATATGGTGCCGAGTTTGCAATTGTGCGAGCTGTAGGTTGCAACTAGATGTCTGTGCCATGGAAATGAACAATGACCTCTTGAAATTTATGTACAATTTCTACAGGCTTTAATTCTCCTCTTTCCATGGATGTGATTTCACAACATAAGGCCTGTATTTTTTTAGTGTTATATAGCGCATACTAGACCCGAAGATATCAGGTATCAGAGTGCTGTACATGAGCACCAGTTTCATTACACAAGGACATATTCATTTTGTTAGGCACAGGGAGATTAAGTGATTTGCCCAGAATCACAGGATGTTCAGAGTCGTTGCCGAGACTTGAACCCTGTTCCCCAGCTTCGAGATCATCTGATCTAGCCATAAGGATACATCCTCTACAGATGGGTATCCCATCAAAAGCATGAGGGGAAAGCCCCTTCCGTCTTATTACAAATACAATATGTTATAAAGAACTTATAATAAATCAGTTGATGGAACATACGTCACGTTTGTGATGGAGCAACATGTCCCCCAAAACTTTAAATCAGACCCTTAGATTTTTGGTACGGAAATTAATAGGGTGTCTCTCAGAGGTGTACTCTTCAGACAAGAGATGTGTTCCAGTCATGACATAGCAAACTTGACACAGCAGCTCAGCATGCCAGTTCAATATGCAGATGTACTAGAAAGTAGGGGAGTTACACTTTATGCAGACCAATGTTGCAGTTGAATTCTGATTTGGGCAACAAATGAGAGTTCAATGTAGATTAAAAAAAAGATGAATATGGACTGGTATTCGCTGCATCAAACAGAAATTGCATCTCTTTGCATGAAGGGTGTTCTCAGGTAATGTTACAAAAGAGAACTTAATAAAGGTGTACTCTCCCCACACTCCCAAAGCATCAAACAGAGCCCCACCGTTACACCATTGAAGTACACACCAAGGCTAAACCAAAATTTCTGGTTGACTGTAGAAGCAGTCTTCATTACAGGACAAAATGTTCTGAGAATAAGACTGAGGCATTGTTCCATTTCTGGTTCTAAAAGAGAAAATAGAAAAAACATCAATAATAAAAAAAAGATGAATAAAAACTTGAAATGAAGAGTGTGCTGTAAAGCTTATGTTTTTTTATAATACATTTTGTAAAATAACTTGATGTATTGCTTTCTAAATGTTCTACTCAGCAGACCATAAAACTTCAAACCCTCAAGGTATATGGGAACCAGATTTCACCAACTTTGATACAGAGAAATGAGGACCTTTCTTTTCTGACAAAATGTCTGCAACTCTTCCTTAACATGACTCACACAAGTAAGACTTTACTACAATTTTTGCATCTTGGTGTAGTCGACACTTTTCTGCATGTACAGCAACGTTTATACTAACAGTTCTGGAGAAAGCAAGTAGGGAGTCTAGCCAAGGGAGCCTCTGTTGCCTAAGCCAAGCCAAAACAATGTTCCCAAAATGCATCTTTTCACAACGCACGTTACGCAATCGACCTTTATCAGTAGGCAGAAAAGAAAGTTTCACATTGTTTTTTCCCTGGATTCACTTGCACCTTTTTATGACGGTGATTAAGGAGTTCAGAATTATAGCAGAGTTGCTGCATTTCCTTGTACAAATAAAGGCTTAATAATAATAGTTAAGTAGCTAGTTGGTGTAGAGCTGTTTTACTTTTTAACTGTATTTTAGCAAGCGACATAATGAAATAACACTTGTAAGGAACATCTTCTGCTGGTATGTGGTGCTGAAATGTGTATCTGCAATTTGAAATGACCACAAACGTCAACAAATCTAAAACAATATTCATCATTTTAACATAATACCCAAAATAGCAGCAATACATTTTGTCCTTCAAAAGTGGCTGTCAGTGGACCTGTATTTAGCTAAAGTTACAACCATACACTTCTAAGGCCTCTTGCTGGAGTTGCATATTTTGAAGCTTCCTGATGGCATGCTTGTTTCTTTCATGAGCACTGTCTAAAAAGGAATCATTTTAGAGTTTATGTGTATACCCATTATGACACTTGGTAGAAAAGCATAGTAGTGATGTTTTATTTCCTTCATTTCAGTTGTCACATTCCTCAAAAATGAAGTGTTTTAAATATGCAGGTTAAAATGACAAAAATGCACGGGCCTCTATTCTCAATGCCGCCATTGTTTGAAATATTTGTAGGAGAGAACTTAAAATTACTGTGTATGGCTTTTTTCTGCTTTCAATTTGTATTGTATATGCAATGCTAGTGATTGACCCATTTTCAATCCCCACTATAAAATGTATAAATCCACAATACTGTCATTGGTTTATTCAATATGTGAAAAACCTTTCACAAGCAATGTATTAAGGGACCTAAATGAACAAGCCAACATCTGTTGGAACATGTTTCAAAGCCCACTCTCTGTGTATTTGAGTGTGGTGATGGCATGAGCCATAGTAAGATAACACTATTTGCAGCCAGACCTAAAAGTAATGTAGATTCCAGTAGATTCAACAAACAAAGAGAACAAGATCAAAGCTAAGTTTCAATCAACCCAGTCATCATGGTCATCAGAAAAAGTCTGCCTTGCAGGGAACCCATTTGGTTTATCGAAGAAACCTCACCCACCAAACTAGTTGGTGGCATGCTTCATCATACGGTTCCCACCCAGCGGGCAAGTGCCTCCTAGGTGTGCTTTGACGTCTCATTACAGCTGAGCTGTTTTTATTGTTGTGTTTCTTTTTGGTGAGGAGTAAATACCATGAGAGTGAAAAATTAAGGTTAAAACTATCTCCGGGGTACCAAATTCTTTATTATGTGGTCCCTGGGGTAGGGTTCAAAGCAAGTTATTTGGATGTGGGTGAGAGAGTGTGATCTTGCACGTCTCTTAAAGGGTGTGAAATGGTCTACATGTTTCAGCCAATGCGTTTCCAATTAATTGTCTTTCTTCAGGGCCTGTGGTTCAGAGTAAAAATAGCCCTGAACCTACATGAACTAAGCATACATGCTAATGTTTGCATAGGTGTGTAAGGTACATAACTTACGGTTACGGTTCACCGTCAGATTTGATCATTTATGCATGAGAAAAGGAGACACAACATAATTACAAACAATTAAAAGGTCCCCCATGGTAGGGACCTGTCATCCATGCATGTGTCCCGGGTAGTTAATTATCCTCTACTGATAGGTGTGCCTGTGAGAGTAGTGGTTGCATCGTCTGGCATGCAGCATTGAATGCAGGAGGGCTCTACTAGGCCTATGGCCTAGTAAATAGGGGCTATCAGATGGTAATTCAGATTTTTGAGAAAATCCGAATCACACCTCGTGTGCCATCCGATTATAAATTAGCCTGTTATTACCATTTATTACCATTTAAAATTAAAACATCAAAATGCCCCAGCACGTCAATTAATAAGGCAGGGTGAGTCAAATAGACTGAGTACCTGGGCTGAGGAGAATAAGACAATCTTGGATATCCAGTACGGGTTCCTCCCAGGTCACTCGACAATGGCCCAGTGCCTCAACCTTTATCTGATCCTGGGTAAATACACCATCGCCCGCCCTGGGACGATCTATATGGCCTTCATGGATCTTTCCTCGGCCTTTGACTGTGTCAACCGAGGAAGGTTGTGGCAGTCCATGGAGGCCATGGGGGTGGAGCGATCTCTGGTGAATTTCCTAAGGGACCTTCACAGAGATACCAAGGCCAACATCCGATACTCAATAGAACTGAAGGTATACAGGAATTTTAACACCGAACGGGGGGTACAACAAGGGTGCATTTTAGCGCCCTTTCTTTTTAATCTATATATTAACAACCTAGAAGGAGTTTTGCTGGACACGGGGGATGATTAGCCTTATGTAGGACAGAGAGGACTGCCTGTCGTGCTCTATGCAGGCGATGCAGTCCTCCGCACACGCACCCCTAAGGGTTTACAAACCCTACTTGACGCCTTTAATGGATTCATGACCAAGCGAGATCTGGCCATGAACAACACCAAATCCTACATGATGCAGGTGGGGTCTAGTTCCAAAAGTAAGTACATTTTTGCTGTGAATGGAACCAGAGTGCCCACCTGTTCAACCTTCTCCTATTTGGGTGTTCTTTTAGATCACCAGCTTAACTGGGTAGCACTCCTAAATAAAAAAGGCGCGAATTTACAAGGGAAAATGCCGCTTTATTCGGATTTGCCAACAAAATGGGCAGTCGACCAGTGGCAGCTTTGTTAAAAATATATTGAGCCAAAAGTCTATCGATAGCCAGCTACGGGAGTGACACATGGGGTACACTGGCCTTGTAGGCCTACAGGTGACTGAAAATAACTTTTTTAAACAACTACTGAGCGTCCCAAAAGGGACAGCGAATCTGTCAGTCCGCGAAGAAACTGGTTTACCCTATGTAAGTGACACGCTGGCCTTACGCCCGTTGACCTTTTGGCCTCAATGTTGGCTCAACAAGCACCTAGGTCTTACACATAACCTTATGAGGGACATTTTAAACTTAGATCACAGGACCAAAATGCCCTGGATCAAGTATTCAAAATCTTGGGGCATATTATCAAGGGGGTTTATCTCCGCTTTTTTGGCTTTAAAAGAGTTAAATTATCTCCCTATTACCTAGCTGTCGCTAACACCAGTTAGCGACAGCTAGTAGGAGATAGCGACCATCTTGGGCCCCGCTTTGCATGTCAGTGATATTTATCACTAATGACATGCAAAGTGGGCGTGCCAAGATGCTAGCGACAGGAAACAGTCGCTAACATCACTATCTCCTATTACCAACTTTTGGAGATATTCGCGCTAAGCGCGAATATCTCAAAAAGCTAACACCTGCCCCTGAGCAGTTCTTAGCCATGTTATCCAATGGTAGGTGGATAACATGGCTAAGAGCATTAGCTCGGTAATGCATGAATATCGCTGACTTTTCAGCGATATTCATGCATTTCGGCCGATTTTTATCGCTTAGAAGATAAACCTTGATAATAGCAAGGTTCCTTAGCGATACAAATCGCCGCAGCTCGGCGATAAAAATATCGCTGCTAAACCAACATACCGATAATTATTGCTAGTTGTTGGTAATATGCCCCTAGTTTTAACGATCTGGGACGTCTGGACTTATTCACAAAACCTGAAGGTATAACTAGAAAGGATATAACGTTCGTAAAACACTCCTTTATTCTCAACAAAACCTGACGCTTAAAACCTCCCCAGATATGGAACCATATCTGTCCTTGCCAATATCTGCATATGATCGTTTTCTACTTACTAGGTTTAGACTAAATCTTTTCCACCTGTTATTAGCAGTACCAAGGGAAAGTCACAAAGGGAAAGTGTTAGCATCCTTTGGCTGCGACAACAAGTCTCCACAGGATCTGCTCCACTTTACGTTCCTCTGTAAATACTATGAAATGCCCATATCCCTTTTTTTAAAAACCATTTCAAAAAAGTTAAATTTCCGGCATATACGTCCAGCTCTTTTTTACCTGCAGTTGCTGAATCCCAAATGTGTCCCTTTTGTGGCCGTTTTTTTAAAAAGTGCAATGAAATGTAGAAAAAGTCTAGATTTTTAATTGGATATTGTATTTTTAAGGTTCTTTTTAATATGAAAATGTTTTTATGTCACCAACATCTCTACAACGAAGTAATCAATTTCCTGTTAATGTCTTGCCGTAGGGTAACGAAAATGTATTATGTGTTTGTACTGTATCTTGGATTATTTACCTTTTATGGTTTCTGAAAATGAAAACCGAATAAAGTACTTTTGAATTTGAATTTGAGTCAAGGAAGGTGCATAAGGATATTATAGCAGACTGTCAGAATAAAATGCAAGTGTCAGCAAATGGTTTTTAAGTACAAACTACTTAATGCACTAAACTTTTTCACAACATAGTTCCCGGTGGGAGGCGGTGCCTATTGTCACACTTTGTACATGGTAGTGAGGGTAAAAAAAACAGGGAAAAAAATGGTTTTAACACAGGCTGTACCTGTCATGTGACATCTCAAGTGAGTGGTATTGTGCTTTAGTTACTCACTGCATCAAGGTCAGCCGCCTGCATACTTACCTACTCATTCGTCTCTTCTGGGATCTCGGTGAAGCAGTGTTCCAGGGAGGTTTAAAAGACTACATCATCCTTCCTACAGTAATGAGGGGTGCACATTGACAAGGGGATGAGGCTTTCTGATCAGTTGGGGTGAGCCCCTCTGGTGAATTAACCTTTGCCTCTCAAGGACAGTGGAAAATCACAAGCCATCTAAAAGCACTTTTGTCATCCTTTGGGACATAGAACCAAAGCGGTTCAGGGTAAGTTATGCATCCTAAACACCTATGCACACCTTAGCGTGTATGCATAGTTCATGCAGGTTCAGGGCTATATTTACTCTGAAGCATAGATCCTTAAGAAAGCCAATCAATTGCAAAATTAATTGGCTGAAACATGTAGACTATTGAACACCCTTTAAGAGACGTGTGAGATCACAATCTCTCACTCATGTCCAAAGAACTTGCGTTTAACACTACCCCTTAGACCACATAATAAATAATTTGGTACCGCGGAGGTAGTTTTAACCTTAATTTTTCTCTCTCACGGTATTCACTCCTCACCAAAAAGAAACTCAACAAAAAAAAATATCCGCTGTAATTAGGCATCGAAGCACACCTAGGAGATACTCGGCCCCCTGGGTGGGAACCCTATGATGGAACATGACACCAACTAGGTTGGTGGGTGAGGGTTCTTCCATAAACGAAATGGGTTCCCTGCACTGGAGAGTTTTTCTGGTGACCCTGATGACTGGTATAATTGAAGCTTAGCTTTGAGTTTGTTCTCTTTCTTAGTCTAATTCAAGGTTAGTGGAGACGAACGAGCGCCTATGTTCCCTCCTCACTTTTCTTCTTTTGTTAAGTAATTCCAGTAGATTGCCACAGATCACAGTGTTCCACAACTAAATAGCATTATTTCAAATTACCGTATAGAATTGCCATTTGATGGATGGCCCAAAATACAATCTCCTCTGGAATAGAAGGCACCGTAAATAGATTTACAATCCTAGAGGATATTGAACGTGGTATCCCCTTGGTAAGCGCAATTTGACACATTAATGCCATCCTTTCAAGTTCAGCTGCATTCTCCTAAATATGCAGAAAAAGGAAATATTGGTAATTTGAATGATTTATGACAAACAAGAAGAGACAAACAAACCCAAAACAAGAATTAAGTAAAACGTATCAGGCATTGAGCAGTTATTGTGACACAGGAGAGGCTTAAACCCATCATTAAGGGCCTGATTATGAGTTTGGTGGCTGGGATACTTAGTCACAAACATGATGGATATCCCGTCCACATAATTAGATCCATGGATATAATGAAGTTGTAATATTGCAGACAGGCTATCCCTCAAGTTTGCGGCACACTAACCCTTTCCGGCAAACTCGGAATCAGGCCCTACGACTCAATCAACAATAAGACAGAACCGGAGCAGATAAGAGAAATATATTCACTCCTTGAAATACACCAAGTAGAACCATGAGTTGCCAAAACAGATTGAAAATAAGGATGTAGCCTAAGATTTCTTGAGCACTAGCAGCAAGAAAGTGTATAGGATAAAGATGGGTCATATATAGAATAAATATAGTGGTGCACCCGTTAACAATATCAGAAATTCTTGCCTCTATTTCACATCCAAGATAGTTTTATTTTTTATAAATTTATGTCTTTCTGCACTGCAGAGAATACCAAAAGCGATTGATACCATTTAGAGTGTGCACCAAATGTATTTCTAGGGACTGGCTGGGAGGTGTGAACTATTTTCATAGCCACTTTCTGTACTTGAAATGGGCATTACAATCAAAAGTAATTAATTGCATTTGGCTATTCTCTAGACTTGTATTAACTTACAGGTACATGCATCATTGTTGGCTTTTGCGATTTCTTAATTGCGATTTTTAAGGAATCGCAATTAAGAAATCGCAAAAGCCTATGCATGAAGAAATCACTGAAAAATTAGCGATTTCTTAAAATTCCTTAATTGCAACTCGCAAATTGCGAATCCCAATTAAGGAATACCTTCCCATTCATTCCTATGGGCCTAGTGGCCCACAGGAATGAATGGGAAGATATTCTCAATTTGCGATTAGCAATTAGCGAATCGCAAATTGAGATTGCGATTTCAAGGGTGCAGGGGTGTCCAAAGCACACCCTGTTGCACCCCTGAAATCAATCTATGCACATATGTTGTGTACACACATGCCCTTAGGGCATGTGTCCGTACAACATGAAACTTTGAAAAATGCACAAAAGTGCATTTTTCAAAGTTTTGGCAAATTACCATGAGGTTCAACCTCATGGTAATTTGCTCCCCCTAATTGCGAATTTGCAATGTTTTTTAAGTTTCATGCATTGCATTTAAGGAATCGCAAAATGCGATTCGTTAAAAGCAATCGCAATTTGAGAATTTGCAAATATTTGCGAATTCTTTAATTGCAAGGGCCTTCACCCTTCATGCATTCCAAAAGCAGATTTTGCGATCGCAAACGGCCGATTTTTGCGAATCGCACCGTTTGCGATTGCAAAATCCTTTGATGCATGTGACTGTTAGTGTTTTCTACCTATAAAATAGCTGTACTTTAATGTGTGATTTTGTGAAATATTTAACTTCTTTTCAAACACAATATATGACATAGAGACTGCAATATCTTTTTTTATCAGAACAAATAGTAAACAGGCTTTAAAAACACTGAATAATTATTTTAACAAACATTTATCTTATTTTAGGACTAACACTCTAAAAATGATGGACTGTTTTAGGTAGCAATAACGGGAAATACATGATAAAGCATCATGCCAATAAATCAAAAGTACTATAATAATAACATATATAAACTGCATCTTAATGACCATGCGATGTATTACAAAATAGGTCTACAACTGCTTAGTCTCTTTGTATATTTTGTTAAAAAGTTGACCTCTCCAGTGAAGTTCTGAACTCTCAGAGGCCAAAGAGTTGAGGATGTGTGGCACTTCCATGCTGTTCTGTTTTGTACTGCCAGCATATCGGACTGCATGTTGAAGTGGATACATTGCTTAACTTCATCTTTCTTTATGGGAATGACTGGGTCCCTGAGACTCCTCATGGCTCCTCCCAAAGTGTGCCTGGGTAGGTGTGCTAGCTTTGCACCGCTTCCCAAAGACATCTTCTGGGATCCAGTTTGCCTTTGTCAGTGCTTAGTAATTTGACAGAAAAACCTGGACAAAAGTGGTCCCTCATTTGTATGGGGCTAAACCTAACAAGTGGTTTAATGCATCTTGACACACTGAGGGGGTGAAATGGGTGTAAGTACAAACCTTGTTAAAAAAGGACCCGCACATGCCTTGGCAGCATCTGCTGCAAATAGAAGGCTCAATGGGGTGCAAAAAAAGGAGCTAGCACCACCTATTTCCTGTGCACTTTGCTGATCTAGGGCCCGATGTAGGTAAATCCCATTTACCGATTTTGAAATACCGAATTTTACCGATTCAGTATTTCAAAATCGGTAAATGGGATGTAGGTCCCAACATCTGGATTCGTTACCGAATCCTTAAAGGGTGCAGGGGGTGTCACTTTGACACCCTCTAGCACCCCCAAAACGGGCATGTGTGCAATGTGGCACACAGACTTGCCCTAAGGGCACGTCTGTCTGTCACATGGCACATGTGTACATGCACAGATGTGCATGTACACAGGAATCGGTATTTTACCATGGATTTGTATTCCATGGTAAAATACGGATTCTGTAAGCCATGTGCCAATAGAAAATTGGCTACCCACATAGCATTTTCGGTAATTTTACCGAATCGGTAAATATTACCGAATCGGTAAATATTACCGATTCGGTAATTATTACCGAATCGGTACTTATTACCGATTCGGTAATAATAACGATTCGGTAAAATTACCGAATATGTGCACCTACATCTCCCTAGCCCTTTACCGATCGGAAACGGCCGAAAATTGGTATTTTCAGCCGATTCCGATCGGTAAAGGTCTACCTACATCTGGCCCCTAGTCCATGAGGTGAAAATGGCTGGTCAGGTCTAAACTGGGGTGGCATGGTGAGCAAAAGCTTGATGGATTTAACCCAGATCCCTTGACTGGGGTGAATGTTTTGATTTTTTTCTGCATTCCGTCCAGCAATAATTGTGTGTTTTGTGAAAAGAAATGCGGTTTCATCTCTCTCTCCCTTTCTTTCTCTCTCCTTTCTCTGTTTCTCACACACATACACAACTACACAAACAAACACATACGGACATGAACACACATTTCTGTGTGCACGTCAGGCACTAAAATAGGCAAGTAATTCTACAAAACACAAATCAAAATCTACAAGACAGCTTTGCTTTTGAATCTATAAGTCTGTTACATACAGATTGAATATATTTTGTGTTCTCAGCTCTTGCCTACATGTGGAATCTGGGCTCGCATATGATACTTGCTTGTCAACAGGCTTGTGAAAAGGCAGGTGCCCACCTGATAACACAGCTATTAAAAACACTGTGCCTGTTTCTATGATTTAGGCAAAAGCTGACAGTACTAGATGATGCAGACTATCCTTTTCTGAAAAATAATTTCTTTCTACTTTATTTCCACCTTCTTTCCTTGTCTTTCTTTTTTCTTGCTTTCCTGTCTCTCTTTCCATTTCCATTCTCACTGTATTTTATTCCCTCTTTCTTGCTTTCTCTTGTTCTCTCTCGTTCTCTATCTTTCTCACTTTCTTCCTATTTGTTTGCACTATTTCTTTCTTTAACACTTTTTGTGCAACCTTTTTCAGTTCTACCTCTTTTATCTTCTAAGCTTAATTTTTATTCTTGCTCTTTTCCCTTTTTTTCTCATTTCCATCTCTATTTGGTCCTTTTCCTCCATTTTCCCATTCTTTGTCTCTTTCTTACTTTTTTTCCCCTCTTTAAATCTCTTTATTTTTTCTCTTTTTCTTGGCATATTTCTTTTTTCCAACTAATTCCTTCTTCTCCACCTTTCTTTCTCTCCCTGTTTCTCTCAGTGATTCTTTCCTTTGTTCTTTCATTCTTTCTTTTCCTCCCATTTCTGTGTTTCTTTTTTCCATTTTTATTTTTATTTCTTTCACCTTTACTTGATTTCTCTCCTCTCCTTCTTTTCTTTTGTCCTATCTCTGTCTTTCTCAATGTCTTTCTTTCTCTGTATTTTTCTCTTGTTGTTTCCTTCTATCCCTCCTTTTGTTCAATCTGTTTTCTCTGCCTTCACTTTTCCTCCTCTGTTATTCTTTTTCTGTCTTCCTCCTTTTGTTGTATTTACCTGTTGTTCTTTTTTCTTTCTTTTTCTCCTTTCTTCATCCCCTAGTGACCTGATCTCCTTCATTCTTTTTTCTTCTACTTTCGTTCTCTTATTTTTTCCTTTCTTTCCTTTCTATTGTTTTCTCGTTGTCTTTTTCTTTCTCTTACCTTCTTTCGCTACTCTTTCTCTGTTGTGCTCTTTATTCTTTCTCCTTCTACCTCTTCCTTTGTCATGCCTTCTTTATTCTTACCCTCTTTTCATTCATACCTTCACAGTTTGATTCTTCGTTTTTCGTTTCTTCTTAATTTCTTTCTTCCTTCATTTCCTGTATTGTGCTCTTTTCTCTAGTAATGTAGATATTCACCTTTATTTTGCGGTCTTTCTGAATATCGCTTCCTCTTTCCTATTTAATTTGTTTTCTTTGTTTCTTGCCGTTTCCCCCTAATTCTTTCATTCTTTCCTTTTATTTTCTTTCTCTTCTCACTTCCTCTCTTTTTTCTCTCAGATCATTGTCTGTCTCTCTTTCTCTCACTCTCTCTAATTCACTCTCTTTTGTTCTTTCAAGGGCAAAGGGACACAGCTGATCCCCAAGGATCCCAAAAGTAAACCTTTGCAATGCATCTCCTGTTCTATTAATACTTTATGTTCCCTGTATCTGGAATGAGGTACTCTAGGGGAAGTATTTAAGTTATTTGGGGGCAGATGTATCAACCGTTTTGCGACTCGCAAAGGCCGAAATTCGCAGAATTTTGGCCTTTGCGACTTAGCAAATAGTCATTTTGCATGATTTAGAATGTATCAAGAATTTGCAAATTAAGAAATCGCAAAGATTTGCGATTCCTTAATTTGCCACAGCATTTAAGGAATCCCAAATTTTGTGATTCCTTAAATGCTATGTATGAAGCATTTTTCTGTTGCGAATTTTGGTTAAGGAATCGCAAATTACCACCAACTTGTAGTTGATGGTAATTTGCGAAGTCCTCAACAAATGCACAATTTAAAAATTTTTAAGGTGGCATGTGACGCGCACACATGCCCATGGGGCATGTATGTGCGCCATATGCACACATATGTACATTTCAGTGGTGCAGCAGGGTGTCTTTCAGACACCCCAGCACCCTTGAATTAATTCTCAAATTGCGATTAGAAAATTGCGAATTCGCAATTTGAGAATTAGTTCAAAATCATTCCTATGGGCCTCCTGGCCCATAGGAATGCATTGGAAATTATTCGCGAATTTGCAAATAAAGAATAAGGAATCGCTAAAAAATAGCGATTTTGTACATACATTCCATTTTGCGAATTCTAAATAGCGATTCCCAAAAAATCGCTATTAGAATTCGCAAATTGGAATCTTGATACATCCGCCCCTTGGTATCTATGTACATGTATAAACTCCCTATATTAGATAGTAGCTCAGGAAAGGTTGAAGACACCTGTTTTAAAGAGTGCTGACGGCAGTGTAGGCTGCATGTGGTGCTGAAGGATGTACATGTTAGCTAGTCGTACCTGATGTAGTTGCAAGAGTGTAGAACAGCAAACATTAGGAAGTAGGTTTCATGTATGATGTAGGTAGTGAAGGTGTGGTGTGTAAGTGCAGTGTAGGTGCAGGTTAGAGTTTAGCTGGTGATGTCAGATGTCCCTAAACATGTATCAGAGTGGCATGTTTACACTAGTTTATATTGCAACCTGATGTTCACTGCACTCATTCTATAGAGGCAGACCATTTGAGGCACACTATTACTTCCTTCCTCAGGACACGCCTCATTATCAATATAATAATTCATCCCTATCAACTCTAAATTACCACTACACCAGAATAAAGGACCTAGAAGGATCACAGAAAATAACATGCAAATACTAGGTAACAAAATGATTAACTGTTGTCTTGTGAGTGCTTTCTGTAGAGAGATTCTCTACTAAAACTCCTAAATGGGAATAATAGAATATTGCACCCACAATAGTATCAGCAATGGCAACAAAAAAGGCAGCACTTTGTATTTTACTCCTCCTTAAAGGCTTCTTAATGGAAATAAATGAGAAACCGGTGTGTAAATGACAAAACTGTTTGGAAAATGCCATATTTTATAGTTAATTACTTTTCTGATTTTATTATCCATGTAATGGTTTTGAATAACCATGCACTTTACAAATAAAACTTACATACTTAAACTTACTCAGTTGAAAAGGTCATTGTTAAAAATAATGTGTGTGCACACAGTGATACGTTAAGCGTTTGCATTTTAATTGAAATAGAAATACTATGACTGCATTTTACACTATGTGAAACCAAATATACCTTTTTACTGCAAGTACTACTGGACTAGCATCTAATATATCGTATAGGTCCACCTGACATAATCTGATGATGCAGAAGCATCTGGTGTCAATGCATAGTTATTCTGCTCTGCCTTCAATGCACATGCCCATGCACAAGATCAAAGTATGGCCATACAAACTGGATTTTCATATGGTGTACCTGCCTGTCTGAGTGCTACGGATTTACCCGCTATCACCCCTTATAATTTTTAATCTATCATCCTATGCCACATTCTATTGAAGGTGTGGAACCAGAATATCTTCGTCAGTATATTGTCTGAAATACATTTTTTTAACAAACGTTGTACAAAAAAGTTTTTGCCACATTTAGGACATGATGGTGATGTCAAATTATATTCTATATATAATATTCTGATATATAGTCCTATTGATTATTACATTCCCACCCACTGTAAAACTAAGTCTGTGCTGTCTTTCAAAGAGCTGCCACATTTCTTGCAGCTCAATGAGATCTCCAATCTAACATCCTGTGGTACATCCTACAAAATCCCTCCTATTCCCATTGGGTAAAAAATGTGACTTTTTCATGTCAAGAAGATCTTGCTATTTTGTATGCCTCATTGTATCTCCCATGTACTACTTTTGCTGGGCTCTTAACTCACATCTATTGCAGAGACAAGTTAATCTTCCAGTGCTAATTATTGCATATACTCTAAGAGAGCCATCTGTATAACCCTGTTAACCATCCAATCACACCTTTGCTGGTTTCTATACTGGCTGCAAACCATGACGGAACTATCTGGGATACCAAAGGTCTGACTGAATGATCAGCAGTAATTCTGCTTTGCCGTGTCAGGAAAGATGCAGTGCTTTGCAGCCCCTGCCCGAAGGTCCTGAGGTTTTCCATGACTGAGTGAATGAGCACCATCTGTCAGTGAGACCCTGTGCTTACCGAGCCTGTCAGGATGCGATCCAGAGTGTCAGCTGTCACAAACATGGTCCTCTTTGTCACCTCCCTTTGAGTGATGGTAGTATACATACAACGTACAATGGCTAGTTCCTGCAGGGGTGTTAACTGGGAGAAAAAGCAAATTTCATACATGTGAACAACAGGATGAATCAGGGACTTATTCACAAAGTGCAACATACTACAAAATGTTTCCCCAAAACCTATATCTGAAGACCTCTCTTATCTTTTTTACAAGGAGATATCTGCCCCACATGTACACCTACCGTTTTGTTCTACCTGTGGGAAGAACAGGGGTTCCTGGCTGGAAAATGGGAACTCTTATTACAAAATGATAGAGGTTTAGGAAAAGGTAAGGAGGGGAAAAGGAAGAATTATTGATGTGTTTAGGAAGAGACAAACATCCACCGCCAAAGGTTTAAGCTTCTTGCTATTTACAAACTGTACAAATGTTATTACTTCAGCCATACAGGTCATAACGTAGTTACAAATGTTTTTCGGGCCATATCTGGAGAAAGTGCAGTCACACAAGGCAAACTATTGAAATTGCAACACTATTCCATTGCAAATAATGGAGATATAAATGAATGTTAAAATACATGAACTTATTTTGACTTTTAAAACCTACGTATATACACATATAATTGTGTGTGTGTGTATATATATATATTACCAACTGGTGGTCGCCAGTAGGTAGTTATAGTTAGGACCTATTTTCCATAGGAAATCCGCAACATTCTATTTGTGGGCTCCATATCTATGTGTGGGCTCCATATCTATTGTGTGGGCTCCATATCTATTATTACTTTTTAATGCAATTCTTCATGGCCTCCCAGCACCGTCCACGTGGGCTGGTGCAGAGATCATTCCGATCTATAAAAAAGGGTCCCCCATTGAACCTGCAAATTATAGGCCAATTAGCCTCATTGATGTTACTCAAAAAATCTTTGCAGGGGTGTTATTAGAAAGACTACAGGATTGGATGGAAGACTGTGATGTTCTAACTCCGTTGCAAGCAGGCTTTAGAGCTAAAACTTCAACTGTAGATCAGCTGTTTAGCCTTCAGTTGATCTATTGGAAGCATGCGGTTCGGGAAGGTGGGAGCCTGTATCTTACCTTCGTGGATTTGAAATCAGCGTTTGATATGGTGGACCGTGACCAGCTGTGGAGCATCCTGCTGGACATGGGAATTCCACCATATCTTTGTTTCCAACTTAAACGCCTCCACGCGGGCACATACGCTAGAGTAAGATAAGACAAGAATGGCCAACTAACAGCCCCCTTCCCTGTCGGTAAGGGGGTGAGGCAGGGATGCGTGCTTGCGCAGAGCCTCTTCCTAAACGGTTTAATTGAAGATCTACTTGCCGCCAAGGATTTGGATTCCCCTAAAATATCATTCCGCAAATTTCCCGCACTAATGTTTGCGGATGACACCCTGCTCCTCTCGAAATCTCCGATGGGGATGCAGCGAGTGTTAAAGGAATTTAGGCAGTTTTGCAAAAAGAGGAACCTTGTAGTAAATATCAATAAAACAAAATATATGGTCTTCAATGTCAATTCCACTAACTGCCCACACCCAATGATGGATGACAGGCCGCTCGAGCGGGTCCATATCTTTGATTATTTGGGCCTTTCCCTAAATGATAAAATGGGTTGGGGTCCCCAAATCAACAAGGCCAATCTGAAGCTAACCCAGGCAATTGGGGGAATCCTAAAAGTCCAGAAGAGTTGTGCATTAAAGGTCATAAGCCCACCGCTAGAAATATACAGAGTCCAATGGGTCAGAATTGTGGGGGCACAGTCCATCTAATGCCCTGACCCTCACTGAAAATAGGTTCATTAGACAAATCCTGGCTTTGCCAACAAACACACCCCTAGTACCACTAAGGATGAATTTGGGTATCCTCCCAATGGTGGATTTAATCTCGTCCCGACCGTTGCTTTATTGGCAACGGCTGTGGAGTACACCAGAGTTGAGACACTATAGGGAAGAACTAAAAGCGGTAATGTCATCACTGGGGCTGTGTTTAGTATACCTTGGTTGTCCTTTGTTAGGGATTCTTTTCGAGCTATGGGCATAGAGGACTTATAGATCACTACCGAAGAATCTTGTCTAGCCATCCCTAAAAAAACTTTAGCTAAAGTAGTGAAAGAGTTTAAATTGACTAGCCTTATACAGGCAGTCAAAACTATGAGTTTAACACATGGGTTCTTGGATTTTAAGTCACATTATCAATTTAAGCAGGTGCTAGATTTAATACAGCCCCCATTAGCAAGGAAGTTGTTTCTGCAATTTAGATATGGGACGCTCCCGCTCTATGCAATAACTAATAAGTGGGCGGGCTCAACCCATTGCCTCTGTCCTGGATGCCTAGTGGAGGAGGAAACAGTAATTCATGTATTGTTCTTATGCTCGGCATACAAACAGGCCAGGTCTAAATGGGTTATACTATTGTGCAGAAAACTGGGCATTAGGAACCACAGTGAATTCTTTAGGATCCTAAAATCTGACACTGACCCAGTTTATGTTGCTTTACTTTCGAAATTGCTCCTTGCTATGTGGTCTAAACGAAGGTATTTGTTAAAGACTGGCACTTAGTTTTGCTTTTTTATTACCTGTGATTCTCCACTCTGTTATAGTTAACCCTGCAGCAAGGCATCTGGAGTTAAATCTATGTGAGAGATAGAGTTCCCTCCTCCCGGCTGGTCCACTGACAATGGACGTTTTAAAAGATATTGGGCGTTTTTAATAATGTTCTTATATGCTTTTATTGTAAATTATATATTTTTTTCAAAAGTATTTTTATTGGCATTTCTTTGTAAAACACAGAAAAAAGGATGAAATTACGACAATGCCGCGCATCTCCCACACAGGGGTTAGCTGTGAAATTAGAGCCCACCTTCAACCCACCTTACCGGACCGAACTCATTTCAACCAGGCCCCAGGCACATCAATTAGGGTTCAAATAGGTGCAAGCATGACGAAGAGGGGTGCCTCCCGGCTCGCTGGGTAAATGCACAACCAGTGGCAGGTAGGCCAGACCCCTGCAGTGCTAATCAATCAAAGTCTGACCGGTATTGTCCAACATAAAGTCAATAACCATCCTCTCATGGTGGGTCAAAGGCGAACATCCTCGCGTGGCACCCTGGTGGGGTTCGCCATGAAGAAGCTATCAGCGGGATACACAGTAATGATAACAAAATTAGGAACCCCCCCCCATCCCTCCTCCACAACCCTCCCCCTCCCCCGTGGTGGTAGCAACTCGTAGGTACTAAAGACAGGCGCACAGTGTGAACAGATCACAGTTGAAACAAGTGGAGGGCTCTAACACTGGCAGGACACACTGCGGAAGGCAGTCCTTTGGAGAGGAAAGCAACCAAGGGGCCCCAGCGGAATTCAAAATCCTTAAAGTCGTCTAGGAATATGTCGGCCATTCTTTCCATACTTAATAGCCTCCAAAGGCGCGAGTGCCAAAGAGAGATGGCCGGTGCCTCCCTCTGTTTCCATACAGCAGTGAGGGTGAGCTTGGCAGCCCCGATGCTGAGCCACATGATCCTCTTGTCCGCCCTAGTTTGATGGTCGAGACTAGGATCACGGAGACCCAGGAGGGTAGTGGCTATCGAGGTAGGAATGGGGTACCCCAGCATCTCCTTAATGTGGGGCAGAATTTCCTCCCAAAATGGTCGTATGATAGGGCAATCCCACCATATGTGCTGGAAGTCTCCCAAAATTCCACACCCCCTCCAGCATCTATCTGAAGTGTCGGGGAATATCTGTCGCAGGTTGGCCGGGTACAAGTACCAGTCCATCATGGTTTTCATATGTGCCTCCCTTAGTTCCACAGAGTGGTTAAACTTAGCTATATCCGACCATAAGTGTGTCCATTCCGTGTCAGGAATATCCCGTTGGAGCACCCCCTCCCACATGGATATGTAGTGAGGCCGAGGGGAAATGGCGGTGGAAAGAAGGAACCCATAAATAAAGGTGATAGCGCCCTTTATGGAAGAGGATTTGGTCATAAAGGCTTCAAACTTGGTGAGGGGATGTGTAGCTGCTTCTCTCACCTAAGGAGATAGTGCCCAATGTAGTAGCTGTGTGTGGTGGTAGCGTTTGGTCTCCTGAACCCCATAGTCCCTCTTACAGTTGTCGTAGGTGAGTGGGTCCCAGTTATGGAAATGATGTGTTAGAGCTAAACAGCCCCCTTCCCTCCAAGTATCAAAGGGGCCCTCCGTCATTGCTGGTTGGAAATCAGGGTTAAAGTGCAAGGGAGTGAAGGGGGAGGTGAATGTTGTCTACCTTTCGTCCCTGGAAACCGAGTCCCAGACCTTCAACGTAGTGCTAGTGGGGGTACTGAGGTACACATTTTTAGGTCTGTCGCTCTTGGCTAACCACACTAGATCCCAGATCGTCCTTCCCGCTATGCTTTGATCCATATGGAGCCAGTGTTTTTCGGATTCCTTTTGCGACCATTCTACTAGCACTTGGAGTTGCGCAGCTTTATAGTACAGGTGAATGTCAGGTAGTCCCACACCTCCCTCTTTCCTTGGTCTGCGCAGGATGGTGAAGGAAAAGCGCACACGACCCCCCTGCCAGATAAACCGTAGCATCATGGATTTTACTCGTCGAAAGAACTCCCTGTCAAGGTCAATAGAAAGAGCCTGGAATAAATAAAGTAGTTGGGGAAGAAGAGACATTTTAATCGCGTGGACCCTCCCCAACCATGATATGAAAATGGGCTTCCAGCAGTTCAGGTCGGTCTGTATCTGGGCGAGAAGTGGGGGAAAGTTGGCTGAGTAGAGTTTCCCCAGTGTGGGGGTCAAGTGGATCCCCAGGTATACAATGGAGGAGTTGGCCCATGAGAGACGTGTTGATGACTGCAGACGGAGGACTTCAGAGTGGGGTAGTGTGAGGTTCAACACGCATGATTTGTCATAGTTAACCTTGAATCCGGCAACCGCCTCGAAGCGCTCCAGTTCCGTCTGCACGTGGGGGAGAGAACGGCCCGGGCCCGAGAGGGAGAGGAGGACGTTGTCTGCAAAGAGCGTGAGTTTGTGTGCTTCCCCAGTGAAGGGTAGGCCTTGAATATTGGGATTGTCTCTCACTGCCATCGCTAGGGGCTCTATACTGAGGGCGAAGAGCAGGGGAGAAAGGGGGAAACCCTGTCTAGTGCCCCTGGAGTGCTCAAAGAAGGAGGACGGGTGCCCATTTACTACCACTCTGGATCTAGGGGAGAGGTAGTTCACCCGAATCATCGTCAGAAACCTTGAGGAGAAGCCGAAGGCGGCCAGCGTCTGGAAGAGGAATCCCCAGTCTACCCGGTCAAACGCTTTTTCAGCGTCGAGCCCCACCAGGACCGCTGGGATTTTAAACTTGTTGGCTTTTTCGATCAAATGTAGTACCCGCCTCATATTGTCTTGGGTCTGGTGACCCTTGATGAACCCTGACTGGTCTGGGTGTATGAGAGCCGGCATCAGGTCATTGAGCCGTCGGGCGATGATAGAGGAATAGAGTTTTGCATCCAGATTCAGGAGGGCTATTGGCCTATAAGAGGCGCACTTCTTGGGGTCCTTCTCGGGTTTGGGTATGACGGATATCAGAGCTTCCGCCATTGTGCCCGACGTCTCCCCCTCGCTTGCCAGGTTGTTAAATAATGCGCCCGTCCGCGCCAGCTCCGGGCCAAGGGCCAGCCATGCTGCCGGTTCCCACCCCGCACAGAGGCAGGTCTGGACTAGATCACAGCTTATTGATCTTGGAAAGTCAACTTGCACTCCCTCAACACCATGCAACCTCTCTCTGACTAGCCCCCTCCTGTTTAAATGTCATAGCTGCCCTTTTTCGTTCTCCCCTTACACAAAATGTCCCCATGACTCATTAGTTAGTCATCCCACACCCATAAAAACATATTCTATGGGATTGGTAAATTGTCGCTCTTTACCATGCCACGCTAGTGACATTTGGTTGCTGTTGTCTTCCATGTCCTGGGACCTACTGTTCCTGACTGAGACATGGATTAAAGACTCCTCCAACCCAGACATTTCCCTTGCCTTGCCCCCGAGATACCGCCTTACAGGTATAAGCCGTGAAGGCCCCAAGACGGGAGGTGGAATCGCGGTAATCTTACAGACTCACCTGACGATCACGTCGAGAAAAATCACAAATATAGGGCCCATAGAGGCACTATATTTCTCCATCTCGGACACTACTACAGCCATCTTGTCAGGGATCCTGGTTTACAGCCCCCCTAACACCCCACAGTCTGCCATTTCTGAACTATAAGCAGTCACCGCAGATCTGTCTCTTAAGCACCCTCATTTCACGGTATTGGGAGACTTTAACCATCACGTAGAGGTAAGTGGCTGCAGCCGCGCCACCCATCTCCTCGACTCCATGCAAAGTATGAATCTGACACAAGGGGTTGAGGCCCCACACATGTTGCGGGACACACCCTTGATCTAATCTTTTCTAATTGTACGAAGCTTAAAATTCTTCCTTCCACACCTCTGCCATGGTCTGACTATTCCCTGATTCCGTTCGAGGTGTCCTTACCCCAATCTCCTAAGAAGGAATCTGCCATCAGAGCACAAGGCAGAAAATGGCACAAGATCTCATGTACTGCCCTAGAGCAATCGTACAATAATAGCTCAGACTCACTCCCTGACGATCTCAATGGAGCGGTTCTTACATTTAATAAAGATCTCATGAACGCCATTGAGAAAGTCGCGCCCCTACAGACCCTTACCTCCCTCAGATCTAAACCTTCAGCTCCCTGGTTTACCCTGGAATTAAGGGAAAACAGAAGCAAATGTAAAAAACTGGAGCGCCTATGGCGTCGGACCTATGATCCTGCAACCAAATCTCTTTACAGACAGGCCCTTAAAGAGTTTCATAAACTCAAACGTAATACCATGAGTGTATACTTTGCAGAAACTATTGTCAACGCAAAAAACTCCACTAAGGCCCTCTTTACCATCGTTAAAGAGTTCACCAATCCCACGGCTCTGTCCGCTCCCGTCATCCCCTCCCAAGCACTTAGCGAAGGCCTATCTGACTTTTTTGCGGAAAAAATTGCCAATATCACGGCAACAATCCTTCAGAATCGTACAGAAACCACCTTAGATTCTGACACCACCTGCACTAAAGCATTTACAACTTTTAAACCACTCACCAAGGAGTATGCCCTGAATCTATTTCTAAAATGCAAATCAGGCTCACCATTGGATCCAGCCCCGGCTCTGATTCTGAATGAGATTGCCCCACTAGTTATTAACCCCCTGCTTGAAATCTGGAACTCCTCCTTATATTCAGGTGTTGTCCGTTCCATATGGAAACACGCGTTACTAATCCCCATTCAAAAAAAAGCCGGTGTAGATCCTACATGTTTGAGCAACTACCGACCGATCTCACTCCTACCCAAGCCAGCCAAAGTGCTCGAGAAGGCGGTACAAGAACAGCTGTCCAACTATCTTGAGTCAAATTCGCTGTTCCACGACTCTCAGTCAGGATTCAGGCCGGACTTTAGTACCGAATCAGCACTACTAGAAGTGTACGAGTCGATTCGTAAGTGCACGGATAGGGGAGAGGATGCCATACTGGTCCTTCTCGACCTATCCACAGCATTCGACACCATCTCCCATGAAACACTACTCACACGCTTGCAAGAGGTGGGAGTTGGTGGGACCCCTCTCGCCTGGGTCAAATCATTCCTCTCGGATAGATTCCAACAAGTGATGCTGGGCTCCTTCTTTTCCACCAAGAAACCGTTGACATGGGGGGTTCCACAGGGATCTGCCCTTAGCCCGCTCCTGTTCAATGTATACCTGAAGCTTTTGGCAAAAGTGGTGGAATCATGGGGCGTCAGAGTGATCTTCTATGCTGACGACACTCAGCTGGTGTTCTCCTTCGAAGATCATTCTGAAAGCTTGTTGCTAAATTTTCGCCCCTGTATGGTGAACATCGCCACCTGGATGTCCTCTAACAATTTAAAACTGAATACAGATAAGACAGAAGTCTTATTTTTTAACCAGAAATCCCCCATCTCTTCCAGCCTCTGGTGGCCGGCTGAATTAGATCCTCCCCCTGTACCTGTCCAAGCTGCTCGCAATCTGGGCTTCCAATTTGACACTGTCCTCCCCTGCAAGACCCAAATTAACAAAGTCACAGCATCTTGTTTTGGAAAGCTCCGCATGATTAAAAAAATCATCCCTTTCCTGCCATTAGACTCACGCAAGACAGTAGTCCACACCCTCATAACTTCTAATCTGGACTACGCAAATAGCCTGTACGTTGGAGCCCCGGCGTATCTCATCAATCGATTACAGACAGTACAGAACTCAGCGTCCAGGCTGATCTGTAATATCCCATACCGTCATTCCATCTCACCCCATCTGATCAAACTCCATTGGCTCCCAGTGAGACTACGTATTCAGTTTAAATCCCTTACCCTTACTTTTAGAGCTCTTAATGGCCGAGGCCCCGCCTACCTGAGACACAAGCTGAAGATCTCACAGGCATCCCGAAATCTCAGATCTAACCATCTCCGCCTTATGATCTGCCCCCGTTTTTCGTCTAGCGCGAACGGGAGAAAGGGCCTTTGCAGTAGCCACCTCCAGACTGTGGAATCACCTCCCAACAGAACTGAGATTACTGACTTCTGAGCCTCTGTTTCGGAACAAACTTAAGACCTGGCTCTTCTCTCTGATCTAGCCCACTCTTTTCCTCCTGAACCCCTCTGAACCTCACAAGATATTGTCTTCAGCGCCGGGACACCTCCGTCGGAGGTAGCTGCGCGCTTTACAAACTTCAAAATAAATAAATAAATAAATCTGACCAAGAATGGACTAAGTTCAGAGGCGAAGGTCTTATAGAAGATGGCTGTGTATCCATCTGCCCCCGAGGCCTTGTGGGATTTCAGACCCTTAATGGCCGCTAACACGTCATCTCTGGTAAAGGGTGCAGAAAGCGTCTCATTCCATTCCGCCGACACCTGGGGTAGCGGTAGCATTCCTAAGTACTCCGTTTGCTGGGCGGTATCATGGGTCTCCCCCGAGTAGAGGTATTTATAGAAGGTACCAAAAAGCTCGGCTTTTAACTTGTCCATGTGTGTCAGTTCCCCCTGATTGTCCAGAATCCCCCCTTTATATATTCTCTGTCCCTTTTGTCTCTGAGCTGCCTGGCGAGATGCCTCCCCACTTTGTTGCCTTGGGAGTAGGAGAGACGCCTCAGTTTGAGCAGCGTGTCTTCTGCCCTATTATTGTAGTGTGCTCTGAGTTTCCCTCTGACTGCTGTGAGTTGTCGCACTGCGCGTCTGGAGGGGTTAGCCTTATGAGCTTGTTCTAGGGTGGAGAGTTCCTCCTCTAATTGTTCCCATTCTCGACCCCGCTGTTTATTTACTGAAGCATTCAGGCCCAGGCACTGTCCCCGTATGCTTTAAACGCGTCCCAGGTGGTAAAGATGGAAGTGTCCCCCGTGTCGTTAAGTGTGAAAAACTCCTGTATAGCTCCCCTCAGCGCAGTACAGGAGGTTTTGTCCTGAACCAGGGATGCCGGAAAGTACCATCTAGGGCTTGTCCCACTCTTCACACCCCAGTGTAGGCCTATTGCATGCAAACTATGATCGGACACAGACAATGGGAAAATCTTGGCTTTGTGTAGATCGCCTCGGAGGGACTGACTCAGGAAGAAGTGATCTAGTCCGGAGTAAGAGCGATGAACATGTGAGAAAAAGGTGTAGTCTCTGGATTGGGGATGTAGGGAGCGCCACGCATTGAAAAGCCCCATATCCCTGACCTTCTGTTGTGTCTCAGGGGAAAAGGAGCCCATGTCAGACCTCTGCGAGTGAGTACTATCCAGGTCTTTCTGCCATATCAAGTTAAAGTCCCCCATAATGAACAGCGGCCCTTCAGCAAAGTCTACCACTTGCCCCAGTAGAGTCTGAAGGAACCCATTCTGGCCTGTGTTTGGAGCGTACAATACAACAAAAGTGCATGGTCTACCCCGCAGAAGCCCCTTCACCATGATCCAGCGCCCCTCTTTGTCACCTTGGACCCCCATGGGCTAAAAGTGCAGGGCTGAGCGGAACATAAGGGCCACCCCTCTCTGTTTCGTGGAGGCTGAGGACCTATAAATAAGTGGGAACTGTTTATGCTTAAGGCGGGAGTCATCTAATTTAGTTAGGTGTGTCTCCTGTAGGCCCACGATATCCAACTGGTGGTCAATAATATATTTCCAGACCTTTTGGCGTTTTTGGGGTGAGTTAAGCCCCTTTACATTCCACGTCCCCAGTGTTATCGGCATCGTCTATGGAACCATCGGGACTGCTCTGTGGGGGCCATCCACCCCTTACCTCCATATTGAGCCCATGAAAGCATAGTTTCTCCACTGCGTATCTCTTTCCCCTTGGCAGTAACGGCATAGGACCATCCAACCCGGATCAAGCCATTTCCCAGTACGCAGACCCCCGGCCCTCCTGTCCTACCCCCTGCGGCCCGTTTCGTATGTAGGATGCCATCAGTAGTTCTGTACCCTCAGTGAACAATACCCTGCTACCACCACGTCCCACCCTAACCCCCCCACCCACTCTCCCCAAACCCCTCAAAAGCAAAACAGAATATAGAAACCAATTTGAAACAAGACCCAAAGGAAGGCGGGCATGGTACCCGACAGTTGGTCTCCGGGTCGTAGTGCAGGAATCCGTCATGAGCGAAGATCTAGAGCTCAAGACTGCAAACCCTCCCGACACCACCCTGCAGAACAGACCTGGTCTTCATATTAGTGTCAAGGAGCCGGGTCATTTTCAGTCACCAGCGCCACAGAGGAGACGGCCGCCTCCCTTTCCAAGAGGCTTGCAGAGGGGTCAGGCTTCCCTGTCGGTAGTGGTCTCCCCACTGTTTGCCATTCGCTAGACTGCCTGCGCTGTCGGCGCGGGGAGTTGTCAGTGGCTACTGCTGGATCCGGACGAGCCAGGCCCAATGCCTCAAATGCTGCCTCCAGAGAGCGTAGCTGCAGGAGCTTCCCTTTGTATTTGAAGATGATGCAAAACGGGTGGCCCCAACAGTAAGGGATGCCCTGCTCTCGTAGAAAGGAGGTGATAGGCCTGAAACTGCGGCGTTTGATGAGGGTGGAGGTCACCAAATCCTGAAAGAGGGCAGGAAGGTGCCCACGGAATTGGATGCCCGCAGGGTCCCTTGCTTTGCGCAGGATTTGTTCCTTAATCTGGAAGTCATGGACGCAAACCAGTACGTCCGGTGGCGGGGCCTGTGCCCCTCTTGGCAGGCCAACCCTGTGCACTCTGTCCAGTTTGAGCTCGAAGTCGTCCCCCTTGCCCAGGACCTGGTGGAACAGAGCCAAGACGTAGTCTCGGAGGCTTTCCCCCCTTACCCTTCCAGGGCACCGGTCTAAACCTGATGTTGTTCCTCCTCGAGCGGTTTTCCAAGACCTCCGCATGCGCTTGTAAATCCAGATTTTGCTCCGTCAGGCGAATGATGTCTTGTTGGAGGTGGTGCAATTCGTCTGTGGTGCCCACATCATGCTCCTCCAGAGTGGCCACCCGCTCCCCAATAGAGTCAACATCGCAGCGCATCTCCCGCATGTCCGAGGAGAGCTGGGAGCGTACCTTCAGAATGTCCTCCTTGATAGCAGCAAAGAGCTCCATCATGAATGCCTTGGTGGCTGGGGCCTCCTCGTCGGCCTGATGTGTCACCTGCGCCGCCGCCTGCTGTAGGATCTCACCATTGTGGGGGACATAAAAAACTCACACCATGCTGGCTCCGTCCAAAGTTTTAATTACGACATCTTCCTAACGTGTTTTGAGGCCAGTGAAGAACAACAGTAGAAGCTACTGTTACGATACTTGAGCACATGCGCTAATTATTTCACAGTTGTGTGTTTCTCTGATGGCAAGCTGGTACCTGTAGACTCTTTATGATGAATAGCGCAGTACTACCACAGTGGGCACTGTAGTTCAGCCCTGTATGAAAGTACATTAGAATTCTAATGGGCCTCTGGGCGGAAAAGCAGGCAAATACTCTGAAAGTGTATATATATATATATATATATATATATATATATATATATATATATATATATATATATATATATATATATATATTCCAACAAAAGTGCCCGCTGCTTAAGGACGCCACTCCACGAAAAATAAGTTCACAGAACCCTTTATTTTCTGAAACCAGCTCAGCTTTCCAATTGTTCATTACCTTCCCTGACGCGTTTCAAAGCAACATGCTTCTTTTTCAAAGGGAAAACACAGTCTGTCAGCCACAGATCAGCACAGCACACCCTCCAGCCTTCAGTTCGTTTTTTTCTTTTTCAATTAACCTCTCCAGAGGCCTCACTTAAACAGGTGTGGAAATTCATGTGCATTCTGGGGTTTGAAGTTTTTGTGCTGTGCCCAATTCTTCCCCTCCAGTGGGGTCTGTGTAATTTGCTTGCAGATGAAATATTTCAAAACAGTATATATATATTCACTGAAAGAAAACATAGGTTATAGACCATATATAGTTAGGGATTAGCATTTACAAAACCTTATTTTACTCGCACAAAACCATTGAAATTCGCATGTATAGTTAGTTCCACTAACTATATATCGCGCACCCGCAATCCACTGCTAATGATGTCACATATTACATCATTCATGACATGGTCAGTGATATCACTGATGACATCACTGATGACATCTCAAATGACATCACTGATGACATCACTGATGACAACATCCAGTGACTGTATGTTTCTGTAAAGTTAAAATGTGTCTTACATATTGAAGAATGAGTGGATGTATAAGTGTCTGGATGAAGGATTTAGTAGGTGCATGACTGACTGTATGAGTGAGTGATTAAATGTGTCTCACTGAGTGCATGGGTTAGTGACTAAACTGTCTTAATTTGTGCATCATTATGTCTGTTGTTCTGTAAACTGCTGCATGTGTTAATCAGTAGCTATATGAGTAACTATATGGGTTATTGATTGGTTGTCCAAGTATTTGTATGGGAGACTGAGTATGTGTGTGGGTGGCTGGGAGGGGTATGACTCTGTACATAGATGTGTGAGCAGTTGATTCACTAGATGTATGAGTTCAAAAGTGCATGTGGAAACAGCTATATGGGCAGTTGACTGTGTGCATGAGTGTATTGGTGAGTGAATGGATATCTCAGTGCTACATGTCAAAGTAAGTACATATGTAAAACACAGTACATGTGAGAGTTGACATATATAAATAACTGTGCATAAGAGCCAGTGAATGTGTGAGTGGCTGTATGGATCATTGTGAACTTCAATCAAGGATTGTATAAAAGAGTAAATATGTGTTAGTATATGTTTGAATAAGTAAGGTGTGTATAACTGTATAGTTGAGGAAATGGAGGTGTGATTGATTCTTTGCATGACTGACTAGGTGTGTGAGTAACTCCATGGATGAGTGACAGTCTGTGAGTGTCTGTTTACACTGAGTGTATGTAAGGTTATATTAGAGTCTGAAGAGGTTCAACGTATTATCACATGAATGATATCATCAGTGATGTAATCAGTAATGTCAAATGAGATGTCATCAGTGATGTCATCAGTGATGTCATTTGAGATGTCATCAGTGATGTCATCAGTGATGTCACTGACCATGTCATGAATGATGTAATATGTGACATCATTAGCAGTGGATTGCGGGTGCGCGATATATAGTTAGTGGAACTAACTATATATGCGAATTTCAATGGTTTTGTGCGAGTAAAATAAGGTTTTGTAAATGCTAATCCCTAACTATATATGGTCTATAACCTATTTTTTTTTTTAGTGAATTATTAAGGTTTTGTAAATGCTAATTCCTAACTATATATGGTCTATAACCTATGGTTTTTTCAGTGAATTTCAATAGTTTTTTAATAGTAAATATCAAAAGCTGTAAAATGTATTCTTATTTTAATGCAAAAATATATTTTATATGTTTTTAATAAAAAAAATGTATGCATCTGCCAAACCCTGACCTCTTAATAGTGCACTGTGGTGGAAATGATTTGGGCACTATGACTGGGGTTTGTCTGGAAATGCTTTTAAAGAACACCTTTCTTCAATTGATGACACTTTTTCCCCAAACTGCCTTGGTATATTCCAATATATGTCAAAGACAGAAATGTAAGTGGTCCAGCCAATTTTTTCCACAATTTAAGAAAGCACGGAAACATGTGAATAAATCTGTTTCTGCTTACATGAGAGACTATGGGATGGGTTTAATATACAACAATAACTTGCGTTACAACATTCAAGACATCTACAGAAGAGATGGTGTGCACTTCTCCGATAAAGGGAATAGAATATTCGTCCTTTATTTAAAAGTGTGCATTGGAACCTACTTGTAGGTACCTAAATTAGCCACAGAACCCAATAGCTCTTTTCATAGCTACCCTACCTCTGATCATTCAAAACGTTTATATTTTTCAAACTTTTTTTTTCCACCAAAGTATGCTCCCCGGTTCGCTTACCGGTGCGCGTACCGGGCGCTCCCCCGCGAAATTTTCAAAAATTTTATTTTTTTATTTTTGCATATATCAGCGTCCTAATCCCCCCTCAGAAAACCTAGACGGTCACAAAGTGTCTACTGTGCCCCCTTCTACCCATTCCGAACATTGTTTGTCCTCCATCTTATGTCTCAATTCTACCGATACACAAAATGGAGGACTCCCATAACGCTGCCGGTTCGCGTACCGAGGAGCGCACCGGTAAGCGCTCGATAAAAAAAGGTGGGAAAGTAATTTACAGAAAAACCACTACAGACACTTTCATCAAATATAGAATAGGCCCTACTACATAGCAGTCCCTACCATTTACCCAAATTTGATGGAATTCCATTGAGAACATTATACTGTAAGCCTGACTAAATATCCTGAGGTAAATTACCTAACAAAAACACTTATAAAGTGTTAGAATTGACAACCAATCAAAATACTACTTTCAATATCTTCTATTATTTCATGACATTTGATTGGTTATGTACCTGAATATATATAAAGAAAGAGAGAGAAACACAGCCAGTTTGACTACTACTTCCTGAAGTACATATCAAGTGCATTTCAACTGAGAACTTAAACTTCTTTTGGAAAGGTAAGATGTTATTTTAAAAACTGAAGTATGTTCTGCACTTTAAGTTAATTAGGAAAACATTTTCTGATAGTTATATACTATCCCTCTGTAATACTTATAGAATAAGATAGACTTCTCTGTTTTAGTTATGGATGGAGTTAGGCTTGTCTTGTATAATTAAGAATTGACTTAGGCTTTATCACATACATTTTTTTATATTTCTACTTCCAGTCTGATACCATACACTGCCCAAAGATAAAATCACTGTTTAAAAAACCAAACTACCTGTCTGTACTTAAACCCAACAGTGCCCTATCTGTACTGATATATTTTTTTAAAATTCATTTTACAGCACAAAAATGGAAGGAGAGAAAAAAAATAACTTCGAAATTGTTGCAGAAAGCAACAAAGATACAGAAATTGACTCTGAATTCTTTGATGAAACACAGGACTTTGAACTTCTGCAATGTGTAGAATCAGTAGATTACCTAATTGAAAATGAGAAAATTTCTGACAATGAATTATTAGAAGTTCTTTTTAATTTTGAAAACGAATCAGAAAAATAAATTTATATTTAATAATTCAAAAATTGTTCATTTTTATATGTATTTTTTAAACTAGTAGCAAATTGATTATAATGTAAAATTAGACTTTAAATATACTGTGCAACTTTTTTGTGTTACATAGTAAGTTTGCTCATAGTTACTTCCTTTCTTCCACTATATTATCTCCAATGTGTATTTAACATCTCTCTATCATCTTCTGCCTCCATGGTGTTTCTGCTTTCCTGACAGACTACGCTATGAATTCCATATACCACAATAACTTCTGAAACAACATGCAAGATATCTACAAAGAAAACTGTGTATTTTTATTTTTAGACTCTGCATTGGTACCTAAATGTTGGTACTTAAATAAAAATAATTAAAAAAAAAATAAAACAAAAAGGACAATCAATAAACATAAAATATTTGAACATTCTTTTATCCTATTTTCCCAATATTACGCTTCCCGGACCGCTTCCCGGTGCGCGTACCGAGCGCTCCCCCCGCGCAAAAACGATAATAAAAATTTCCCCCCCCCCCGCGGGGCCCTTTTAAAGCCCCCTCATCAAACCTAGGGGGTCAGGGAGGATGTACTCTGCCCCCTTATGCTCATTTCCCCCTTTGTTTTTGCCATATCTTGTGTCTCGATCCTACCGAGACACAAGATGGCGGCCGCTCCGGACTGTTTAGAATGTTCACAGTCACCGGGGAGCCAATCGGCTTCTCCTAGCGAAGTTCCGTTACGCGTCAGGTACGCGAACCGGAGCGCTAACCGGAGGGCTGTTACAGATATCTCTGTTTTTTGAAACGCTAATTTCTCAAAATCCACTGGAGCACATATATTGAGACATAGCAAAGGCACGACGGGCAAACCATATCTACAATTTTGCCAAGTTTCGTGTAAATTCATTCAGCCGTTCGAGCTAAAAGTGATTCCAACCGCCCTATGGAAAAATGAATGGGAAAAACGCGTTTTGGGACCCCCCTTTTTTCTCGGCCCCCCCTTGACGAAACCCCCCCAAATTTTCAGGGGCTGCTCAGAATCAAAATGTGCCATTTTCCTGTATATATATATATATATAGTATATATATGTTGTTTTCCCTCAGAAAGACGCTGGTCACTCAAGGCTTCTTTTTTCTTGATATTTCATTTTCAATTGTACGTGCAAACTACAGCTGGCAACACTTTTCGGCTCCCTGGCCTTTGTCAATGTCAGCTACCCATAGTGACAAAATATGTTCAATCTAAAAACAGTGCATTATTATTGGCAGAATCTTAAAGCATATACATAAACAGAGAACTGTTCAAATCAATCTCAAAAGATTAAAAACGAGGCAGCCATTTTGTAGTCACATGCAGACATAGAATACATAATCTTTTGTGTTGCACATGATTAATATTTAAAGTTAATGTTAATGTTTCTTAATAAATCGGAATAGATTTGCCATTTACCATAAACTTCACAATAAAAACATGATTGCGCGTACAGTTTACAGAATCAACTATCATGATTTAAATAAATACTTGTCTCCTAATCTATGTATCTATTTACCCAATTTCTAAAGCACGAATGTTATATTAAATAAATAAATGTCGAAAATGTACTTCAAGGATGCCTGTAATCCCTCAATGATGCTAGTCATCGTGAAATGGACATTCCATTCCCAACACTGCTGTGCAACCTATATAAAACATGCATGCTTATCATGTGTGAAACCTCTTTTGTATAAACTTCCTAAAGAGGCTGCTCTAAATGTCTAGCATTGTATAGGCTGCGTATTTAGATCCTACAGTTTGTTTATTTCCGGTACTTACAAACCATGGCATGTACCAAGAGAATGTACAACAGCAGCATCAATTAACAAAATTGGCACTTAGGGGTTCATTATGATAGCGGAAGGACCACTACCGCTGGGCCGGCGGTGGCGGTCCTCCCGCCACCTGATTCCCATTTCCCCAGCCACATTAGAATGGCAGGTGAAATCAGCCTTGTTACCGCGGCGGTAACAAAGACCGCCCTTCACCCTTTCACCACAGACAATCCTCACGATTGCCTGGCGGAGCGGTCAGCATGGGTAAAATGGCGGCATTGCCTAGCCGCCACAGCCCACCAGATGACAATGCTAGCGTCAGCCAGTCTCTACCATGGAAAGGCTGGCGGAGGATGGGTTTGGGGACCCCTTGCGGGCCCCCTCTGTATGGGGGGAGGATGTATGTGCACTGGGGGTACCCATGGCACCCCCTACATTTTCATTCACAAGGTGGCACGCACCGCGTGGTGCCTGCCACGTTGTGTATGGAAATGCGCTACGTGGCATTTTGGCATTGTGTGTCCACAATGATCAGGGCCCTGAATGTGCCTGCCATAGTGGCGGGCACCTCCTAATTCACTCAGTGGGACCGCCGCCATACCGGCGGGTAGTCCCAGCACCGCAACTATCCGCCATCGTAATGAGCCCCTTAATTTTGATCTCCCTCAATTTCAATATATATGTAGTGTGTGGAGTCATCACTTGTAGTAAACAACCTCTGCAGATTTCAAGCAATGGTAGTGTCTCTGGGAAATCTTTGCTACTAAGGAGAATGGTTGTATATGTATATACGCTTAGGGAAATGGTGCCGTGGCAAAAGCAGTAAAGTTACTGCAAAGTCTAAGAGTAAATGTACACATGTGTGTAAATTTACTTTTGTGAATAGGTCCCTTATTGTTTTTGCATTGGTAATCATTAACCTTTTCCTGGTGCCATATTTCTTTATTTTTTTCAACTGTCCATACCCAGAGTAGGAACAAGGTATGAATGTTTGCTCTTTCAGACATTTCTCCTTTATATGACACTCAACATAACATTGTTAGGTCTAAAATAGCTAAAGATGAGACATTTCTATTCACATATTAGTTTTAATCATGATCAGGGGGTTTCAAAAAGGTCTCGCAAGGCAAGTTTCAGGATAGATTCCTGGATTAACCACAGTGTTGGAATGATCTTCTTTTCGAATGTGTTATGTATATTTGTTTTATAGGAAGATCTGGAATACCTGGCATGATCCAGTCTTAATGGTTCTAGGTTGCACACCTAAGAACTGAAGTATTTTTACAGTAAACTATCAGTGTAACTGTTCTTTCTTCACTCCAGCGACTTTGCCATGACATGTAACAGTAAGGTAATAGTGTCCAGCATTGTCTCCCACAATCTCTAAACTAACACAGGGGTGCCGTAGTTGCTGTGAGAGGAGTACTGACTGTCCTTGTCTGGCTGCCGCTTTGGGGAGATCTTACCGCTAATTACCGCCACTGCTTGCCGCATCGCGGTTTCTGGACGAGAATATACACTTCCCTGGGCATTTGCTGGCGCCTGCGACCTGGGGCAGCTCCTCAACTGAAGGAGATTACGCAGAGAATGCCTGCAGGGACTCACTCTACCAGGAGTCCCTGCTTCATCAACACCACCTGGTCCCGCGTTGTGACTCTGCCCACTGGATCCCTCCCTTGACATGTTAGTAGCCTGGGCACCCGCTGCATGGAGCGTGCGGGAGCATCCCGGGAGAAGCCCGGGACAAGGGCGGGACCGTCCAAGGCCGTCACAGTCCGGAGGAGGCCGGGCTGGGCCCATCCCTTGACATCTGCTACTTGGGCCTCATCGGCCAGAAGGTACTGATTATTAATATTGTAGCACAAATACCCCGATTGCATATATACCTATTAGTAACTCTTGTTAATTGGGGCCAAGAAGTTTTTGACAATGACTAAACGCAAGGGAGCTGCAGGAACTCTGGATGATTTTCTTGTCAGGGCTGACAACTATTTACCACACGAAATTGAGCTTACTGTACGGCGTTTGTCCTTGGATGCTCTAACCAGCATCCTTGGACGTTAAATCAGGGCGATACCCTTTATCCTCGTCTTTCTTTATCGCCAAACTTACAGCCACTGTCTGAGGCATCACCCTCGCCAACATGATTGATTACGGAGACTCCACCTATTGTTCCACCTAATGGCTCAAATTTCGTTGCCCGGGCACGCGCCCCCAAAACCATGGCCTCTACCAAGCTACAGGAGCCTGCAGCAAAACGGAAACGATTCATTCCACCTGTTTTAAGGAAACCCAAAATTCCTCCTAAAAATATAAGAAGCATCGTTCCTTCTGCATCCATACTAACCACCTCTTCTATTGGTATTCAGACTGATGACGCACCACCCCCACTAAGAGCAGGTAACATTATTGATGTTTTGGACTCTAGCTTGAGAACCATGTTTATGTTTATGTTTATGTTTATTAAAACTTTTATAGCGCGCTCTATTACCACGGGGTATCCTGGCGCGATATATTAAAGTTATATTAAAGCTCTTTTTGAAAAGAACATTGGTATACTACAAAAAAGATTGGATGACTTAGAACGGTTGATTACACCAGAGCCTGGTATAAATAATTTCAGAGACTGTGCTCCTCCTCCGATTATCGATCATACCTTGGTGACCATGGCAGCTAGTGTCAGTAATTCATGTACTAATGGTCAAGATGGCACCACTTTAAAACCCATTGCTGCTACTGGCCCTGGGTTGGAGGATTGTAATAAACAGCACCCTTCTTGTATATCTTCTAACGCTTAAGAACAAATTGGTTAATACTAGAGTGTTGCCCATCTGTTAACAGCCTAATACTGATGTCTTGAATCTTCCCCGGCTTCCTGCCCCTATGTCTTGGTTCTGGCAGGCGTTCCTAGTTTGTCATCTAATGGGAGGGAGTCATGGGTCAACCTACGGAACAAGTGTGTGGACTGGCTTAAGAAACATAAAGGTTTCAATCCCGCTAACTTGCATGAAATACTGATGGTGCGTAGAGTGGGGTGGGTTGGTTTATCCCACAAAAAATCATGGGGGACTGTATTGTTATTAACTTTTAGTAAGCCCCAATCGGTGCGTAATATCCTTTCCTCACGGGAGCACATTTTCAGGGCTTGTACTGACATTTGCGCCCTTCCTTTGGGCTACTTCTACAAACCCCCCAACCGCCCGCATTCTAACACACCAGCAAACCTACCTTTGGTTAATCGCTTTTCTGCTCTGTCAGATCTGGATATTCCTGACTGATAACCACATTTACAAACTTACCATCTAGAGCATGCCAATGTCTCCTGTGCCTTATCTCTTTTGTCGAACTTTAATAACCCACCCAGACTGACTAGAATAGAGGGAGCTAACAACCTAAAAGTCCTAACCTGGAATGTCGCTGGTCATCAATCCAGGTTAGAAGATGTGGAGTGGCTCAGCCTGATAAACCAGCAGGATATTGTGATGTTTCAGGAGACCTGGGCCACACAAGAATTGCACCTTAATGGGTTCCAATGCCATAACACCCTAGCTGTTAAACCAAGATTGGATCGCCCTTCTGGCGGTCTATCAACTTGGATTAACATTTCTGCTTTAGGGTGTGTTAAGAACATACCAACTGACAATTTGCACTTCCAAGCTTTTTTATATAAACGGAAAGTTTCATTATTTTTGATTAATTTTTATAACAACGATTTTAACACTTCTCCTACTAGGAATTTTCTTGATTTATTCAATTTTATTACTAATTTAGAGTCTAGGCCAGATTTTCATAAGACTTGTGGTATTCTTCTGGGTGGAAATTTTAATGCTATGCTGGCGAGTGTGGCCCCACACAACAGGCGGAATGGGCAAAGCACTTCTTGTCAAAGGGGAACTAAATTGTCCTCCTTTTTACATACCCATAACCTGCAAAATGTCATGGACACCGTTGTTAATTTCCTTCCTAATGACCAGTTAGTGCCAACTTTTAGAGGCAGGGGGTGTTCCTCAACTATTGATTATTTCTTTGCCTCACCCCGTATAGCGGACTGTCTACTAGATGGTGCTGTTATCCCAATGAGCCAAGGGGATCACAACCCTATTAGGGTTGTCATGAGTATGGAATCACGGCCCATCTTTAATAAGGAGTGTGGTGCTAGGAATCTCTCACCCTCCATAGACAAACTTTGACTCAGATGGCAGGGGATTAACATTAGGGAAGTGTTTCCTGCCATAGTCAGAGATAATTTATATCTCTTCAATTCATGCTTATTATACACAGCCCCCCATCCCAAGGCCGTCTATGATTTTGTCAAGATTTGATCAGCCTCTAAAATGTTATTATCTGTACCTTGCAGGGATATTGCACAAGATCCCAGATGGTTTAATGACGAATGCTCCAAGGCAAACAGGGAGGTGCGAAGGGCACTGTCTTTTAAACCAATCTGTTCCATTAAAATAAGAGAAGCTAGATCCAGGTATAAAGCTGCTGTTAGTAGAAGGAAAACAGAGATCTTAGAAGGTCGTGGGGCTGTTTTAGCCAGAGCCGCTGACCTAAAGAAGGGTAATACCTTTTGGTCGGCTGTTAAAGACTTACGCTCCTCTGGACAGCTCATGACCCCGATCAGTTGTACCATCACAGGTGAAGCATGGGTGAATCATTTTAATGCCATCTATGCCGCGCCCTGCCCGGAGCCGACCCCATTGTCTTTTTGCCATCCACCAAGGGTTGAAATAACTTTACCTGAAGTGGAGGATGCTATTAATCAGAGCATGGGGAGTAAGGCACCGGGCCCTGACGGCCTACCCATTGATATTATCAAAATAAACGTAGACGTCTGGGCTCCACTTCTTTTAAATGTGTTCAATAACCTTACTGTTGCTCCCCTTCCTCGTACTTGGTCAACAAGCATTATCGTCCCTATTTTTAAAAAGGGAGACTGTTCACAACCAAACTGCTATAGGCCCATCTCCCTTATCGATATTACGCTAAAAACACTTGGCAGGATCTTATACAATAAGATCCTGAGTTGAACCGAGGATAATGGTATCTTGGAACGCTGCCAATTAGGTTTCCGTAATAGGGTCGGAACCATTGAGCAGTGTCTCAATTTAAATTTAATTTTGGGGAAATATAATATTGCACGCAGATCGCCAGTCTATCTCGCCTTCATGGACCTGTCCTCTGCGTTCGATTTTGTAAATAGATCAAAGCTCTGGACAGCTCTCTTGAACTACGGATTAGATGAGCACCTTGTGCACTTCCTGGCCTATCTGCACAAAGATTTGGAAGCCTGTGTTAGTTTGGTCAGAAAGGGCTGCGTTTTAGCTCCCCTCCTCTTTATTATTTATATTAATGGTCTGCATAAAACGCTCACCCCTCTTACTCACGACGTGCCGAAAATCTTGGGCAACTCCCTTCCCGTTCTGCTTTACGCAGATGATGCAGGGCTTATGGGCCGCACCCCGAATGCTTTACATAGATTTGTTGACTATATGGAATCCCTTGACTTAAAAACTAATTTCAAGAAATCTTTTATTATGTCTTGTGGCCCTAATAAACGACAGTTAGGTAGTATCTTGGTAGGTGCAGACAAACTATGGTCCACTAATAGTTTTCCCTACTTAGGGGAGGTCTTTGCTGCGAGCAACTCCTGGACTGAGCATATTGCTCACTCCAGGAGTAGGTTCTCAAAGGCCATCAACTCAATCCTCAGCCTACCCCGTTCTAAACACACTGGTACCTTATCTGCCATTTTAAAAATGTATAAAGCCCAGTGTACCCCCGTTGCCACTTACGGCGCGGAGGTTTGGGGTGTGACCAAGTGTGGACCTATTCAATTGGAAGAGAACAGATTTCTCAGGGAGATGCTCTGTGTTCCTATCTCTACTACACAATATGTCTGTCACAAGGAGTTAAACTTCATTCGTGCTCGTCCTGCCCTGCTCTGGCTTTCTATTTGGAAGAACCCGGCGACTTCACTTTCCAGAGATATTATTACTGATTGTCGGAACTGTGATAAATGTATGAGTATCCCCTGGCTTTCTGGAGTGTATAATAGTTTTTGTAGCATCAACTATGGGAATGTTTTTATTAAGAACACTGCTGATAATCTCCCACATAAAAATGAAATAAGAATTGCTCTATACACACTGTATGATGAAGAAAGACTGGACAGGGAATCTCCTAAGATCACTGTTTCTACATATCTGGCTTTTGATTTTTTAACTTCGCCCATGCCCCACTATCTGACACTTGCAATGAGCCACTGGGTGCGGGGTTTATTATTCCGCTTGAGGGCAGGTTCAATCAAATTTGCACTTTGTTTTCCTCTTTGTCACCAGAAAGAACTTGATTCCTTGCTCTGTCCGTGCGACGGATCGAGTGGCCAATCTGCGTTGCATTTTTTATTCTTTTGTAAATTTTATATAAAATACATTAAATGGTTTTTAAAATATTAAAGCCTATTAGCTTGGAAAATGCATATTTAATGATATTAACTATGGACAATGATGAACTCATACTTCGCACTGGCACTTTTTTGCGTATAGCTGTTCGAGCTAGACTGACTATGTTTGATCTGTGAACCTGTATGTATTTTGAAAATTTACGATGCTACTTTCTTTTTTTCTTTTTTAATTGTTTTGTGACTCTTATGTTCTTTTATGTATCTGTACTTTTATGGATACTTTGTTATCCGAATAAAGTTTTATTGATTGATTGAACAGAGTTGAAATGCTGAAGCAAAGGTTACAATTCTGTATTCCCCAATGATTCCTCCAAGAAGTGCAATATATATGCATACTTAATCGATGCTTTAGATGCAAATATGTCATCCCAGGTACTTGCAACACAACACAGCATGGTAATACACTACAATACATCATTGCACCATGCTACAACACTACACCATAACACACACAAAGCTGCACTACTGTAAAGCAGGTCACTGCAAAACTGTACAAGACTATAATACACTGCAAACATGTGATATAACACTGCATTATCGCACTATAACTTATTTATACTGTACACTACAGCACGCACTGCTCTGCACTGCAACCCAATACAACCTAACATATTACAGCAATACTTTACACTACACAGTCCTTTACAGTACAGTAAAGCACACGTCACAATACAACACTACAATATACCACAATGTTAGACAACCACATATGTAGCTAAACCTCACTGCCTCTCATTGCCTTAAATGCCATGTAAAATAATGAAGACTGACAGATACCTTTTTTCGATGTTCCAGGATTTTACAGCAAGATAAAATGGTCTCATCTGGTTCGACAGAAGCAGACGTATCCAAAAAACCCATAAGGGTTTCTAGGTCCAAGCGCCGGATCGATTCCGTCAGTCGAACTGTAATGACAACCCCAAGAAATAGACACATGTACGAATATTGTCCAGACAGATGTTGTTCAACATTCTTTAGTCATTTAGAAAAGAGTATCATAAGACATTCTTAACTCGCAGCACAATCTGCATGAATTTTTCAAGAAAGGACAGATGTCCATGATGCATTTGTTCTTGCGCAAATTATGTTGTATGTTATTTTCTTATGGATTTATCACATATGGAATGCAAGTGTTATGCTCTTGATATATGTGCTTATGAACTACTGGTAAAAATAACATTGGCAAAGCCAATAGATCTTAACCCCTAAATAGGTTTGCCACCTTTCCAAAAAAAATGTCACCATTTGTTGTTGGTTTAAGAGCCTGTAAAGGCCCAAAATAGGACTTTAAACAAAATCGTATGTATTCATTTGTAAAATGGCTCTTCTGTCTTAGTTTAAGTGAATTATTTGTCATGGATGATTTACTCATGTCTAGAACGCAGATAAGGGCTTAAAATTCCTGCATTAGGTGAGTTTGCTTATTTTTATTTCAACTGAGACATTAAAATGATGGTGGCTCTGCTAGGGAGCAAGTTAGGTGGCAACCCTAAACCTGAACCATATTGGATTTTCCAATTATTTTTAGGTGACTTCTGTGGATGCACATGCATTCCTGGTTGTCAGCTTTGAAAGGATATTTTATGCTTTAACCCCTCGCTGCTAGGCCTCCCCCCCCCTCCCTACGCTAAGCCTTTGGCTAATTGGGGTAGTTCGCGCTTAGGCCCCTGTAACGTTTTGACCACATACGGTATGCATGCCAAATCTGCCTCCTTTTTTTCCAACATCATGGGAATTCAAAAGGTGCCCCAGGTTTTTGGATTCCCTTTGAGGGGATCCAGAAATTAGAAAAAATACAGCAAAATGTTATGTTTTTGGGGAAAAATGGGCTACAAATGAAAGCGTCTGATTTTTTCCCTGCAAATGGTATAAAAAAAAGGGTTGTGATGCTGAAATCACCATCTTCCCAGCTTTCAGGCACAAGCAGACTTTTGTCAGAAAACCAAAATGTTTTACACAGTTTTTGTCATTTTTCTGGGACATAGCCTATTTTTGGTATTTTTTGTGCTTTCAACCTCTTTCCAGTTAATGGTAGAAATGGGTATGAAAGCAATAATGGATCCTGGAAAGCTATACATTTTAGATAAGTGGGCAAAATTCTGAATTCAGCAAGGTGTCATTTGTGTAGATCCTTCAAGGTTTCTTTGTAGAGACTAACCGTTGAATATAGGAAAGATTGAAAATTAGTGGGAAAAAAACAGCCATTTGTGTCAACGTTTTAACCTGTAACTGAGCAGGGTCTTGCAATGTTTTTTTAGTATGTACCTAGCAATTCATTTGGGAAAATACATACATGGAAAAATCGGTATGAAAGACACCTATGTATTTCTGAAATTGCAACAAAATATAGAGGGGCAGATTTACAAGCCCCGTAAGCCACATTTGTGCTGCTGTTGCGTCACTTTTATGACGCAGCAGCAGCGCAAAGCCAGCACCATGCTGATGGGTATATACAACATGACACATCTAGGGAGATGCATCACATTGTAAAGCCCTGCACCACATGAGGGCGCTCTGGCATGGGGGGGGGGGGGGGGCGCACCGGCGCAGGAACGCCTCAGTAACATTTACGGCCATGCTGCGTCAAAACCCTACGCCTGCTTGAAGCAGGCGTAAGGATTGATGCAGCATGTTAGGCATAGGGGCACCCAGAGCCTCGCTGGAGCTGAGTCGCTCTTGCGACGTGACTCCAGCAATGCACTGCCTTTCCGCCAGGGGATGCAACACGCATCTGACCATCTGGGGCGCCACGGTGCAGTGGTGGTGCACGGATGGTTTGGCTTGTTGCAACTGTTCTGGCGCATCCCTACTGATTAGCAGAGATGTACCAGAAGTTGTAAATCTGCCCCAGAGTTTAGAAACAGTATATATTTGCGCATTTCCGAAATTGTTAGTACCCATACTAGTATGAGAATTACGGGCCATTTTTCAAAATCACTTCTTTTTTCACATTGTCTTTCATTTGGAAGGCAGAAATGCATCAAAAATCTATAGGTAATAACAGTTGCTCTACAATTCTGTGTTACTGTAAGTCTCCCGATAAAAATGGTACCTCACTTGTGTATGTAGGCCTAGTGCCCGTGACAGGAAATGGCTCAAAATGCAACATGGACACTTTCTTTTAACAGTGAAAACTGACCCTTTTTTGTAAATTTCCATCGCTGTAGATTTTGAACCCTAGCTCTGCTGGCACATAGGGAAACCTAGCAAACCTACACATTTTTTTAAATTAGACTAAGGGGAATCCAGGACTTGACTGGCTCTCACCAGGTTCTATTACCCAGACCCCCTTGCAAACCTAAATATTTGTAAACAAACCCAAATGTTCCTCACATTTCTGTGGTGGAAAGTTCAGGAATGGGCGTAAATCCACAAAATTCCCCCCACTTCGAGTTCCCCAAAGTCTTCTGAGAAAAATGTGTAGGTAGGCCTCATGCCCGTGACAGGAAATGGCCCAAAATGCAACGTGGACTCACTACATTTTTGCAGTGAAAACTGACCCTTTTTTTGCAAAGTGCCTAGCTGTAGCTTTTGAATCCTAGCTCTGCCGGTACCTATGGAAACTGAGCAAATCTATACTTTTTTTAAAGCAAGATACCTAGGGGAATCCAGGATGGGGTGACTTGACTGGCTCTCACCAGGTTCTATTACCCAGAATCCCTTGCAAACCTAAAGATTTGTAAAAATAACACATTTTCCTCACATTTCTGTGATGGAAAGTTCTGGAATATGCGTGGATACATGATATCCCCTCCACCCAGCATTCCTCAAAGTCTTCCAAGAAAAAGGTACCTCACTTGTGTGGGTAGGCCTAGTACCCACAACAGGAAATGGCCCAAAATGCAACGCGGACACACCACCTTTTTTGCAAAGTGCCTAGCTGTAAGATTTTGAACCCAGCTCTGACGGCATCTAGGGAAACCTAGCAAACCTATACATTTTTTATAACTAGACACACAGGGAAATCTAGGATGGGGTGACTTGCTCATACCAGGTTCTGTTACCCAGAATCCCTTGCAAACCTAAAAATGTGTAAAAAAACACATGTTCCTCTTATTTCTGTGGTGGAAAGTTCTGGAATTTGCGTGGATCCACAAAAGTCTGCTCACCCCATATTCTTCAAAGCCTTCCGAGAAAAATGATACCTCACTTGTGTGGGTGGGCCTAGAGCCCACAACAGGAAACGGAAAAAAAACTCAATGAGGACACACCACATTTTCATAGTGAAAACTGACCCTTTTTTTGCAGCGTGCCTAGTTGTAGGTTTTGAACCCTAACTCTGCCTGCTACTAAGGAAACCTAGCAAACCTATACATTTTTGAAAATTAGACACCAAGGGAATCCAGGATGAGGGGACTTGACTGGCTCTCACCAGGTTCTGTTACCCAAAATCCCTTGCAAACCTCAAAATGTGTAAAAAACACATTTCCCTCACATTTCTGAGGTGGAAATGTTCTGAAACCTGTGTGGATCCACAAAATTCCACCCACCCAGCATTCCCCAAAGTCTTCTGAGAAAAATGGTACCTCACTTGTGTGGGAAGGCATTGTGCCCGCAACCAGAAATGGCCCAAAACGCAACGTGGACACACCACATTTTACAGTGGAAACTAAAACTATTTTGCAAAGTGCCTAGCTGTAGACTTTGAACCCTAGCTCTGCCGGCACCCAGGGAAACCTAGCAAACCAATACATTTAAAACTAGGCACCCAGGGGTATCCAGGATGGGGTGACTTGTCTCGCTGTCTGGCTCTCACTAGGTTCTGTTACCCAGAAACCCTTGCAAACCTCAAAATGTGTTTTTAAAAAAACACATTTCCCTCACATTTCTGTGGTGGAAAGTTCTGAAATCTGCATGGATCCACAAAATTTCACCGACCGCGTTTCCTAAAGTCTTCCGAGAAAAATGGTACCTCACATTTGTGGGTAGGCCTAGTGCCCGTGACAGGAAACGGCCCAAAATGCAACGTGGACACACCACATTTTCACAGTGAAAACAGACCCTTTTTTTCAAAGTTCTAGTTCTAGTTCCTAGTTCTAGGACACCCCCGCGCCGCACGGCCACCAGCTGCTGCGTGTGTCTCCCCGCCTTGTGCCTCACTGCCCCGGCTCCGCCGCGTGACCACGCCCCCTGCCACCGAGCGGCGTGGTCTGTGCTAGCTTCCTGGCCTGTGTACCTGTCTCTGTTGTTGTCATTCGATTTGTATTGATTTGTATTGACTTGTAAGCTGTTCTGTTGAATTGTTTTATTCCCCCATTTGTGCCTGTTTTGCCTTCGTTTTTTGCCGTCCCCGTCTCATCCCTCCCCGCTTCCCGCCATCACCGCTAGCCCCGCCCCTTTCTTTGTGTACCCTCCCCGCTCCCGCCTCCCAGCTGCTCCGCCCCCCGCGCACTTGGCCATATATGGCGACCGTGCGACGCAGGTGAGTGTGACCTAGTTCTAGGACACCCCCGCGCCGCACGGCCACCTGCTGCTGCGTGTGCCTCCCCGCCTTGTGCCTCGCTGCCCCGGCTCCGCCACGTGACCACGCCCCCTGCCACCAAGCGGCGTGGTCTGTGCTAGCTTCCTGGCCTGTGTACCTGTCTCTGTTGTTGTCATACGATTTGTATTGATTTGTATTGACTTGTAAGCTGTTCTGTTGAATTGTTTTATTCCCCCATTTGTGCCTGTTTTGCCTTCGTTTTTTGCCGTCCCCGTCTCATCCCTCCCCGCTTCCCGCCATCACCGCTAGCCCTGCCCCTTTCTTTGTGTACCCTCCCCGCTCCCGCCTCCCAGCTGCTCCGCCCCCCGCGCACTTGGCCATATATGGCGACCGTGCGAACGCGCAGCGGTCACGCGCAGTGGGCGCGCCGATTGTGCGCCGAAGGCACGCCAAAGGTAAGCCCGTCTACGCCCGTCCGCGCCTGGACCGCGCCCAGTGCCAGGACCCCTGGCCCATGGGGACCCCGACCGACCCGCCTGACGTACACCGCCGCCACCCTCATTGCTCTCAACACCGGCCGAACCCCAGGATGCTACCGAGCCACCCCACGTCGCCCCCACGGACCCTTCAGCTGTCACGCATGCAAGTTCACCTGCATCCGGACCTGCCCTGCACCAGCACCCGCCAAGCCGAACACCAGCAGCAACCACATCAAGTGCATCCTGCTCAACACCCGCTCCGTCCACAGACACGCCATCGAACTCTGGAACCTCCTAGACACCACAGCCCCTGACGTTGCCTTCCTCACGGAGACCTGGATGAACGCCTCCTCAGCGCCCGACATCGCCATCGCCATCCCAGAGGGCTACAAGATCACCCGGAGGGACCGCACCGCCAACCAGGTGGGAGGAGGCATCGCCATCATCCACAGGAACACCATCCGTGTCACGACCAGCACCGACAACACCCTAACCACCGCCGAACACCTGCACTTCCAGATCCACACCGACCCGAAGACCACCCTCAGAGGCACCCTGATCTACCGACCCCCGGGGCCACGCACTCAATTCAGCGAGGACATCGCCGAATTCATCAGCCCGCACGCCCTCCCCTCCGCTGACTACATCCTCCTGGGGGACCTCAACTTCCACCTGGAGAACAACAACGACCGCAACACCAGCACCCTGCTCGACAACCTCCCAAACCTTGGACTCAAGCAACTGGTGAGCACCCCCACCCACCTCGCCGGACACACACTCGACGCCATCTTCTCATCCAGCAAAGACATCGCTTTTAACCACGCCACAGAACTCCACTGGACGGACCACAGCTGTGTCCACTTCACCTTCGAAAGAACGACGATCCACCACCACCAGCAACAGGTCGCCCGTAGAAGCTGGAACAAGATCACCGCCGACCAGCTCGCCGCCTCCCTGAGCCAGCACCCTCCGGCCAGCTCAGCGAACCCCAGCCAGGCCGCCGACAACCTCACGAAGTGGATCAGCAACTGCGCAGACGTACTCGCCCCTATGAGGACCCCGCCCAGCAGACCCGGCAGCAAGAAAGCCCCATGGTTTACCGACGAACTCAAGAGCTCCAAGAAGAACTGCCGAGCCCTTGAGAAAGTCTGGAGAAAGGAACCCACACCGGACAACAGGACCACCCTCAAGCTCGCCACCCGGAAGCACCACCAACTGATCCGCGCCACCAAGAAAACGGCTTTCAAGAACCGACTGGACAACAACGCACACAACTGCAAGGAACTCTTCAAAATCGTGAAAGAGCTCTCCAACCCCAACGCCGGAAACAACGACATCACCCCATCGCAATACCTCTGCAACTCCCTCGCCTCCTACTTCCACAACAAGATCACGGACATACACAACAGCTTCAGCACTCAACCGACCCACGCCACGACCACAGCAACGCCGCCCACCACCACCCTCCGAGCCTGGACTCCGATCAGCACTGAAGACACCATCCGCATGATGAACTCCGTCCACTCTGGATCTCCAACCGACCCCTGCCCTCACCACGTCTTCAACAAAGCCGACGCTGTCTTCGCACCCCACCTGCGGGACATCATCAACACCTCCTTCAACACCGCCACCTTCCCCGAGAGCTGGAAGCACGCCGAACTCAGCGCTCTACTCAAGAAACCCACAGCAGACCCCACCGAACTCAAGAATTACCGCCCCATCTCGCTACTCCCGTTTCCAGCCAAAGTCATCGAGAAGACCGTCAACAAACAGCTGGCCGCCTTCCTCGAGACGAACGGATCCCTCGACCCCTCACAGTCCGGCTTCCGAGCCAACCACAGCACCGAGACCGCCCTCATCGCCGCCACCGACGACATCCGAGCCCTGATGGACAACGGAGAGACAGCGGCCCTCATCCTCCTAGACCTCTCCGCAGCTTTCGACACGGTCTACCACCGCACCCTAGTGCAGCGCCTCGGCAACGTCGGAATCCAGGAGAAGGCACTGGAATGGATCGTCTCCTTCCTCGACGGAAGAACGCAGAGAGTCCGCCTACCACCGTACAAGTCAGAGGCAACCGAAGTCATCTGCGGCGTCCCTCAAGGATCCTCGCTGAGCCCTACCCTCTTCAACGTCTACATGTGCCCCCTCGCGGCCATCGCACGTCAACACAACCTCAACATAAACTCCTACGCCGACTACACCCAGCTGATCCTCTCCCTGACCAACGAGCCCGCCGCCGCCAGAGCCAACCTGCACGAAGGGATGAAAGAGATAGCCGAGTGGATGACGACCAGCCGCCTGAAACTGAACTCAGACAAGACGGAGGTCCTCATCCTGGGCTCCTCGCCCTCCGCCTGGGACGACTCCTGGTGGCGCCCCGCCCTGGGCACCGCACCCAAACCGACGAACCACGCACACAACCTGGGCTTCATCCTGGACTCCTCCCTCTCCATGACCAGGCAAGTCAACGCCGTCTCCTCGTCATGCTTCAACATCCTGCGCATGCTTCGGAAGATATTCTGGTGGATCCCCACGGAGACCAGGAAGACCGTCACCCAGGCCCTCGTCACCAGCCGACTGGACTACGGCAACGCCCTCTACGCCGGAACCACCGCCAAGCTCCAGAAGAAACTCCAGCGGATCCAGAACACCTCAGCCAGACTCATCCTCGACATCCCACGAAACAGCCACATCTCCGGACACCTGAGAGACCTGCACTGGCTCCCCGTCAACAAAAGAATCACCTTCTGGCTCCTCACACACGCACACAAAGCCCTACACGATCAAGGCCCGAGCTACCTCAACAACCGTATCAACTTCTACGCTCCCAAACGCCACCTCCGATCAGCCAGCCACGCCCTCGCCGCCGTCCCACGCATCCGGAGAGCGACAACAGGAGGAAGGTCCTTCTCCTACCTGGCCGCCAAGACCTGGAACTCCCTCCCGGCCGACCTGCGCCTTACCCAAGACCACCTCTCCTACAGGAAGAAGCTCAAGACCTGGCTGTTCGAGCAGTAACGGCACCCCCCCCCCCCCACCCCCCCAAGCGCCTTGAGACCCTATGGGTAGGTAGTGCGCTCTATAAATGTCTTTGATTGATTGATTGAAAGTGCCTAGCTGTAAATTCTGAACCCTAACTCTGCCTGCACCTAGGGAATTCTAGCAATCCCATACATTTTTAAAAACTAGACACCCAGTGAAATCCAGGATGAGGTGACTTGACTGGCTCTCACCAGGTTCTGTTACCCGGAATCCCTTGCACACCTCAACATGTGTAAATAAAACTAATTTTCCTCACATTTCTGTGGTGCAAAGTACTTAAATCTGTGTGGATCCACAAAATTCCACCCACTCTGCCTTCCCAAATTCTTCAGAGAAAAATGGTACCTCACTTGTGTGGTTAGGCATAATGCCCACAACAGGAAACGGCCCAAAACGCAACGTGGATACACCACATTTTACAGTGGAAACAAACTATTTTACAAAGTGCCTAGCTGTAGATTTTGAACGCTAGCTCAGCCGGCACCTAGGGAAACCTAGCAAACCAATATATTTTTAAAAACTAGGCACCCAGGGGAATCCAGGATGGGGTGACTTGTCTGGCTCTCACTAGGTTCTGCTACCCAGAATCCCTTGCAAACCTCAACATTTGTCAAAAAAACTAATTTTCCTTACAATTCTGTGGTGATAGTTTTGAAATCTGTGTGGATCCACAATATTCCACCCACAATGCGTTCCCCAAGGTTTTTCTGAGAAAAATGGTACCTCATTTGTGTGGGTAGGCCTTGTTCCCGCAACAGGAAACGGTCCAAAATGCAACGTGGACACAACACATTATCACTGTGAAAACGGACCCTTTTTTTGCAGAGTGCCTAACCGTAGAGTTTGAACCCTAGCTTTGCCTGCACCTAGCGAATCCTCTCAAACCTATACATTTTTTTAAACTAGACACCCAGGGAAATCCAGGATAGGGTCACTTGGTTGGCTCACCCCAGGTTCTGTTACACAGAATTCCATGCAAACCTCAAAATAAAAAAACACAATTTCCTCACATTTCTGTGGAGGAAAGTTCTGGAATCTGTGTGGATCCACAAAATTCCACCAAACCCTCATTCCCCAAAGTCTTCTGAGAAAAATGGTACCTCACTTGTGTGGGTGAATCAAGTACCCGCAACACGCAAGGTCTCAAAAGCTATTGAGGCGACTTCAAAATTAACTATCACAAAACCACCTAGTTTGGCAAGGGGGGGTCCCATGAGTTTTTGGCCCCGGGCTCGGCGGCCATCTAGGGAAAATACCAATCCCACACAATTCTAAAAACTAGAGACCCTGAGGATTCCAGCAAGATATTTCTTGCGTGCGTCCCCGAGGATTTCTCTACAGAGAATCCCCTACAAACCTCAAATTTAGATGAAAAAAACACTTTTTTCTCAAATTTCTGTGTGGGAAAGTTCTGGAAACTACATGGATCCACAAATTTCCTTCTATACAGCATTCCCCCAGGTCTCTCAATAAAAATGGTACCCTTACTCACATGGGTGGGTCAAGAACCCAAAACCTATTGAGGCGACATCAAAATTACCTATCACAAAACAACCTGGTTTTGTTTGGTGGGTCCCGTGAGTTTTTGGCCCCGGGCTCCGTGGACACCTAGGGAAACCTACAACACTCACACATTTCTGAAAACTAGACACATGGGGGAGTCCTCCAAGGTATGGCTTGCATGGGTTCCCCAACATTTCCCTACACAGAATCCCATGCAAACCTCAAATTTTGTTTCAAATATCTATTTTTCCTCACATTTCTGTGTGGAAAGTTGTAGGATCACAGGGTTGACACAAATTTCCTATCACCCAGCATTCCCACATGTCTCCCGATAAGAATGGAACCTTACTTTTGTGGGTAGGCATAGTGGCTGCAACAGGAAATGGCCCAAATCGTACTGTGGAAACTTCAAAGTTACCTATAACAAAAAAACGACCTGGTTTTGGAGGGGGACACCTGGGATTTTTGCCCCGGGCTTGCGGCTATCTAGGGAAACCTACCAAACCCATACATTTCTGAAAACTAGACACCTCGGGGAGTCTAATGAGCTATGGCTTGCATGGATCCCCCAAAGTTTCCCTACCCAAAAATCCCTGCAAACCTCAAATTTAGCTGAAAAAAAACACATTTTCTACATATTTTTGTGAGGAAACATAGTGGTAGCACAAACGGCCTACCCCAGAGCGTTTTCAATAGTGTCTCAAGTAAAATGATACCTCACTTGTGTGGGTGTCCAAAGCAGAAGTGGCTAAAACGTATTTTTTAAAAAATGTAGCACTTGGAATTCTTGGTGCTATACACTTTTTTCCTATGTCTTGGGCTCTTCCCAGTCAGAGGCCCTTGCCCCACCCAAACAAGTGAGGTATAATTTTACTCGGGAGACTGAGGGGAACGCTGTGGGCTAGGACATATGTGCCGGCACAGTGATTCCACCCAAAAATATGTGGAAAATTTGTTTTTTTCAGCTAAATTTGAGGTTTGCAGGGAATTCTAGGTAGGAAAAGGTTGGGCGACCCATGCAAGCCATACCTCGCTGGACTTTCCAGGGTTTCTAGTTTTCAGAAATGTGTGGTTTGGCATTTTTCCAAGATGGCCGCTGAGCCCAGGGCCAAAAGCCAAGATGACCCCCCCCCCCTTGCAAAACCAGGTTTTTTTGTGATAGGTAATTTTGATGTCTCCTCAATATGCTTTGGGCCCTTGCCTGTTGCGGGTACTTGCCCCACCTATGTGAGTGAGATATAATTTTTATCAGGAGACCGGGGGAGTGCTGGGTGGTAGGGAATTTGTTGATCCACGTAGATTCCAGAACTTTCCCACACAGACAATTTTAAAAAAAGTTATTTTTTCAGCTAAATTTGAAGTTTGAAGGGCATTGTGGGTAGGAAATCGTTAGGGGACCCACGCAAGCTATAACTTGCTGCACTCCTCCGGGTGTCTAGTTTTCAGAAATGTGTGGGTTTGGTAGTTTTCCAAGATGGCCATCGAGCCGGGGCCAAAAACCCAGGTGACTCATCTTGCGAAACCAGGTTGTTTTGTGAAAGGTCATTTTGATGTCGCCTTAGTACGTTTTGGGCCCTTGCCTGTCGCGGGTACTTGACCCACCCTAGCAAGTGAACTACCATTTTTATTGGGAGACCTGTGGGAACGCTGGGTGGTAGGAAATTTGTGGATCCACATAGATTCCAGAACTTACCCGCACAGAATTTTGAGAAAAAAATGATTTTTTCATCAAAATTTGAGGATTGCAGGTGATTCTGGGTAGGAAAATGTTAGGAGACCCACGCAAGCCATACCTCCCTGGACTCCCCTGGGTTTCTAGTTTTCAGAAATGTGGGGTTCTGTAGGTTTCTCTAGATGGCTGCCAACTCGGGACCAAAAACTCAGCTGCCCCTATGTATCCGAAAATTACCTTGTTTTGCAAGGGGGTGTTCACATGAGTTTTTGGTCCCGGGCTTGGCGGCCATCTAAGGAAACCTACCAAACCCACACATTCCTAAAAACTAGACACCCGGCGGAGTCCATTGAGGTATGGATGCATGGATCCCCTTACATTTTCCAACGTAGAATGGCTCTCACCAGTTTCTCTTACCCAGAATCCCTTTCAAACCTCAAAATGTGTCAAAACCAAATTTTCTTCACATTTATGTGGTGGAAAGTTCTTAAATCTGTGTGAGTGCCAGACACGTCACCCCATCCTGGATTCCCCTGGGTGTCCAGTTTTTTAGAATGTATAGGTTTACTACGTTTCCCTAGGTGCCGGCAGAGCTAGGGTTCAAAATCTACAGCTAGGCACTTTGCAAAATAGTGTCAGTTTGCACTGTAAAATGTGGAGCATCCACGCTGCGTTTTGGGCCGTTTCCTGTTGTGGGCACTAGGCCTACGCACACAAGTGAGGTACCATTTTTCTCAAAAGACTTTAAGGAACGCAGGGTGGGTGGAATTTTGTGGATCCAAACAGATTCCAGAACTTTCCACCACAGAAATGTGAAGAAAATGTGTTTCTTTTCACAAAGTTTGAGGTTTGCAAGGGATTCTGGGTAACATAAACTGATGAGAGCCAGACAGGTCATCCTATCCTGGATTCCCCTTGGTGTCTAGTTTTCAAAAAGGTACAAGTTTGATAGTTTCCCCTATGTGCCAGCTGCGCTAGGGCCCAAAATCCACAGGTAGGCACATTGCTAAAGAAAAATAGTCTAGTTGGCTTTCTGCCACCCTGGGGGGAATCGGAGGGGGGGGGGGGAATTTGCCCTGAAATGTCCCCAAGGGGAGCAGAAAGACTCAGGCTAATTGTGGAGGGGTGGGGTCATTGGTATGCTCATTCTGGGCAGCCTCTATCCATGCAGCCAGGGTAGTCGCTGGTGCCTAGTGGGCTTTCTGCCCAGCCAGGGCAGATAAGGGGCCACTGCCCCATCTGCCCCCGGGGGAGCACAAAGACTGGAATTTCGCTGTGGTGGCGGTATTGTCATGCCCATTCTCAGCAGCCCCCCCCCCCCCCTACATGAATACAAAAAAATCCCTGGTTTCTAGTGCGCTTTCTGCCCCATGGGGGGGGGGGCAGATTTGGGGCTACTGCCCCCATATGCTCCCCAGGGGGGCAGAAAGACTGGATTTTTTGTGGGCGAGGTGGGGGTATTGGCATGCCCGTTTTGGGCAGCCCCCACCCCTGATTCAAATTGGCAAAAAAATCCCTGGTGTATAGTGAGCTTTTTTCCCTTCTGGAGGGGCAGATTGGGGGCTACTGCCCCATCTACCCACCAGGGGTGCAGAAAGGCTGTAATTATAGCAGGGTGGGGCATTGACATGCCCATTTTGGGCAGCCCCACCCTAATTAAAAATTTCCCTCAAAAATCCCTAGTTTCTAGTGGGCTTTTTGCCCCCCCTGGGGGCTGATTGGGGGCTATTGCCCCATTTGCCCCCAGGGGGACATAAAGGCTGTAAGTATGGCAGGGGGCATTGGCATGTCGTTTTAGGCAGTCTCCACCCTAATTAAAATTGTCCCAAATAAATCGCTGGTGTCTAGGGGGCTTTCTGCCCCCAGGGGGGCAGATTGGTGGCTACTGCCCCTATTTGCCCCCCAGGGGGTGCAGAAAGACTGTAATTGTGGCAGGTGATGGGGTCATTGGCTTGCCTATTTTGGGCAGCCCCACCCTAATTAAAATGACCCCCAAAAATCCCTAGTGTCTAGTGGGCTTTCTACCCCGAGGGGCAGATTGAGGACTACTGCCCCATCTGTCCCCCAGGAGGGGCAGAAAGTCTGTAGTTATGGCCGGTGTGGGGGCATTGGCATGCATGTTTGGGCAACCCCCACACTCATTGAAATTGCCGCAATAAAAATCCCTGGTGTCCAGTGGGCTTTCTGCCCCCCATGGGGGCAGAAAAACTGAATTTGGCCAATATTTTTGCCCCTCCTGGGGCAATCCCCAAGCAGGGATCCACTGGGGAGATTCCCCCCTTTCCAATGATACCTCTTCCGTCTTTCTACGTGCTCAGGGGGCTGAGATAGACCCCTGAGCACATAGAAAGTAAAACTGAAATGAGCCTAAAGGCTCATTTCAGTTTCGGTTTCTGTGAAATGACGTCAGCGCAACGTGCGCTGATCACCATTTCATAGAAACCACGGGGGCCTCTGGAGCTGGGGAAGCTCTTCCCCAGCTCTCTAGGCTTTGGGGAAGAAAAAGAAATCCCTCTGGTGCCTGCACATGAGGGATTTCCGGTGCTTTGTGCCAGGGTAGCCAGGAGCCAACCTGCGCACACGAGCACCATTGAGCATGACGGCTCCCGGCCGTCGTGCACACTGAAAGGGTTAAGAAAATCCGTTCAAAGATGATATCTGCAAATGAACACACATCTATGTCAGCCATCTAAGAATGGATTTTCTTAAAGCTGATTAAAATACATTAGGAAATGTCTGTCATATTTACGTGTGCACATGGAAGTTCTGTCAGACATATTGTAATGGTTCAAAAAAATTTTATGATTATCATCTGCCAATACAACATTGAGCTGAGCTAAGAGCCCGAAGTCTCTAGAGGATGAAGGACATGTTGAGAGGGTTGTTTTAAAAAAGAGAAGGTGACGGCAGAAGATGTAGCAGCAGGAGTAAATAAGAGAAAATAATACTTCATATTCACTGCAGTGAAAGATCTGATGCATGTAGTGAAAGGAATCCTGCCATACAATCAAAACAGAGTGAGAAGAAAAGGCTTGAATGAGAGACAAACACAATAAGAGGGAGGAAAACAAGACAAGAAAACCATCCAAACATGATCAAGGAACTGACAGAAGGACTACTCTATGTTTTGTATTGCTCAATTGGGCTTCATTAATAAACAGCTAACACGAAAGAGGCCCCAAAAAGCCCCAAAACTAGGGAGTCAGCCAAACTCCCTTTTCTAGGTTATTCGGGCAGGTGGAACAACTCATTGAAGTTTTTGAGTGATGAACTAGTCAGTGGTGGCATATGGCATGTTATCATAATGATGCCATGGAGCCCTTAGTTGCATATGGTGGCTGGCAATTGGCCCTCTCTTCCAACTGTTTGGAAGGGTTTGACCAGTGCTCAATTTATCTTGGCAAGTCAACATGATGTGTAAAGGGTAATTTGGGGGTAGAGTTACATGATGAAAGTGGGCTGATTATTCATCCTGATAAGAAAGTTAAGTTAAATTTGTCAGAACTTAAGTAAGATAAGCAGTGAACGATGTAAAAGATTCTGTAAATAAGAACAGTGAGATAAAATAGAATTAGACAATATGCAGGTAGGTGTGGCTCCCTGAGGATCCTGTATACCCATGAGGACAAATGACCAGTATTTCATTAAGAAGGAAGCAACACGTAGGTCAGATGAGGGGGGGCAGTAGGACCTCTCTGAGTACTGAACACTAGATCATTGGACAACATGTAGTCACACCTCATGACAGAGGACCAGTAAGCAATGAACTAATGAGGAAAGGGCAAAAATTAGAAACATAAGTGTGGGAAAGGGAGATAATTATATAGCAAAGTAAAAGTGGAATGATTTGTTCCCTTCAAATATATTTTGATGAAAAACTTGTGAACACTCAAATGAATGACTTAAAAACATCCTATCATAAATTTCATATATCAACTTTTTCTAAACTCAAAACCTAAATAAAGGGGTACAAAGCCAAATGTTTGGTATTTTGCATTGCAAGTTTAGGTTGTCTTATATTTATTTAAATGCCTCAGCTACAGCTGAGTTTCTCTGCATGTTAAAATATATTTAAAGCATTTGAATAGTGCACATTTTGTCTTTGTTGATTTTCGTTTTTATCAGCAATCACATATCATGTGTGTGCTCCATGTCATAGGCCTGTCTCACAAATTGCACTCTTGATGGACCAGGAGGGGTGACCAAAGCACTACCCTAATAGTGCTGGAAGGCCACTGCCTTGACCCAGAGTTAAGCTCTGTGGCGGCAACCTACTGGGTAGATGATGATAGGAGTGAACAGGTCATTTTTACCCTGTGTCACTGGAGTTAGGTCTGCAGGCTCACTCCCCATTTTAAAAGTTCCACTGCTGTGTGCCTAACTGACCCTCGTGCTACTTGCCTAAAGTGCTGCGTTGGAGTGGTGACTCTGCACTGGTTATATGTGTGCTTGGAAATGGTACAGTACGGGGATAGAGCAGTGCTGTGAAGAACATGCATGGGGAGCGCATGTACTGGGTGTATGTTGGCAGTGTGAAATACATAATATGAGAGATGTAGTGCTGTGCAGTGCATGCACAGTGAAAACATGTGCTGGGTATTTGGGTGCTTGCGAAAAGCATAACACATGAAAGGTTAAGTGTTGTGCAGTATGCGTATGATGAATAAGTGCGCTGGCTGTGTGTGTTTTTAAGTAGAACATCATTGCACAACAAAGAAAGGCTACTGTAATGAACAGTGCCCAGAGTGAATGTGTTTGCTGAATGTATGTGTGCCTGTGAGGATACTATGCATGAATGTAGCAGTACTGCATAGAGTGTGCACTGTGTTCACACACTGTGTGTAGTGGGCCTGAAAAGGTACATTACATGGAGGACCCTGGGTTCCAATTGGGAAGCCTCTGCCTACCTAATGAAGACATTACAATTATAGGAATGCCCCAGACAGCTTTGCTTAATGCTGCGTTCCTGTGAGCAGGTGGGGACACATTGGAGAAGGCAGAGAGAGACACCCGCCCCCCAGTCACTGTGAAATGGCGAATGGGGGATAACTCCAACCACTTTAGACGAAAGAGGGTGCTACAGGGATTTACCTGTTAAAAACTGGAGCCCTAACCTCAAGAGAATTATTATTGCTTGTCAATGCTGAAATACATTTTTGAATGCGTAGAGTTAAAAAGAAAATAATACTTTTTAATATAAAAACAAAACATTGATTTAATGACAATATTAGTTATGAGTCGTGCTAAACAACCTGTTTCTACACTTCCCCTATGATGGAGCCTTTGACTGATTATCTACAGCTATCACAGAGAGTCAAGTGCGGAAGGGGTACTAGGCCCAGTTTCTCAGGGTCCATAGTAGGTCGGAATATAGGAGATCAGGAGTAAATTACCTCAACCACTACGATTGAGCCCATGAGCTCATGCATACCCTGTGGCCCTCTGAAAGAAGTCCTGACACTGTTACTCTTAATTTCTATAATCAAACTCCTCAAATATTATCTCATGTTAAAGTCCCCGGCATACAAGACACCAGACCCCATGAACTGTCTAACCTATCCAATAAGGCCTTGATTGGAGTTCTTTGTATTGCACACCATTAGTATTTGTCACCGACATTTGGCAGCATGCATTCACAGGCCACAATACCCGTGATCATTTTAAGTGTCGTCTTTAGGATTTTTTGGGTCCTTGGCAAAACATGGTTTAAGGGCCCCTATACAGTCCAAACTCGAATGTTATTACCAATTTCCTGGAAATTCAAGCCTGCATGATTCCAAACAGCACTAAATTATATATTAACGGGGTCACATAATTAGTTGAAATATGTCTTGACCAGGGTGACAAAAGTCCTTAAAATGACACAGGGGTAAAAAGAGTCAGTTGTAGCAGTAAGCAAAGAGTGTAGATAGAGCAATAGAATAGTCAGAGATCAACAGGAGAGAAAGTTCACTTTCCAATAGAGTCTCTTGGAAGGGAGGGGAAACTGGGCAATTGCCCAATTTGCCCATCTTGCCTGATCATCCTGTGGTCACAAAAGCCCACCACCCACATACCATAACGCTCTATTAGATTTTCAGTGCTGCATTTGGTTATCGTTTGAGCATTATGTTGGGGTCGTGCCAGGATTAAGTACCTCCGACCACAATGACTGAAGGCCCAATACGCCCAGAACTGAATACCGAATGATCAATGATGCCACCACATCCACTATACATTCTAATACTGAGTGACTGCTGCCTCCATATCTGCATGAACTTTAATATTAAGTGATTGATTACCCTGCAATTCATGTACTATGAAATTACATAATAGCTACAAGGACAGCTTGTTCTCTGCTGAAAATGTACTTGTTCCATAACTACACTCATTTGTTTCAGTAAAACTATAAATAATGCGAGAAGGCACACAAAAGGAGAACACCCAGAGTACATTTATGTCTAGTACCATGAGACAATGAGGGGTTTTGTTTTTGACCACTTACCTCCTTCAGGCACTGCATATGGTTTGCAGCAGCAGATTACTGCCCTCCGACGGGGACGCATTTGCAACTAAACGAAGAGCAGACAGAATCATTAGGTCATTCTCTCTAAAACCAGATTTAATCATTGAGTCATTTTGTTATTCAGTGTTACACCCTGTGCCACTCAACCACCTTCTTGTTGAAATGTAGTAGCTAACTACTGAAGGGAACACCTACATACTCAACTATAATGGTCTCCATGCCACTGGTCTCACTACATTCTATGAGCTTTCTTGGTGTGATGCCCTATATCTCACTCCTGTCTTGAATGGGAAATAAATTGTTTAGTCCAGTGTAACTCTTTCACTTCACATTGAAGGCCTCTAGTAGGGTGAGCACTAAACATGATGTTTTTGCAATTTGGGGAAAAAGATCAATCTCCTGCACTTTTTTTGTAGAGACTAATTTGATTGTGAACAAATCTGTGAACATCCCAATATCAATCACTCTTTTCATCAAGGGGGACACTTTAAAGTAAGCACTATAATATACTCGCTACTTATTCTCCCTAACTTTTATTCTCCCATTGTGAGTGGGGAAGAAACCCTATATCCAGCTCCAATCATGTCTCAGTCACCAAACTAAAACAAAGTTCAAAGCTCACTACAAAAACTGTTCCCTTTCCCTGTGTTTATAATAATACTAAGTGGCTCATTATGATGTCGGTCGGAAAGCACGGCGACCAACTCGGTGTCGGAAACATTTCCGACCAAATCAGATTTTGGGAGTTTGACTGACTGATTACAATGTTTCCGAACTTTTCCCAGAAGTACTCCAATTGACTTCAATGAGAGTCTGTGTTTTGACTTACAACACAGGCTCCCATTGGAAAATGGGGTGGGTGCGGAAAATCATGCGCCCTGGGAAGCCTGTCACACTGTGCATGGTTGTAAAAAGGGGTCCCAGGGTTACCCCCACATGCCCCATTGGGAGTGCCCTGGGTGAAGGGGGCCTACTATGGGCCCCCAAGGGTGAATTCTAACAGCCGATCTGTGTCAGAACAAACGATTTGGACAGGCTGTCCGAATCAGACATCGTAATCCATTGGTCGCAAACGAGGTCCGTAGACCTGAACAAGTCGGCTCCGACCAATTCGGTTCCTCAGAAGACCATCGGAACAGAGTCGCAACCGAGTAGGACAGTCCAAACGGTGCACAATCATCGTAATCGGTCGGTCGGAAGGGTTTCAAAGTCGGTTGGAAAGACAGGTTCGGAATCAGATTCGGACAAACCCAATGCCGCTCAGAGCCTTTTCGTCTGACATCGTAATGAGGTCCTAAATTGTTTTCTACTCCTATTTTAAAACACATGCATGCCTCGTGTTTTTCCCTTGCTCTCTTGCATCTTCCTTTAGGATCTTTCTACTATATTTGCTGCTATTGTCTCAGGCCTTAACCTCTAAACTTTCACCCTAATTAGTAGTAAACATTTGTATATCTGAAACTCAATCCCTGGTAACGACAATGAAGCAAAATACCTCATTTAAATTTACAGGCAGGAAATAAGAACTCACATTTATGGACATCTTGACCAGAGTAAAATTCAAATGTCAGCTGTGGTTGATGGTGCACACCCAACTGGATGGTAGGCAAACAGCTAGAAAATTAAAAAAAAAAAGTTAATGTGTGAAGTCAAGAACTTCAGTTGTCACAATAGTTTTCGAGTAAAGAATTCCATGAGTTGTGAGAGTCTGAGATCAATGACAGAGCCTGCGACATTAGGAAACATTAAACAATAAGAGTCATATATACCAAAAAATGCTGGAGCATGGTGTTATGCCAAATTTGGCAATGTCATGCTTCGACATTTTTCAAAGTCAGGGAGGTGCCATATTTACACAAATACAGTGCAGCCCAGAATTTTCTGTAGCTCTGGTCTAACAAAGGTGCCTGTGCTGCAGAGGTGATTGTGCACATGCAGGAGGGACAACTTCCCACAGATAAACAATCAATAATGGCGATTTGCTGAGTAGATAGAGAAATATGTGGAGAAAAATGTATAATTTCTCCTCGTATCACCAGTCTAAGACCAAGTATTACCTGGCCTTAGTTTTTGGTGCTGCCCCAGCCTTGTAAATCTGGGGCAGCCTCATAAAGCAATGAGTGTTGCGGTGGAACGCCCACAGCAACACCCATTGTATGTCCACTTGCAACAATGGACTGTGGAGGCAAAGGGTATATTTACAAGATGGCGTTAAGCCACGTTAAGCGGTTTAGCACCACCTTGTAAATATGTGAAATGCTGCAACGCCACCAAAGCGTCAAAAAAAGTGACACTCCAATGGCGCAAAGGACTTGTATAAAGAGCCCTTATATGTTTTTAAAACACTGTTGATTCCAGACAGGTCTGTGAACATACAACTTTATTTTTTAACATGAATAATTTCTGATGAAAGGAATTATTAGAGAAAGAAAATCACTTTTATAACCAGAGTCAGGTGAGGAGAAGGGAGAGTAGAGAGGAAAACAAAACGTGATTTATGTCTAAGCTGTTGTTTTCATGAAACCCCAAATACCCCAATATGTCAATATCAATTCTCCAAAAACAATGGGAAAACATTCATACTGTTATGTTCTGTACTAAAGACTTTATTGCATCTCATCCCTAAAACATAACCAGAATTTGCCTCTATCAGAATCTGTGGGAATGCACATTTTCACCAAGTAACACCCACTTTCTATAAATGACTACTAAAAAATTGCCTAGGTTTGGGATGAAACAGGTTGACACTGTGAAACCTTTACAACCTTTTTTTATTTATTCATAGTGCTTTATGTTACATGGAATCAGCTCAATTGTGCTAATGAAAACAATGCCCTAAAGCAGCACCTGTCTTGTGACACAACTATTCTATGTGCCTTTGACATGTCATTGATGTGTATATTAAAGATGAAGATAAATTCAAAGATGTGCATCTATTAGTGCTGTACTGCAGCATAATTGTTAAAACATGTTGTTGGTTGCATTTGTTGCATTTCAAGCTGTAAGTTAAAAGTATAAGTATTGAAGGCCATAGAGGGTAAGCACAGTTTCAGATGGCACGTAGACCAGTCAAAAAGCATTTTAAATCACCTAATCAACTAATTTATAAGTGACCGGAGTAGTTATGCAGACAAATCAAAATGAGGAAGGGGAAGGTCTACTGGAGGGGTTATAGTGAGCATAAGGGGCATAGGGGAGCAATGCACTCCTCCGGTCAGCAGAATGTGTGGGTGAAATTGGTATTGTGTGAGTAGAGGACAGCCCTTGCCCCTGTGTATGTGTGTGTGTGTGTGTGTGTGTGTGTGTGTATACATATATATTGTTAGATCTGGCAGCCTTTTGGTGGTCTTCCCCCAACTTTTTTCCTTCTTCATCCACTTTTACTGACCTTGTTTTTGCTGGTATTAGGACTTTGTGCACCTTACTACTGCTAATCAGTGTCGAAGTGCTTGTTTTCTCTCCCATAAACATGGTAACATTGGTTCGTTCCCAACTTGCATATTTAATTTACTTATAAGTCCCTAGGAACATGTTAGTACCTGTACCCAGGACCTGTAAATTAAAGACTATCAGTGGGCCTCCAGCACTGGTTGTGCCACCCACTGAAGTAGCCCTTTAACCATGCCTCAGTTCTTCAATTGCAGGGCCTGTGTGTGCTGTTCACACTGCCATGTCGACTTGGCAAATAAAACCTTTCGTTAGGAACTAATCTTCAATTTTTATACATATAAATCAACCCTATGGTAGGCCCTGGACAATACAGAGGGCAGGGTGGAATTTATTTAAAAGGCAGGACATGTAGTTTTAAGTTTTGCATATCCTTTTAGTGAAAACCCCTTAAATCCTTTTTTACTACAGCAGGGCCTTTGTCTCCGATAGGAACATTGAGATTATCTAATTACATTTTATAAGTGCAATTTCTAATTATGAAGAGGTAGACATTTTGTGTTTGGTGTCTCTAGAATCGCAATTTAAAATACAAACTTATGGTGAAGTCAGGTTTTAAGTTGCTATTCTGAAAATGCAACCTTTAGAAAGATAGCTTTTTCTGACTTTAGCCATTTGCTACTTGCTGTTTGTCTCTGATCACACGTCTGGGGTAGGTGACAGTTGGGGCTTGTGTATCCCCCCTAGACAGGCACCAACAATGGGACACTAAGTGTGACTTGATGGGCCAGCCAGGATCATGGTTCTTTGGCTCAGCGGCCTAACAGGGTCCCTGTAGCCGGCGCATGTTCTATCGCTGTTGGCCTTAACTTTTGACTTTGTCCCATCCAGTGCTACCAGATATCCCAAATAGTGCTTTTAGGCACTAGTTTAACAAAAAACTTTAAAATTCAATGTCTCAAGTTCTACTTATTGGATTTTGGTTGTTTTGGTATTGTATATTTATTTAGTGAAGCTCTATTTTCTTACCTGGTGTGGAATCTTTTTGTGTGGCATTTTCACTGATTTACTGTTTGAAGTTTTGTGCAAATACTTTGGACATTGCCTCTAAGTGAGAGAAAATCACACAACCATACAGCCACTTAGACACCAACTGGCTGACTGATACAGACATTCACACAACCATTCACTCACACAAACATTTACTGAGACACCTAATCACTCACTTATACAGTCAGTCACACACCTACTGAATCATCCAAAGAGGTACTCACACACTCACTGATGCACCAATACACCTGGTATATAAATTTAAACCATCAAAAACCTTTAAAAAACGCTCACACTCACTGGATGATGTCATCAGTGATGTCCTTTGAAATGTCATCAGTGATTTCCCTGACCGTATCATGAGTGATGTAATATGTGAGGTCATAAGCAGGGCATTGTGGGGTGTGAGTTATAGTTGTATAGTTAGCTCACTAACTATAACAGTTACATGTCAGTGGTTTTGTATGAGTGACACCTGAGCCTAACTATAATGTCCCTGTAAGTTTGGTGTTTTTTGTAAATATATATACATATATATATATATATATATATTCATTCATTCATTCAAGAATCTTTATTCGGTGATTAAAAAACACCATAAAAGCACATTCATATTTACATAGTAAAAAGTCATTAAACATTTCAGGATTCTTTGTACAATGGATTTACACGACATAACTGCGACAGTAAAACCATGTTAAACATTTAAAAATAAAAATAAAAAGAATTCAGTCTTCCCCTCTAGTGAGCCTTAATCGTAGTGCTACCTTAATAAAGTTCATAATGCTACACAGTGTCAAGGGGTCCTCCGCTTTCTGTAGGAAAAGTAATGCATCCCTAGCATGGACCAAGTTAGCTTTTCTCAAATTGTTTACCAGGTATTTGCGTCTGGGCATTGAGTAAAAAGGGCAGAGTAAAACCAAATGAAGGGAGTCCTGCGGAGACCTGTTGTCGCAGCCGCAGGGCCCCTTCTGTTCTAGTGTTGTAACAAACCCCGCTGGAGATGCCAACATGAATGGGAGTAGGTTCAATCTGAATCGGCACATCAGGAACCTGTCCTGTACATTATGCATGAGAAACAAGTATGGCTCCATACCTTCCACACTTTTTACTTGGTGATGGGCCCTCACAGTCTTTTTACACCCTTCGGCCTCATCTCTGCACAGGGTTTTCCGCTCCAGAAAAATTCTCCCCACATGCTGTTTGTTCTGGGCTACAATCAATGCGGGATGAAAGAAGAGGTTCCCAAAACCTAGTTCCTCTAAGGTATTTTTCACATAAAGGAGCCAAGGAATGCGCATACACTTGTCCCTCTTTAGGCAATCTGATAAGATTTCTCTGCCCAGTGACGCCTCCGGGTTCACCCAAATTTTTAGCCAGGCGATAATAGGCCTCAATTTTATCAGATCTTCTATATATGGCCTCCCTAACTCTCTATGGGCAATCAAACCAGCGGTACATTGTGGAACCCTCAGAAGTGACTTCAGGTATTTATTTTCTTCTCGTTGGATGCAAGTGGTATTAACAAAGCCCCATACTTCTGCCCCATAGAGTACCTTGGAGCATGATACAGAGCTGTACAGGTTTATCACCTGTTCCGGGGACCATCTTCCTAGCCTCCTGCCATAGCTAGCGATTGCCCCGTTAGATGCAACCATTTTACCACAGCGTTCCTCCACCAAGGTATCAAATCGCAAGGCGCCATCAAATGTTACGCCAAGGTAGGGAAACGTTTTGACCACTTCCAGAGTATGGCTCCCTATTTTGTATGTGAATTTGGAAGTATTTTTTTTCCCTGCCAGGAGCACATAGGATTTACTAAGATTTGCAGAGAGGTCCAAGGCACTCATAAAACTGACAAATCCATCAATCAGGGTTTGTAGACTCCTCGGTGTGCGTGCAATCAGAACCGCGTCATCTGCATAAAGCAGAACAGGAATGTGACGCGACCCCACCCTTGGGCAATCTGCCTTCAGACCCAGCAGGAACTGCTCTAGATTGTTGATATAAAGGGAAAACAAAAAGGGAGCAAGAATGCAGCCTTGACGGACTCCACTCTTGCAGGGAAAAGAACTAGTCAATCCCCCCTCCCTGTTAAAGCGGACCTTGGCAGTGGTGTCACTATGTAGTTCTCTCAAGATGTTAATTAGACCGCTCTCTATCCCCATACTGAGCATCATGCCCCACAATTTGTCCCTGTTGACGTGGTCGAATGCTGCTGCCAGATCCATGAAACCCATGTAAATGGGTTCATCACTAGCTATAGTGTACTTGGCAGTCAGCATATATAGGTTCAGGCACTGGTCGCTAGTGGACCTCCCTGCCCTAAATCCATATTGAGTGTCCGAGAAGATGTTTCTTTCATCGGTCCACTCGGACAGTCTATTAAGGATTGCCCTCCCCAAAAGTTTTGCTGACACATCAATCAGGGAGATCGGGCGGTAGCACTTTGGGTCGTCCCTATTACCCTTTTTGAAGATTGGCACAATTACTGCCATGGACCAGGACCGGGGCAGCCCGTGAATAATAGCAGTATTTATTACCCTTGTCATAAGAGGGGCCCAGAGTTCGATGTTACTCAAAAACAGGTCAGGGGGGATTCCATCAGTCCCCGGGGCTTTGTTTTTGGTCAAACCCTCAATCCCTGCAATAATTTCTTTGATGGAAAATTCCACCAATGTGGCCTCGATTGAACTGCCCTGTGGGTCTACAGTGGAACCAGACTCATGATTATACAGGCCCCTGTAATGGTTGACCCACTGTTCAGGGAGAATATTGGCCCCTATATCCGGGGAATCTTTTTCCTGGAAAGTTGGGTTATTAATTATTTTCCAGAAACCTGTTAAGTCCTTTCTTTCCCCCGCTTCTCGCAAGTCTGCCCATGCTTCCGCCTGCAAAGCAAGCTTCCTCCTCTTAATCTCCTTTTTGTAGACATCTCTGCACTCTTTAACTTTATGGGGGACCCTTGGTTTGGTTTTAAGGCAACTTTTCAACTCCCTCAGGGCTTTAGAGCAGTCTTTATCGAACCAACGGGGGTTCCCGTCGTTCTTGAGTGGCGCACTAGTCTTTAGTAAACCATCGACCAGCTTAGCTATCTGGTCGAAAGCATCCATTACCCTCGGTCCGTGGACCTCTATGTCCAGACAATCGTTAATAGCGAGTTTCCCGGCCTCTACCAGACCCTTGTAAAACGTTTCCCCGTCTATTTTTTCCCATTTTAAACTCCTGCCCTGGTCTGTTACTCTCTCAGTGACTGTAGGTTGGGCTCTAATTCTTGGACCTGCCAAGTACAGCAGTTCCAGAACAAGGGGGTTGTGGTCACTAAAACCACTCCACTCGATCCCTACACTGGTTGTCTTATTAATTAGTGCCCTAGACACCAAGATGTAATCTATAAAGGAAGAGCATCCTCTGCCCTTAAATGTAGGGGGGAGTGTACCATCCTCCTGTGTCCCTACCATATTAATGGTATGTTCAAGATCATATTTGAACCGTAATGTCCTAAGAGCTAGGCCCAACGGCGTATGAGAGAAATGCGGTCCCTTCTCCATGGGGCATTGGGACCAATCTATATTTGTTTGGACCAGTGCCGGGCACAAATGGCAGTTAAAATCTCCCATGACCACCAACCCATATGGGGGCCCATTTTTTTGACATGTTGTTACCTGGCCCAACCTGTTATCTAGTTCGGTAACAAGGGGGGTATTAGGTCCCGCAGTCTCATTATTATAAATATTTACAGCGATAAATCTAAGACCTTTTCCGGTGAACCTGACTGCCTGAATCCTATGAGAGTTACAATCAAGGCAGGCATAATTTCCCGGTAGGCTCAAATCTGTATAGATAGCCAAACCTCCCATGGCTCTCCCTGATCTTGATTTTTGCGCAGGTACAAAGAAGGACTTGTACCCTTGCAAATGGAAATTGTTCTCCTGGGCCCAGGTCTCCTGCAAGCATATTATATGGAATTTCCTGATGTATTCGAGCCACTCATTGTTATTAACTTTACCAGCCAAACCGGCTATATTCCATGAAATAATTTTTAGTGTATCTCCCACCCGGACCCCGCTTCGCTGCGGCCCACCTAGTGATTCTCGCCCTTGTTCCCCCGGGACCAGTCCTTGAGCCCCCCCTGTGCATGCAATGTCAGCAACACTAGGTACATCCAACACCTGTCTCTGGACACAACCTGGTGGCACATGGCTGTGTTTCTCCTGCTCTGCATTTTGGGCACCTCTACCCCCAATAGCCCGCCTGCAATTTTCTGTTTGTCAGTCCACCCCCTCAAGGCCATCCAGACAGTGGAACCGATTAAATGTATGGAAGGGTGGCTCTGGGCGGTTAAATGAGGGCCTGGGATTGAACTCGTGATGAACACCCCTTCGGCCCACCCTTTCCCAGTTGTCATAAGGGTGGGTCCCATGTACACGAACCGGGGCAGGTGGGAAGAAAAAAGACACGTGGAGTGTTTGGATTGTTGTCACCTGTGATCTATTCCTTCCCTGGCATATGTGAGCAACTGTTCCAGTGTCCCTGAAGCTCACCAATATGCAATCCCCTATGATGGATTTACGTGTTCTCCCTATCCAGGGTACCCTTCTGACCATTATTATCTCATTACTTAAATGTACAGGTAAGGGTCTGTTCTGGTTTAACCACTTGATCACCCTACTTTTTAAGGTACAAAAATCCTCGGCTTCACCCTCCTTTAGTGGGGGGACGCCCGCCATGACTACTGTGAAGTCATTCGCCTCTGGTGGTAAGTTGGGTCTGCGTGGCCTAGAGGGCGGCTTCAATAATGGGGTGGGTGCAACACTGTCTTTGGACTGTGATGGAAGAACGGTGTTTGCAGTTGCAGGGGGGCTAGGTCCTGTAGAGTTAGATGGCTTATTTGGGGCAGGGTTATTCCTCTGGGTTTGTGATGGTGCAGCCGCAGTGGCAGCCTGTGGGGGAGCAGGATGTGGTACGCTTTTCGGGGCTTTTGGGGTGACAGTAGGTTTAAGAGCCTTTTCGTGGGAATTGGCCGGGTTTTTCATGCTGCTTAGTGTGGCCTCGAGAATGATTAATCTAATTTCCACTCTTTTAATGCTTTCGCTGATAGGTAGCAAAAGTGACCTGAGCAGGAATTCCAGGTTGCCCAGTGGAACAACCGAAAGGGGGGCATTGGTAATGTTACTAGCCATCTCTTTAGTCAGAATGGGAACCGCAACATCCTGTGCCGTGGGTTTGGGGTGTGAATCACCCGCCACTGTCACAGTTGGTGGGGTATGTTTAGAAGGCTTCCCAAAGTCAGAGTGGGAGATCTTGGGTTTATTTTTAGCCTGGGCACCCTTCGCCTTCCTCCTGCGTTTGTTTGGGGGGGGCCCAAATACTCCCTGCGCTGCAGCTGGTTTAGGTTTGGTTGTTCTAGACTTTGATGGTGGGGGAGGTTGGGAAATTAAATCAATCGTCCCCCTGCTTGGGCTTATGCACCTCACTGGGGTTGAGGTCAATGGTATCTCTGGGGGCGTTTTTGTGACCTCCCTAAGCAGGATTGGGACGTCTTCGATCAATGTTAGGTCTGCGCTGGGTGTGGGAGGGTAATCTCCTAGGGGTCTGCCTTTCAAGTTGTCTATAGAACGCCTCCGCTCGGCTCTAAGCCGGCTTAATGTGTTCTCCTTATCCCCTTCTCCCCCCGCCCGAGGAAAATAATTATCCAAAGTCATATTTTTGGTTCCTGCCTGTCTTATGGGGGTGCTTTCTCTAGCCGGGGACGGCATAGTTTTTGGGGTGTGATACAGCTATGTGGTAATTTATCGGCTTATGTACTTAGGGGTAGTCGGCGGAACCAAGAGGGTAGGCCCAGCCCGGCCTACTCCGGCCTCTGACGGCCACAGACGGTCCCGCCCTTGTCCCGGGCTTCTCCCGGCACGCTCCCGCTCGCTCCCGCGAAGCGGTAGCCCTACTCAGCCTTGTACTCTGCTACGCCTACTAGGTGACCAATAGGCGGGAGGCGTGACCAGCGGGGAGAGCAGCCCAGGTGTAGCTGGTTGGGCGCGCAGGGGCTCCTGGACACTGGAGTCCCTGCTTCAGTGCTCGCAGCCCCGCTGACTCGCTCGCCTGCCCCGCACTCCAGAAGGCTATCCCAGGCAGTCAATCAGGCAACAAAGCGCTGCGGGACCCGCGAAGCGGGTCCGGCGAGGCGCTGGCTGGTTCCTTGCTTGACAGGGCGCGCAAACTCCACACAAAGCGCCAAGGTCCAAACGAAGGTCTCTAAGATCCGCTGGAGGGTCCCAATGGGTCAAGGTTCAGTCCGCCTTTAGCTCCGTCGGCGGGGGGCGTGGCCAGCGGGGAGAGCAGCCCAGGTGTAGCTGGTTGGGCGCGCAGGGGCTCCTGGACACTGGAGTCCCTGCTTCAGTGCTCGCAGCCCCGCTGACTCGCTCGCCTGTCCCGCACTCCAGAAGGCTATCCCAGGCAGTCAATCAGGCAACAAAGCGCTGCGGGACCCGCGAAGCGTGTCCTGCGAGGCGCTGGCTGGTTCCTTGCTTGACAGGGCGCGCAAACTCCACACAAAGCGCCAAGGTCCAAACGAAGGTCTCTAAGATCCGCCGGAGGGTCCCAATGGGTCAAGGTTCAGTCCGCCTTTAGCTCCGTCGGCGGGGGCATGGCCAGCGGGGAGAGCAGCCCAGGTGTAGCTGGTTGGGCGCGCAGGGGCTCCTGGACACTGGAGTCCCTGCTTCAGTGCTCGCAGCCCCGCTGACTCGCTCGCCTGCCCCGCACTCCAGAAGGCTATCCCAGGCAGTCAATCAGGCAACAAAGCGCTGCGGGACCCGCGAAGCGGGTCCGGCGAGGCGCTGGCTGGTTCCTTGCTTGACAGGGCGCGCAAACTCCACACAAAGCGCCAAGGTCCAAACGAAGGTCTCTAAGATCCGCTGGAGGGTCCCCTATATATATTCACTGAAAAAACCATAGGTTATAGACCATTTATAGTTAGGAATTCGCATTTACAAAACCTTATTTTACTCACACAAAACCATTGAAATTCCATATATAGTTAGTTGCACTAACTATATATCGCGCACCCGCAATCCACTGCTGATGATGTCACATATTACATCATTCATGACATGGTCAGTGACATCACTGATGACATCATTGATGACATCTCAAATGACATCACTGATGACATCTCAAATGACATCACTGATGACATCTCAAATGACATCTCATTTGACATTACTGATCACATCACTGATGATATCATTCATGTGATAATACGATGAACCTCTTCAGACTCTAATATAACCTTAGATACAATCAGTGTAAACAGACACTCACAGATTGTCACTCATCCATGGAGTTACTCACACACCTAGTCAGTCATGCAAAGAATCAATCACACCTCCATTTCCTCAACTATACAGTTATACAAACTTTACTTATTCAAACATATACTAACACATATTTACTCTCTTATATAATCCCTGATACAAGTTCACAATGATCCATACAGCCACTCACACATTCACTGGCTCTTATGCACAGTTATTTATATATGTCAACTCTCACATGTACTGTGTTTTACATATGTACTTACTTTGACATGTAGCACTGAGATATCCATTCACTCACCAATACACTCATGCACACAGTCAACCGCCCATACAGCTGTTTCCACATGCACTTTTGAAACCATACATCTAGTGAATCAACTGCTCACACATCTATGCACAGAGTCAGACACCTCCCAGCCACCCACACACACACTCAGTCTCCCATACAAATACTTGGGCAACCAATCAATAACCCATATAGTTACTCATATAGCTACTTATCAACACATGCAACAGTTTACAGAACAACAGACATAATGATGCACAAATTAAGACAGTTTAGTCACTAACCCATGCACTCAGTGAGACACATTTAATCACTCACTCATACAGTCAGTCATGCACCTACTAAATCCTTCATCCAGACACTTATACATCCACTCATTCTTCAATATGTAAGACATATTTTAACTTTACAGAAACATACAGTCACTGGATGTTGTCATCAGGGATGTCATCAGTGATGTCCTTTGAGATGTCATCAGTGATGTCATCAGTGATGTCACTGACCATGTCATGAATGATGTAATATGTGACATCATCAGCAGTGGATTGCGGGTGCGCGATATATAGTTAGTGCAACTAACTATATATGGAATTTCAATGGTTTTGTGTGAGTAAAATAAGGTTTTGTAAATGCGAATTCCTAACTATATATGGTCTATAACCTATGGTTTTTTCAGTGAATTTTCAAGGTTTTGTAAATGCTAATTCCTAACTATATATGGTCTATAACCTATGGTTTTTTCAGTGAATTTTCAAGGTTTTGTAAATGCTAATTCCTAACTATATATGGTCTATAGCCTATGGTTTTTTCTGTGAATATATATATATATATATATATATATATATATATATATATATATATATATATATATATACATACATATATAAACATATATCATCTGTATATCTATATAAATACAAACATAAATGCATGCATACATATACTTATATGCATACAGATGCATGTTATTTACATGAAAGTTGAAAAAACACTAATAAAAGCAAAGCTAAAAAGCCACCTCATTACAAACAGAATGGCTTTAACTTAAACGAGGGCGAGATCTATTGCATTTTCAATGCTTGTTTACTTTGGTTCCATCAAGAAGGCATTCAGATGTGTCACACATTTGCCATAAATTCTGAATGTTAGCACTCTAGTTGCACATTAGATCACTGTAGTAAAGCTACTGCTCACCAGGGACGTCTGCTGCTGGTATTCAAAGTGCATGTTTCAGTCTGCATGTCAGAATTTTTTTAATGAAATAGAAGAGGATTTGAGAAGTCACTCAAAATGATCCCTAATTTTTCTTTCTGAAGCACTAATCATATTTCTATGGCAAAATTAACCCCCTCATGTTGTTCCTTTTTAAATTGAGTGTTTTCAGACTTACCACTTCATTCCAATCAAGATGGCTTCTGGTGTGCCATACTTTTGTCATAAGTAAGACTGTTAGCGCTCTAGTTGTTCTTTAGAACACTCTGGGACATTCTGTTATTGGGCTATACTTGGGGTACATCTGGGTGATATTTTGGCTACATTTAGGCTCTTTTGTCTCTGGTGGCCATCTTGGGAGACTGTATGTCAGAATTTTTTAATGAAATTGAAGAGGGTATGAGAAGTCACTCAAAATGTGCCCTAATTTATCTTTCTGCAGCACTAATCATAATTCATATGGCAAAATATACCCCCTCATTTTGTTCCTTTTTAAATTAAATGTTTTAAGAGTTACCACTTTATTCCAATCAAGATGGCTTCAGGTGTGCCATACCTTTGTAATAAGTAGGACTGTTAGCGCTCTAGTTGTTCTTTAGAACACTCTGGGACATTCTGTCATTGGGCTATACTTGGGCTACATCTGGGTGATATTTGGGCTACATTTTGGCTCTTTTGTCTCTGGTGGCCATTTTGGGAGACTGCATGTCAGAATTTTTTAATGAAATAGAAGAGGATTTGAAAAGTCACTCAAAATGTGCCCTAATTTTTCTTTCTGCAGCACTAATAAAACCCTCTATTGCATAATATACCCCCTCATTTTGTTCCTTTTTAAATTAAATGTTTTAAGAGTTACCACTTTATTCCCATCACGATGGCTCCAGGTGTGCTATACCTTTGTAATAAGTAGGACTGTTAGCGCTCTAGTTGTTCTTTAGAACACTCTGGGACATTCTGTCATTGGGCTATACTTGGGCTACATCTGGGTGATATTTGGGCTACATTTGGGCTCTTTTGTCTCTGGTGGCCATTTTGGGAGACTGCATGTCAGAATGTTTTAATGAAATAGAAAAGGATTTGAGAAGTCACTCAAAATGTGCCCTAATTTTTCATTCTGCAGCACTAATCATACTTTCTATGGCAAAATATACCCCCTCATGTTGTTTCTTTTTAAATTAAATGTTTTAAGAGTTACCACTTTATTCCAATCAAGATGGCTTCAGGTGTGCCATACCTTTGTAATAAGTAGGACTGTGAGCGCTCTAGTTGTTCTTTAGAACACTCTAGGAGGCTGCAGTAGAACACAAAGGAATCACAAATTTGCAAGCATTCGCGACAAGAATTTGCAATTCTATTAAGGACACGGAGGCGAGGATTATGCTTCTCCATCTTTAATGAAGCTCACAGCAGCCAATGAAAATGCTTGCTTTTCATAGTAAAACGTTAAACAAACTACACATCCCATCAGGACTAGCCCAAAGGCACGCCCCCCTAGTCCATAAGAGGCCTCTGCCTGCCGCCATCTTCCTCTTTCTTGAAGGCGAACAGCTCCAACAACTTAGATAACTTGATAACTCCTCCAACGTGGAAGAAACTTATTCGGTCGCATTATCCTTGCAGTCGTCGACTTTCAGTCACTCTTCTTATCTGGCCCTGCAACAAAGGATATGAGACCGTAACCACCATAACCATTGGGTGGGCAAGCATTTAATACATAACATGCCGGGTGGGATAATCCTCGCCTCCGTGTCCTTAATAGAATTGCAAATTCTTGTCGCGAATGCTTGCAAATTTGTGATTCTATTTCAGGACCGGAGGCTTCAGATTATGCATGTTTAACGCTTACTAAAAACAACAGAGGTAATATCCCCCACCGGCTTATAATAGTATGTCTTGAAGGTCGATTCTGATGACCAATCTGCGCTACGCATTATATCCTGTATGCTGGAACCCAACATAAATGATTTAGATGCCATGGCTCCTCTGACTGAATGAGCCCCGAAAATGGTGATATCTACACCTGCCTCTTCCATAATATAACGAAGCCATCTGGCAATGGTGGCAGCTGCCACCGCTTTAAATGGTTTCTGAATGGCAATCAACAACTGAGAACAGCCCTGCGGTCTATTAGCCGCTGTACATTCCTCATAGGTTTTCAAACATTTTACAACACATAATTTATCGTTCTCATGAAAAGCATTATAAGAAATATGACGAGATAATGTCTTAGTGCGTCCTGAAATGGAAAAAGAAACTCCCTCTGGAGTAAATACTCTACCTGTAATTTCCAGCGCCCGTACGTCCGATGACCTCCTGCATGCCGAGAGGCAGAGTAGCATGGCTAACTTAGCTGACAACTGTTTTCTGGATAAAAGCGAGTTAACCGGCCATTTGTTAAAGAGCTCCAAAACCAAAGACACGTCCCACAACCCAGTGTACTTGGGTTTCGGTGGGTTCTCCACCCTAATTCCCTTGAGCAATTTGCATACCAGTGGATGCATGCCTACTGGTTTACCATCCAGCCGAGCGTGGCCTGCTGAGATGGCTGACCTAAAGTTATTGACCGACCTATAGGCCAAACCCTCGGAAGCCTTGTCCGTTAAGAAATTCAGCACGTGGGATAAGTCTGCCCCCACGGGATCCAGATGTCGTTCCATGCACCAACCCATCCAGTTCTTCCAGGCCGAGGAGTATCGCTTCCGCGTGGATGGTGCCCAGGCTTGCTTGATGAAATTACAAGTCCTGCTCGAAAGGCCTGGCAGCTGCCACTGTTCCCTGAAAGCCTCCAAGCCATCAGCTGGAGCCTGCCTTCCATTACCAAGGGATGCTGTTCCTGATGAGGGCCCAGCAATAGCGTTGTCGATTCCGGGAGGAGTCTGGGACGGTCGCAGCTCCACTGCATCAGTTTGGGGAACCATGACTGTGACGTCCACCAAGGCGTCACCATCACTACTTCTGCCCGTTGCTTGATCACCTGAGACATTGCCCTCGGGATCAGCAGGAAGGGTGGGAAAGCGTACTGCGTCCCTTCCGTCCAATTCTGGAGAAATGCATCCGTTGCCAGAGCCACGGGATCCGGTCTCCAGCTGAAGAATCTGGGTACCTGATATGTTAGTCTGGATGCAAACAAGTCCGTCTCGAACGGACCCCAAATCTCCTGCAGCCAGTGGAACACCTTCGGGAGCAACTTCCAGTCGCTGTAGTCCCTGAGGTATCTCGAGTTCCAGTCCGCCACCTGATTGGACTGGCCCGGCAGGTATTCTGCTATAACTGATATCTGATTCTCTAGACAGTAATGCCAAAAGTCCTTGGCTATCTGTACAAGCATCGACGACCTCGTGCCGCCCAACTTGTTGATGTATCTCACCGCTGACACATTGTCCAAACGCAGGAGGATACAACAAGATGTCTGCCTCGGGGACAGCGTCCGCACTGCGAACGATCCCGCGAGCAGTTCGAGACAATTTATGTGAAGCGAAAGCTCGTCCGGAGACCATCTGCCACCGGTAGAGACATCTCCGCAGCGAGCCCCCCAGCCCCAACGACTGGCGTCTGACTCTATTGTTACCTCTGGAAGAGAGCCGAAGATTGCTCGACCGTTCCAGGCGTCTACATGACCTAGCCACCATTGCATTTCTGTCCTCACCTCCGCTGTGATGGGAAATGTTGTCCGAGTACGACAGACCCTTCCGTAGGTGTCTGATCTTCAACTGTTGAAGAGCCCTGTAATGAAGAGGGCCCGGGAATATCGCTTGCACCGATGATGCCAAAACTCCTACCACTCTCGCAATCGCCCTGAGCGAAACTGTCTGACTGATCAACAGTCTCCTGATCTCCTTCTTCAGATCTTTCAGCTTGTCCTTCGGGAGGCTTAGCTGTGCTATCCTGGAATCGATCGTGAAACCCAGGAAGTCTATCACCTGAGTGGGTATCATGACTGATTTCCTGGTGTTGACTACAAAGCCCAGGTTTTGAAGCAACCTTGTCGTCAGAGCAAGGTGACGCAAGAGTGCCTGACAACACTGATCCACTATCAGGATGTCGTCTAGATAGATTATGAGGCGAACACCGCGTTCCCTGAGGTACGCCACCACTGGTTTCATCACCTTGGTGAAGCACCAAGGTGCTGAGGAGAGCCCGAAAGGCAGAACCAAATACTCGTACCACCGGCCTTTCCACCGGAATTGGAGATATCTGCGATGCGGGGGAAATATCGGCACAGACAGATAAGCGTCTTTCAAGTCCAGCCGGACCATCCAGTCTTCCACCTGCAGTAGATCCGTCAAAAGATGGATTCCCTCCATCTTGAAATGATTGTACGTTATAAACTGGTTGAAATCTCTGAGGTTCAAAACTAATCTGTTTCCGCCTCCTTTCTTCTGTATAACAAAGATATTGCTGCAGAATCCACGAGGACCTTGACAGACCGGTGCTATCGCGCGCTTCTGCAGCAATTCTGAGATCTCTTCGTCTATAAAACTGAGATCTTGTTGGGAAAAATGGAGATCCGCCGGGAGCCCCGATTGAACGAGATGAGAATAGAACTCCAAGCGGAAACCCTGCACAGTTTGTAGCACCCATGCGTCTTGTGTCAGTGCTCGCCACTGCTCTAGGCAGTGCCGAGTCCTTCCCCCCAAAGGTAGAAGTGTAAACTCTGTTACTCTCACCTGCGTTCTGCTGATGCTTGAAGGTCCCCCTGTTGTTATTGGAGTGATAACGGCTCCTGTCGAACCTCCTGCGGGAGGGGTAGAAGGTTCCACCGCGGGTGGAGTCGTATTCATTTTTTCCTCTGCCAAAGTCGCCTCTTTGGGAACCTTGCTGACCTCCACGGCCCGACGAGCGGCCCCCGCCTCGTCCGGCCCTGTTAAAAACTCTCTGACTGAGAGCTCTCTTTATCCCTGACTGCGCCTTGTCCAGCGCCGTAAATGTCCCTACATATTTGGACACATCTTTGACAAACTTGTCTCCAAATAGTTGGCCCGCTGCTAGGGGTCCCGGCTCAGCGTCCGCTAGCTCGGTCAAGTTACTGTCCATTTTCATCAGCAGGGACTTCCTCCTCTCTGACGAAATGGCGCAGTTGGCGTTGCCCAGCAAGCAAATGGCACGCTGGGTCCAGCCAGCCAATACGTCCGGATCCACGGGGGTGGAACTCTCCTTGGCCGCTAGGGCCATCTCTAAGATCTTCGCCAGAGGGCCGATTGTGTCTAACATCTTGTCCTGGCAGCCTGACCATGCTCTATCCAGACCTCGTTTGGGGTCCTTCGAGAACTTCCGAAGGAAGATCAAGAGGCTTGCGTCGATCTCTGGGGTCTCCGCCACCTTGTCTGGGATGTCCGGGCGAGGGCATTCTGATTTAAGGCGATTCCTGACTTCCCTCGGGAAGCTCCTTCTCAGATTGTCGTGTATGTATGCCGTCACCGCCTGAGGCGGCACCCAGTCCTGTGACCTGGGGTGTATGATCTCCGTAGGATCGAATGTGAAAGGAGTATGCACCTGGGCCATCTCCACCTGCACCTTCTTCGGAGGAGGCTGCTCTTCCGATGTGTCGGTATCCGTGCCCGTGGAAGCGTCCGTGTCCGTGTCAGTATCTGTATGGACCCTGCGCTTGGACTTGGCCTTGGCGCCAAAATAGGAATGATCCGCTGTGTCCGGTAGGGTAGCAAGGGCCTGTGCATGCGGCCATGTGGCAGAGTCAACAGCCTGTTGACTGGAAGTGGAAGCTTCCGCTCTCTTCTTCTGCGGTTTGGTATAGCTCTGTGTTTTGGTCATCTCTGTTGTGTTATGTCTTCTATCTCCAAAAGCGCCGGGACGCCTCTTGGCTGCGGCATCTGTGCGCTATACAAAAGTTAATAACATAACATAACAACATAACATAGCCATGCCTCTTGGCAAAGCCCTCCAATTGTTTCCGGATTGGGCGAAGGGCTGTGGCTAGGGCTTGCTGCACTGTTTGTGGGACCGTGGTCTCCATAGCCCTATTGACAGTCGATTGCACAGATGCGTCCAATGCAATGACCAAATTGTCCTCAAGGACAGCCTCCTGCTGTCCGTCATAAACCTCCTCCTCTGCATATTCCTCATCGTACTGACCCCACTGCGACATTTCAGGGATGGTTGGTCCTGTACGTCAATGAAGAATTGCCAAATCACTGTTCAGCCACAGGAGGGTCAAGGGGGGGGTTAACCCTGCAAGCACACTGGATTCTACAAATTACAAACCCCCTCAGCAAAGCTGTAGTCATAAGGGGCCAAAGACCCAGGCCAAAACACTGTTCACAGAGCGTGTGCGCACTCTAATCACTGGCCTCAATATTTTACAACCTTTACAGGCGTTTATTCAGAGTAGAGGGGCCACCGGTAACTCTCCGTGTTCAAAACGCTATGTCTGACAGTTTGGGGATCGCGCCGTGACGTGCAGCCCAAACGCGACTGAAATCCTACTAGAAACAAGCCCAAATTCAGCGCGTTTGGACGCACGCCACGGCCGAGAGCCACCCGGACCCTACACGCGTCATCGGCCTATGAGGGACGCCGATGCGCATGCGCGAGACGCGCCTACAGGGAAACCAGCCGGGACAAAAGGCCCTGAAAGTGAAACCCGGTGCCCGTCTACTCCCGGTCAACGACCGCCACTACCTCACGCCACAAGGCGTATCAAGCCACACAGAGGAATGAATCGAAACACGCTAGGCGCCGCGACGCTAGCGGAAAAAGCACAATACACTCCCTGAAGTATCGATCACCTCACAAGTAGGTAACTCGATAAGCCAATATGCGCTTTAAGCATAGAATAAAGGGTACACTTAATTGTCAATAAATTAACATAACATCATTCACATTGACATGTCGCTAACAGCTAGAGGGAGTAAACAATGTGCACTTAGCTCTTGCTGTGAGCAGCAAAGAAAGAGGAAGATGGCGGCAGGCAGAGGCCTCTTATGGACTAGGGGGGCGTGCCTTTGGGCTAGTCCTGATGGGATGTGTAGTTTGTTTAACGTTTTTCTATGAAAAGCAAGCATTTTCATTGGCTGCTGTGAGCTTCATTAAAGATGGAGAAGCATAATCTGAAGCCTCCGGTCCTGAAATAGAATCAACTGACAGTCTCTGTCCTTGTTGGATGTACATGTTTTACTGAGAATGTCAGACTTCATTTTCACATGACTGAGAAAGATAATTAGAATTTACAGAAAATATGCTTTCAGTTTAGCTTATAGATCCCCTTCCAAACCACTGTGGGAAAATCATGAGATATTAGTTTTCTTTCAAACAATATTCATGATATCACAGCAGAAGGTTTTTTCACATGGTAAAATCACCTTAGAACCCACCACAATTCCTAAAACGAGTATGGTACCATCAACAAATGATTTATAATGTAACTAAAGTCCTAAAACCCTCTATTAACTACAATGCTTTTTAATGAGGTGCTATCATGTATATTGGTCCCAAGATGGCTGCCAACACTTCTTGGATGAAGTGCTGACAGCCAATCAGCTCAGATGTGTGGTTAGGCTCCGCCCAGATATATATCTTTTTTTGAACCTAAATTACTCAAAATCCACTGGAGCACATATATTGAGACCTAGCAAAGGCACATCGGGCTAACAGTCCCTACAATTTTGCCAAGTTTCGTGCAAATCCATTCAGCCGTTCGAGCTAAAAGTGAGGCTAACCGCCCTATGGAAATTAACATGGGAAAAACGTGTTTTGGGACCCCCCTTTTTTCTCGGCCCCCCCTTGATGAAACCCCCCCAAATTGTCAGGGGCTGCTCAGAAACAAAATGTTCTTTTTTCCTGAAAATTTCAGCCAATTCCGTCCACAAACGCCAAAGTTATTAGACATAGAATTTTCAAAAATCCCATAGAGAAAAAATCCTAACTATATATACCTACTGGCGACCGCCAGTAGGTAATATATATATATATATATATATATATATATATATATATATATATATATGTGTATGTATGTGTATATATATATATATATATATATATATATATATATATATATATATATTACCTACTGGCGGTCGCCAGTAGGTATATATAGTTAGGATTTTTTCCCTATGGGATTTCTGAAAATTCTATGCCTAATAACTTTTGCGTTTGTGGACGGAATTGGCTGAAATTTTCAGGAAAATGGCACATTTTGTTTCTGAGCAGCCCTTGAAAATTTGGGGGGGTTTTGTGGAGGGGGGGCCGAGAAAAAAGGGGGGTCCCAAAACGCCTTTTTCCCATGTTAATTTCCATAGGGCGGTTGGACTCACTTTTAGCCCGAACGGCTGAATGGATTTTCACGAAACTTGGCAAAATTGTAGGGACTGTTAGCCCGATGTGCCTTTGCTAGGTCTCAATATATGTGCTTCAGTGGATTTTGAGAAATTAACGTTTAAATCAAGATATATATCTGTAACAGCGCTCCGGGCAGCGATCCGGTTAGCGAACCTTTCGCGTATCGGAACTTTGCGATGCGAAGCTGATTGGCCCTCCGGTGTCTGTCAACATTCTAAACAGTCCGGAGCGGCCGCCATCTTGTCTCTCGGTAGGATCGAGAGACAAGAGGAGGCCAAAACAAAGGGGGAAATTACCATAAGGGGGCATAGTAGATCCTCGTTGACCCCCTAGGTTTTATGTGGAGGTTTTAAAAGGGCCTAGGAGGGTCCAAAAAAAAAAAAAAAATTTTTTTTTTGCGTGGTAAGCGCCAAGTTCGCGAACCGGAAAGCGTTCTGGGCAGCGAACTTTATGGATAAAAGAATGAAAGACTTTTCTAATACTGTATGTTAATTGTTTGTTGTTTTTCTTGTTTTTTTTTGTTTTCTTTTTTTTAAAGTGTTTTTTTATTTTGATTCTTTTTCATAATTTATTAAACTTTCTAACATTTCAGTGTCTGAAATGTCATTATTTTCTTGAAATATTGTTTGCAATCTGTGTGGTTGCAAAATGTCCTCATTTGCAAGGAGGACATCTACTGCTTGGACACATTGCAGCAGTTCATTATCCAAGCTTTCATCCATAAATTCCATGTCAATTTGTTCAATTAATTCCTGGCTGCTCTCTTGCAGGTCCATCTCAAAAGAAACTTGCTGCTCGCCTTCCATTTTGCCTGAAATTTGGATTAAAAAAATATATATTAGTAGAGATAGGGCACTGTTGGAATTAATTTTAGATAGGCAGTTTTTATCAGTGAATTTATCTTTTGGCAGTGTATAGTATGAGAGTGGAAATAGGACTATAAAAAAGTGTATGTGATTTAACCAAGACAAGCCTTACTCCATTCATAACTATAACAGAGAAGTCTATCTAAATACATTACTACTACAGAGGGATAGTGTATATCTAGCAGAAAAAGTCTACTATATTAAGTTATAGTGCACAATATATTAAATTATAACTTACCTTCACAAAGAAGTTGAAGTTTTTTGAAGCTATTGAAATAGGAGGTACAACAAGAAGTAGTAGTCAAAATGGCTGTGTTTCCTTCTCTCCCTTTATATATATACAGGTATATAACCAATCAAATGTCAGGTAATAAAAGTAGAAAATGAAAGTAACATTTTCATTGGTTGTCAATTCCAACAATTCAGATGTGTTTTGTGAAGTAATTTACCTCACGGTACTTGGAGAGGTCTACAGGCTAAATGGCTAAATGAAATTTCAATGAAATTTGTGAGAATGGAAGGGATTGTTATGTAGTATGAGCTAATCTATATTTGGTGAGAGTGTCTCTAGTCGTTTTTCTGTAAATTACTTTCCCACCTTTTTTTAAGGCCGCTTTCCGGAAAGCGGCCCGGTTAGCGAACCTTAAGCGTCACGGGAGTCCACCATTTTGTGTTTCGGTCGCATTAAGATACAAGATGGAGGGCAAATAATGTTTAGAATGGGTAGAAGGGGTCATGGTAGACTTATCTTGACCCCCTAGGTTTTCTGAGCGTGGCTGAGGAGGCTTATATGTGCGGAAAAAAAACATTTTTTAAAAAAATCCGCGAGGTTAGCTTTCGGTTAGCGAACCGGGTAGCGCTCCGGGGAGCGAATTTTGTGGAAAATTAGTGAAAAAAGTTAGAGAAAAATAATAATTGTGAGTGATCAGATGTAGGGTAGCTCTGAGAAGAGCTTTTGGGTTTATGGTACATTTAGGTACTTATAAGTAGGTACCAATGCACAGTCTTAAATTCAGAATGAAAATTCTGTTGCCCTCATCTGAGAAGTGAACTCCATCTCCTCTGTAGATATCTTGCATGTAGTAACGCAAGTTATTGTTGTACAGAGAGCCCATTCCATGGTCTCTCATGTAAGCTGAAACAGATTTGTTTACATGCTTCCTCGCTTTCTCAATTTGTGGACAAAATTGGTTGGACCACCTCCATTTCTGTCTTTGGCATATATTGGAATATACCAAGGCAGTTTGAGGAAAAAGTGCCATTAATTGCTCAAAGGTGTCCTTTAAAAGCATTTCCAGACCTACCCCTGTCAAAGTGCCCAAATCATTACCTCCACAGTGCACTATTAACAGGTCAGGTTTTGGCAAATGCATACAGGTTTTCACCAATGGTATCAATTGGTGACATTTTAATCCTCTTTGGCCCAACCACTTAATTTCCACATCTTGTAAATTGAGGTTAGGTAAATTTCTGCTCTCAGCATACCTTTGAGCCCAGTGGATGTAACTATGTCCAACAATCCAGACCTTAAACATGGTGGGAGAAGGTTGTTCTGCAGTCAGATGAAGTCTGGTAATGAAAGGGCAGTTGAAACAGTAGGAGTTTCTAAAGAAAAAAAACTGTGGATTTACAATGCTAATGATTCATTAGCAGTGATTGGTGCATTTCCATTTCTGAAAACAGAAAGTTAGGGTGCATGGATGTGTTCTTTGAAACATGTAATTTGAATGGTCAAGGAAGAAACATTTAATGAAAGATTGCTCTGGATACGCAGGTGCACTGAGAGTTCAGAGTTCAATTGAAACATTGTTGTGTGAATTTGCAAACATGAGAGGTCTTCCAGGAGGTGGTTGCTATGGAAACAAGGCAGAGAGGGCAGAGGGGGGAAGGGTTTTGATTTGAAAAAAGTGAGGGAAGAGGTATGATTGGCTAATATGAGAGATATGTGAAATGAATATCTGTATTTCTGTGCTTTCAATAGCTGCAGCCTTTGGAGTGCATCCTTTTTCTTCTGCTGAAGACAATTTGGTGTATTTCTGAGACTGTTTTCAAAACTCAAAAAATATTTGCTAAGGTGAGAAAAGATTTATTTAATTTAGATAGAGAATAGTATGATTTAAGGAGAAAATGATGAAGAAAGCTGTGTTTTTAAAATGTGGTTTTGTCTCTAGTGATATACTAATAGAATTAGTTTCATAGAGAAATTGTAATTGCATATTTGGTGTAACATTCTGGCATGCAGTAACACAAGTTATTGTGGTACATGGAGCCCATTCCATGGTCTGTTATGTAAGCTGAAACAGATATGTTGTTTTTAAAAACGATTTAAGAAATCAATTACATTTCTGGATATGTACTGCTAGAGCTTCATAGGTTGTTTTGAGCCATATTTATAAGGTATTTGAGTGTCTAAGATGTTATGTTTTCCTTTTAAAATGTAAAGTGTTCCTCATGGGGCAAGTGTCTTGTAAATACGCTCCCACTTGTGCTTGGCAAATTTAGATTTTGATTATGGGAGTTACCTAGCCATGTTAATAGTGTCCCAAAAATGGTGCTAGGGCATTCCAGAAAACACTTTCATGTGTCTCAAGGACATTTTTAGTCATTTCTTCATGAATGCAGGTATACAATTGATTTATATGCTGTGTTTAAAAACGAATTTTGAAATCAATTAAATTTCAGGATATGTACTGTTAGAGCTTCATAGGTTGTTTGGGGTCATATTTAGAAGGCATTTTAGTGTCTTTGATGTTATTTTTCCCTTTTTAAATGGAAAGCGTTCCTCATGGGGCCCTGAGCAGTTCTTAGCCATGTTATTTAATAGGAAGTGGATAACATGGCTAAGAGCATTTGCTGGAAAATGCATGAATATCGCTGACTTTTCTGCGATATTCATGCATTGCGGCCTTTTTTTTCGCATTTGCGAGCAGTTCTTAGCCATGTTATCCAATGGGAGGTGGATAACATGGCTAAGAGCATTTGCTGGATAATGCATGAATATCGTTGACTTTTCAGCGATATTCATGCATTGCGGCTGTTTTTAATCGCATTTGTGATAAACAATTACATTTCTTGATATGTACTTTTAGAGCTTCATAGGTTGTTTGGGGTCATATTTAGAAGGCATTTTAGTGTCTTTGATGTTATGTTTACCTTTTTAAATGGAAAGCATTCCTCTTGGGGCAAGTGTCTTGTAAATACGCTCCCACTTGCGCTTGGCAAATTTAGATTTTGATTATGGGAGTTACCTAGCCATGTTAATAGTGTCCCAAAAATTGGGTTAGGGCATTCCAGAAAACACTTTCATGTGTCTCAAGGACATTTTTAGTCATTTCTTCATGAATGCAGGTATACAATTGATTTATATGCTGTGTTTAAAAACGAATTTTGAAATCAATTAAATTTCAGGATATGTACTGTTAGAGCTTCATAGGTTGTTTGGGGTCATATTTAGAAGGCATTTTAGTGTCTTTGATGTTATTTTTCCCTTTTTAAATGGAAAGCGTTCCTCATGGGGCCCTGAGCAGTTCTTAGCCATGTTATTTAATAGGAAGTGGATAACATGGCTAAGAGCATTTGCTGGAAAATGCATGAATATCGCTGACTTTTCTGCGATATTCATGCATTGCGGCCGTTTTTTTTTCGCATGTGCGAGCAGTTCTTAGCCATGTTATCCAATGGGAGGTGGATAACATGGCTAAGAGCATTTGCTGGATAATGCATGAATATCGTTGACTTTTCAGCGATATTCATGCATTGCGGCTGTTTTTAATCGCATTTTTGATAAACAATTACATTTCTTGATATGTACTTTTAGAGCTTCATAGGTTGTTTGGGGTCATATTTAGAAGGCATTTTAGTGTCTTTGATGTTATGTTTACCTTTTTAAATGGAAAGCGTTCCTCTTGGGGCAAGTGTCTTGTAAATACGCTCCCACTTGCGCTTGGCAAATTTAGATTTTGATTATAGGAGTTACCTAGCCATGTTAATAGTGTTTCAAAAATGGTGCTAGGGCATTCCAGAAAACACTTTCATGTGTCTCAAGGACATTTTTAGTCATTTCTTCATGAATGCAGGTATACAATTGATTTATATGCTGTGTTTAAAAACGAATTTTGAAATCAATTAAATTTCAGGATATGTACTGTTAGAGCTTCATAGGTTGTTTGGGGTCATATTTAGAAGGCATTTTAGTGTCTTTGATGTTATTTTTCCCTTTTTAAATGGAAAGCGTTCCTCATGGGGCCCTGAGCAGTTCTTAGCCATGTTATTTAATAGGAAGTGGATAACATGGCTAAGAGCATTTGCTGGAAAATGCATGAATATCGCTGATTTTTCAGCGATATTCATGCATTGCGGCCGTTTTTTTTCACATTTGCAAGCACTTCTTAGCCATGTTATCCAATGGGAGGTGGATAACATGGCTAAGAGCATTTGCTTCAAAGGTTGTTTGGGGTTATACACCATTTTTGGGAAATTATTAACATGCCTATCTAACTTCCATAATCAAAATCTAAATTTGCCAACCGCAGGTGGGAGCGTATTTACAATAAATTTGCACCATGAAGAACGTAAAATAGCATACTAGACACTCAAATGCCTCATAAATATGACCCAAAACATCTTATGAAGCACTAGTAGTGCATATTTCCAGAAATGTATTGGTTTTCATTTAATGATTTACTTCATTGGTAGGCCTTCACATGTTTTTTTACCTTGGTTTTTTTCAGTGAAAATGTTATCTGCAACCATGTGTTGGCCTCACCTCAAATAAACAAAACAGGTGATGGACTGAATGTGGATCAATGACACACATTCACCCCAGTCTAAAGATCTGGGCCTAAACAAATCTTTCGATAGGCTACATCTTATCGTCATCCTGAATTAATGATTTAAAATATTAGGGAGTGATTTATGAGTGTTGTATGCCTGTTTTGTACCATTGAGTGTCATTTTTGTGATGCAGTGCTGGTGAAAAACATTTGCTATGTTAAATAATTAGTAGGGCATTAAGTTTTAGATGACTGTTATTTATTTACTGTTTGGTAATAGTGGTTAATAACATTTTATATTATATTTTTCCACAGATTCAACTGCAGATTCTTTCATAGTTTGGAAAATGCCTACAAAAAACAGAATGAGAAAGGCGAGAAAACGTCAAAGACAGCAGGATGATGTTTTATTGCAGCAGTCCTCTTCCCCAAATACTTGTCAAAACAGCAAGAAAGGTCCGGGTAGGAGCACGAAATCATTCTTAAGAAATATTTGTAGTAAAAAAAGTTTTGCTCAAAAAAATGTTTCAGTTCACAAAAAGAAAAGTAATTTAAATGGAAAGGAGAGACCCATCACAAATGTTACTGGTAGAGGAAGAGATAACTCTGTGCATGATAGTAGAAGGAAACAACAGTTTAGGGACATTCGAAATCGAATGTTCCGTAATAGGATATTAGTTAATTTATTGAAAAATATTAAAAAGAAAGGCCAACAGAAAGCGGCATTTTATAAGAAGAAGAAAAATGTAGAGAAAATTATTGATCATGCTTTTGAAATTAAGCGAAAGTTGTTTATTTTGGTAATCAATAGAATTAGGAAACTAAGCAAGGTAATTTCTGATTTCAAAACAAAAAGTAGATGGAAGAGAGTAGTAAATCGTACTAACTTTTGTGAAGTTTTTTCCGGAGAATGGATGCATAGTTCAAGTTCTGAGGCATTTTTTAATGAGGAGACTTATTTTCAGGATAATGATTTGGTGCATGCAGTTGACATCAGTGGTCGAGCTTATGAAGTGAAGGATGGTTGTCCAGTTGAAAAAGAACAACTTGTGACAACAGAGACAGAAGAGGCGCTAAGTGATGAGGTTTTAGGAAGACGTCCTAAGGGTCCTGTGTACATTTGGAAGTGTAGTTCTATTTGCAGTGTGCGACAGGTTTCCATCAATTTGCTTTGTGATTTTATACGGACATTTAATAAGAAAAGTTTGAAGCAGAAAATGAAGTTGTTGCAAGATTTAGATCCTTGCAGAGTGAGACAAATGACAGGTTTGCGTGGTCATTCACTGGCTTGTCTTTCCAGGAGAGTATGCCAGAGTGTTTTTCATCATTTCAGGATGCTAGCAGTGCATCATAATAAAGTGAGAAAATTAGTGAGAATGTTGTATTATGCTAAGAGTCCAGCAATTATGCTTAAACAATTATGTGCTGCTCTTTTGCATGGTTCTGAAATAGATGTGAAGAATATTTGTGAAGAAATTGAGTTTTGTTACTTTGGTAGTAAAGATGAGAATGTTCAAATTGACCCTGAAGTAGAGGGTAATGTGGAAGATAATGTACAGGTTTCCAGTACAGATAATTTTGAGAAGGAAATTGCCACGTTTCAGATGAAATCAAGTGAGAGGCCTAATTTCACTTGTGTATGTTGTCGACGCACTTATTATAAGAATCAGACTAAGGTAGTGGATTTATATGCAAAAAGTGAAAGGGAAAATAATAGTGAATGGAAGGATTTTGCCACATACTTGATGGTAGAAAATTATTTTGATTTGGGATCGGATCAACGTGTGTGTACTTATTGTTGTAATAAATTAAACCAAAACCAGATGCCTGCTAGGGCAGTTCATAATAATCTGGAATTGGTTGAGATTCCTTCTGAATTGAAGGATTTAAATACTTATGAATCTATTTTGATTCAAAGTATCCATCCCTTTCAGGCTATTGTAAGAATGGAGCCAAAGACAGGGAAGTTGCCTCCAGCAGATTTACAGAGAGGATTAAAGGGAAGAGTTGTTTATTTGCCTCTAGATTTGAACAAAAACATTAACACAATTGGAATAGAAAAAGTGGAAGAGGAACCTCTGGTTATCTTGGTTAATGGGGTTCCGACAAAGAATAAGAAAATATGGCAAGATTTAGTGGATGTTAGGAAAGTCAAAAAGGCAACAGTGTATTTGAAGAAAAATAATAAGTACTATAAGAATGTATATGTTGCAGAAGAGGAAGTAAGTGATGAAGAGGATAGCGATTTGTGTGCTGGCCAAATTGAGAAAGTAGAGGCCTCTAAAAGTGAAGAAATATATGAACATTATAGTGTTCATCCTTTGCATTCCAAGGAAGTCATGGGGAATGCTATTGAGTTGTTTCAAATGAAACAAGCCAAAGGGAGTCCCATTAGTGTTTGGGAGGAAAGTTTGGAAGCTCGGTGTTTCCCACAGCTATTTCCCACAGGTCAAGGAGGAAGATATGATGAGCGACCTCATCAAATTCCTGCGTCTGAATACCGGACTTTACGATTGTATGCAGAAGATCCTAGGTTTCGGCAATGCATTCCCTATTTGTTTCATCTCCTGTTTGAAAGCGATCTGTCTGGACTGTCATATGCAGTGAACCACATCTTAAAAAGTGGTATACAGATGCGAAACATCTCGGCAAGTGACTTTATGCATAAAGTCAATGTCCAAGACAGTATTTTGGATTCTCACTTAATTAATCTCATGGCGTGTCAGCGTGGTACTAATGAGTACTGGTACCGTCGTCATGGTGATTTAAAATGTATGCTGAGGAACTTAGGAACTCCAACATGGTTCCTCACTCTGAGCTGTGCCGAGTATGGCTGGGAAGACTTACTTGAATTTCTACGAGAGGCAAATGGAAATATTGAAAACATTGAATTCAAGACACCTGGAGAACTGTGTTCTTTGGATCCAGTGAATGTATGCAGGTACTTCAATCATAGATTTGAAGCTATGATGTCTTTCATCACAAATAAAAAGAATCCACCTCTTGGAGAGGTGTTGGATTTCTTCTGGAGAAAGGAGTACCAAGCAAGAGGTGCCCCTCATATACATATGTTGTTGTGGATCAAGGATGCACCTAAATTTGGAACAGATCCGGATGACTTAGTGATGAATTTCATCGAACAGTATTCTACGTGTGCTGTTCCAAACGCAACGGAGAAGAAAAGTCTAAGAGAACAAGTTCTACGTTTCCAAAGCCATCGTTGTGGAAAGTACTGTCGTCGTAAATTCAGAAACAAGGACAAGTTCTACACCAAATGTCGTTTCAACTTTCCACGACCGGTGATTTCTAAAGGAAGAGTGAACAGTTTGATGTCTTCGCTGCGACATAATGTGACGAGGAAATCACCCAAGAATACATACAATTTGAAAAGGAACGAAGAGTCCAAGTACATCAATGACTACAACCCAGTGATTTTGTCCATGTGGAATGCTAACATGGATATACAGTTTGTGGCTGACAACTGTATGGCTGTGGCTCGGTATGTGACATCTTACATCACCAAAAAAGAAAAGACCGAACTGAAGGATATGTGGGAGGACATTTCCCATGAAAAGAGCCTCAGCAAGAAGTTGTACAGTTTCAGTCTGAAGATGTTGTCGCATCGAGAAATCGGAGCTTACGAATGTTCTGATCGATTGTCTTCAGCAAGTCTCTATGCCAAATCCAGGAGTCTCGTTTGGGCGAGTCTTGGTCTTGCTGCAACGCGAAATCGAGTTCTAAAACCTGTCCGGGAAATTGAGTATTTGGCAGAAAAGGAACCAAACAGTACCGACATTTTGAAGACCAACATGTTGGATACATATTATCCAAATCGAAGCAGTCACCTTGAGAATGTTTGTCTATATGAGGTTCTCCAAAATTATATATTCAAGAGGAACATCAAAGAAGATATTGAGAAAGGAGTGTTTGCTGTAATTGGAAGTGAGGGATGCCTGGTCAAGCAAAGAAAATGCCAATTAGTAAACCATCGAAAATTGAGTGGTGAATCTCCAGAAAAAAAGGAGTTTTTTTATTTAGCACTTTTGCAACTTATCAAGCCTTGGCGTGCAGAAGAGGAACTGCTTGGAGATTTCCTCTGTTACGAAGACTCTTTCAATGCAGCCAAGGAGTCCATAGAATGTCCTGCTTTTTCTAAATATCAAGAAATGCTAACTTTGGAAATTGAGCAGGAAGCAACGATTGCAGCCGAGATTGCCAGAGACAGTTCTCAGGACAGTCAGAGTTCTGTTTCATTGAGTCAAGATCCACTTGGAGGACCTATTATCGAAAATGAAGCTGCCACTGCTATGAATGAAGTAGAAAGAGCCATGGCACATGCTCAGGAGGATTCAGTTAACTTAGAAGACTTGGAAAAACAACTCAACGTTGAGCAGAGGAAAATATATGATGAAGTTACCACGGAAATTGAGCACGGATTAAGTCATGAGAAGAACAAGTGCTCATGTACATCGTTGAAGCCTGTCCGACTGTACGTGAGTGGAGAAGCGGGAACTGGAAAAAGTTTCCTCATTAAAGCAATCTCTTGTTATTTGCAGGAAAGGAGTGAGTCATCGCTGTCTTGTGTTGTCACCGCTCCTACTGGACTGGCAGCACATAACATTAAAGGTATTACTTTGCATCGTCTACTGATGCTGCCGGTGGAGCATGACAACAAATTACAATACAACAAGTTATCTGGAGATGCTTGCTGTGAAGTTTCAAGAGTCTTGAGGAAAATGAAACTACTTATCATTGACGAAGTAAGCATGGTTTCCAATGTCATGCTTGCCTTTGTGCATTTGAGAATGCAAGAAGTACTTAAAACTGAATATGATGTGTTATTTGGTGGGAAACACATCATTGTTTTCGGAGATCTTCTGCAGCTGACACCAGTAAAAGGTCAACCTGTGTTCAAAATACTCACGCATGAAGATACCAGGAAGTGCCTAGGGAGCATTGGCAACGTCAATATATGGTTAAACTTCAATTATGCAGAACTGCATCAAAATATGCGTCAGGCAAAGGATGAAGATTACAAGAATATTCTACAAGATATTAGAATTGGAAAAGTGACTGAGCATGGGAAAGAAGCTTTAAATGCACGATTACTGTCAAATTTATATCCCAAACAAGAGATTGTGCCTGAGAATATTTTTCAGAAAATTACTGAGAAGAAATCCGGGATATGTCTCATGCCAACTCTTGCAGAATGTGCCATCTTCAACAACAAAATGTTGAATTTAGAAAAGCAAGAGATTGTGAAACTTGAAGCTATTGACAAATTAGAGCATATGGGATCAACAATTATTTTGTCAGACAATTTGAAATCAAAATTGCATTCATTAGAGAAGACTATATCTAAAACAGCGGGTTTTGAAAAGACTTTGAATGTGTGTTTAAATTGCCGAATCATTTTGAGAAGGAATTTACATGTAGAAAGAGGTCTGGTAAATGGATCAATGGGTAATGTTGTTGATTTTGAGAAATACAGAAATAGAGATGGAATAGAATTTTTAAGAATTAAATTTGATGGCATTGAGGAAGTACAGCAAATTGGTCGTTGTTCTGCTAGGTTTTTGCTTGTTAAAGACTTATATGTTCGCCGTAAACAGTTTCCTGTTTGCTTGGCATATGCGGTGACAATCCATAAATCGCAAGGTTTAAGTGTAGACTGTGCATTGGTGAATATTGGCAGTTCTGTGTTCAAGGAGGGTATGGCATATGTGGCATTGTCACGAGTTAGAACTTTATCGGGATTGTACTTAATTGACTGTGATGTCACAAACATTTGTGCGGATCTAGATTGTGTTAAGGAATACAATAGGTTAAGAAGAGAGTATGCGCCACATTTGCCTCAATATCCTTTGTTTGAGAAACGTGTGGTAGGCCGCAAACGTAGAAATAGCAGTAATAGTAGGGAGGTTGTTGCAAAAAGACTAAAAGTCAATGAACCGAAAATTGTTAGCAGAAAGAAAGTGGATTCTGTTGAAGATGTTGTCGGTTTTCAATTTGAAAACAGTTCTGGTGTCAAGTGCTATGCAAATGTAGTGGTTAATGTTCTCTTTTCACTAGAGAGTTTAAAAGAACAGATTCTGTTGAATTCAGAACAAATTTTATGCTGTTTGTTGAATTCTGTTTTCGAGAAATGTAGCACTGATCGAACAAAAGTAGAAAGTGTGTCTGAAGTTCGTTATCTGTTAGATGAATGTTCAGGTCAAACAGACTTCTCTGAAAATAATCAGCAAGATTGTCAGGAGTTTTTAATGTATATGCTTGATATATTGCAAGATGAGGGTGTAGATGTAGATCAACTGTTTGGGCTTTCTTATCAATGGCAGCATGACTGCGAGAATTGTAGGGTATCAAGTACTACTAGTGTAGACTCAGAAAGATTTATATATTTAACTTTGCCAGACAGTAAATCAGTCTCCTTTAATAAGCTAGTAAATGCAGCGGATCACAACATGGAGTGTAGCCAATGTAAATCTGAAATGATGTCAACATTACTTATACGTAGATATGGACAGTATGTCATTTTGATGATGCAACGATGTAGGCCTGATGGATCAAAATTGTCAACTTTAATAAAAAAATTTGTGGCTTCTCAGCTTTCAATATCAGGAAGGACTTTTGTAACTGTAGCAATTATCTATCACGATGGTCCTTCAACAACTTCAGGACATTATACAGCTTATTTAAAGTCTCGAAACGGCTGGTCATTCTGCAATGATTCCGTTGTAAGTTTCAAAAAAAAATTGCCGTTTGACCTTAAAAATTCTTACCTGGTGTTTTTAAAACCAAAATTTTAAAGAAAGAATCTCGAGATTTCCTGTGAAGAATTGGAAAAGGTTCATCAAGTTGAGGGAATGTAAGTCTGCAATGCTGTCTAGATTATTGGTCCAAAACTTTTAATTATAATGTTATTTTGTAAAATCCGACTATATAAACCTGATGCAAGTAAGTCTGCTTCATAGTAAGCAGTATCAGTGTCATAGGAAAAGGAGAACATGAGTGACAAAGAAGGGTAAGATATTAGTAGTCCAGGATTGTGAAAATTATCTTAAATGTTTTCTTTTTGAAAGTTGCGAATATAGAAAATGACGGGATTTGATTGGAAGAATTACAAGACTTGTGAATAGCTGCAACATGATTTGGCCAAGTGGAAACATGTGGTAGAATGTGAGAAGTCTTTTCTTGTATGTAGCATATTTTTCGAATCGTTGGAGGTTTTCTTTCAGAAAGTGGCGGGCTGACAATATTTATAGCACAACACAGTGGACGCTGTTCATAGGACATCCTTCGACGTCATTGAAAGTAAGTTAATTTTAAGGAGTTTTGAATTCAGATTTCTTATGTTGAATGGGTTTTTTAAACACAATCATTTTGATTGTGTTTTTTTTCCCCGCTGTTACATGATGAATACCTTCAAGTCACTGATTTAAGTGAAATTTGATACATTCTGAGAACAGCAAAAATAAACCATTTAACATGTATAATTAATGTTTTGCTTTTTGTACTTATGATATACATTTAGAAATGTGAAGTAGATATGGAGAAACTGAGTCTTCTGTAAGTGTCAATTTTAATGCTTACAGTGCTGTACTTCTGGGTACTGTTTTTTTTTTAAAAAAAAATGAATAGGCCTCACCTCAAAGAAAGCTCTTGAAAGCACACATCTTATTTGCATCCTGAAACAATCATTTAAAATGTTAGACACAATTTTATGATGGCTTTACATCTTTTTTGCGCTGCAATTGCATCACTATTGTGAGACATTAGCAGTGCAAAAAAAGCACCATGTTCCAAAATAGGCCTCAGTTCATCAACATCAAGATACAGTTTCTTTAAAATATATATCTTTAGGATTGTGTAGGGGACGTAGAGAAGCAGAGACTTCTGTAAATGTCCAAGTTGTTGAAAAACTGTTTGTTCTTGAACCTTTTCCCTTGTCTTTTCTAATTTTTAAATACATGTTTTAATATTTTTGGAAATGTTTGTTCTCTGTTTTACAGATTGAAAGTATGAAAAAATATTTTAAAAAGGTAACAAGAATTATAAGGTAAATGTTTTCTACTCTTTTTACCCGCAATGCACTGCTGATGATGTCACTGACACTATCTCTCATTTACTCTCTATAGCTGTCTTTCTTTTTACATTATTCTCTGTTTACTTCCCTTATACTAACTCTTCTTTTTTTTAAAAAAATATTTTTTTGGTTCGCTTCCAGTTCGCGAACCGGTCAGCGAACTTGAAGCGAACCAAAAGAAATAGAGCTTGCCAGAGTGATAAACATTCTAGCAATTTTATTTGAAAGGGGGGGTAGTTCTGAAAAGAACTTTTTTTTTTGTTTTTGTTGTTTTATTTATTTATTTATTTTTTCTGAACATTTTTTGATTTTTTTGTATTTTTAGAACAGTTTTATGTTTTTTTTGTGTTTTTTATGGAGGGGAAACAACAAAAAAACAGGCATTGAAAAGGGCTCAACAGGAGCAAAAAAAAAATTACTTCTTGGGTGCATTAGGGCACTTATGGTTTTCGAACACCATATTAATCAAGTTGACGCTCATGTTCCCATACGACAGCATAGCACCACAATATATACACGTAAACCTCATATGTTTAAAATTTGGCTGAATGTTTGGCACAGTTTCCTGTGCCTCTCTTCCAGTCAAAGACATTGTTGAGGTAGATCTGGCCACAGGAGTTGTCGGGGGATTGTCTTGTAGGTCCCTTAACTCAGCCCGGCTGTAGTTTAAGGGATGCCACCTGGTCATATGTCGATGCATAGTATAGTTGCCCATACTATATTTTTTCTCTGTGCCTCTAGACAATCTGTAATCACAGATGAGGCAGGTGGCATATTTAGCATTCACCTTCTTCTCCCCTGGAGGGATGGAAAAAAACTGCCAGATGAAACTTGTTTTTCTCTTAGAAACACGGGGCAACTCCGGGATAAATTGTGATTGATCTCTTTCCTCTTCTTCTTCTTCCTCCTCTTCCTCCTCTCTGTTGGAGGTAAATTGACTTGGTGGTCCTCTCTTCTTATGAGGAGGTGGAGGTGGTGGTGGGGGTGCACCAGCTGCAGCAAGTATGGAAGCCATTGCTGAACTCTAGGAAAATGGTCTTTCTCTCACCAAGATGAAAGTCAGAGTGAGGAAAGAAGGAGGGGTTTACATGATTTGGGAAAAGCAAAAGTTCTGAACCAATGAAAAGTGTTATTTTTAGGTCACATGACCTAGTCATACATCATTTGGAAACCAAAAGTGAAATGAACCAATGAAAAGTTTGATAAACAAGTCACATGACCTGTTCCGCTTATGTTACGCGGTGCGTGCCGTGTCTCGGATCGCTTCCGGTTCGCGGTCCGGAGCACTTCCGGGAGCGCTAACGCAGCGCGTCATTAGACGCATTACGCGACAACGTGATACGTCGCGCTTCCGCGACGCGTCACAGTTCCGCTAACGTAACGTTGACCGGTTCGCGGACTAGGTCGCGGCATCAAGATGAGCTAACGGAAAGCTTCCCGGTTCGCGAACTAGAAGCGAAGAAAAAAAATATTTAAAAAAAAATTATTAATAAACATCTAAAATATATTTTTTAAGATTTAAAGAAGAATACATTTTACAGCTACAGATGTTAGCTTTTAAAAAACCAATGAAATTCACAGAAAAAACCATAGGTTATAGACCATATATAGTTAGGAATTTGCATTTACAAAACCTTGAAAATTCACTGAAAAAACCATAGGTTATAGACCATATATAGTTAGGGATTTGCATTTACAAAACCTTATTTTACTCGCATAAAACCATTGAAATTCCATATATAGTTAGTTGCGCTAACTATATATCGCGCACCCGCAATCCACTGCTGATGATGTCACATATTACATCATTCATGACATGGTCAGTGACATCACTGATGACATCACTGATGACATCTCAAATGACATCACTGATGACATCTCATTTGACATTACTGATCACATCACTGATGATATCATTCATGTGATAATACAATGAACCTCTTCAGACTCTAATATAACCTTAGATACAATCAGTGTAAACAGACACTCACAGACTGTCACTCATCCATGGAGTTACTCACACACCTAGTCAGTCATGCAAAGAATCAATCACACCTCCATTTCCTCAACTATACAGTTATACAAACTTTACTTATTCAAACATATACTAACACATATTTACTCTATTATACAATCCCTGATACAAGTTCACAATGATCCATACAGCCACTCACACATTCACTGGCTCTTATGCACAGTTATTTATATATGTCAACTCTCACATGTACTGTGTTTTACATATGTACTTACTTTGACATGTAGCACTGAGATATCCATTCACTCACCAATACACTCATGCACACAGTCAACCGCCCATACAGCTGTTTCCACATGCACTTTTGAAACCATACATCTAGTGAATCAACTGCTCACACATCTATGCACAGAGTCATACACCTCCCAGCCACCCCCACACACACTCAGTCTCCCATACAAATACTTGGGCAACCAATGAATATCCCATATAGTTACTCATATAGCTACTTATCAACACATGCAGCAGTTTACAGAACAACAGACATAATAATGCACAAATTAAGACAGTTTAGTCACTAACCCATGCACTCAGTGAGACACATTTAATCACTCACTCATACAGTCAGTCATGCACCTACTAAATTCTTCATCCAGACACTTATACATCCACTCATTCTTCAATATGTAAAACATATTTAAACTTTACAGAAACATAGTCACTGGATGTTGTCATCAGTGATGTCATCAGTGATGTCACTGACCATGTCATGAATGATGTAATATGTGACATCATCAGCAGTGGATTGCGGGTGCGCGATATATAGTTAGCGCAACTAACTATATATGGAATTTCAATGGTTTTATGCGAGTAAAATAAGGTTTTGTAAATGCAAATCCCTAACTATATATGGTCTATAACCTATGGTTTTTTCAGTGAATTTTCAAGGTTTTGTAAATGCAAATTCCTAACTATATATGGTCTATAACCTATGGTTTTTTCTGTGAATATATATATATATATATATATATATATATATAATGCGAAAGGAGTGTTGAATACTATTAATACAATTTAAAGTAATTTTACATGGTCACCTTTTATTACATGGGCACAATAAAGTGAAGAGGGAGATAGGTTGGTTTTCTTTGTAGGTCAATGTTTGTTGGAAGTTTAACTGCTAGGAGAGATGAAAGTCTATGGCAGAGGTTTATTGCAAAGTCGGTATGGGTAGGTTGTGAGAGATAGGGTTTGTGATTTAGGGAGGGTATACGCGTAGTGTAGTGAGGACTGGCAGGAAGCAAGTACTTTGAGTGGGTTGTAAAGACCATGATTTGCTGAGGTGCTAAGGCAGCCTTTATCCACATAGTGAGAGTAGATCTCGAGGACGATTTGTCAAAGCGTCACAATTCACAAAGGCTCTTGTAGCACAGTCAGCAGGGCGAATGGCACACTGCGAGCAAGCACTGATTTCTCAGATGATCACAGCTCACAGAAAGAGGTGGTGGTACACTCATCATTCATACATGTAGTTCACACATTTGCTGTGCGCTGATCATTCAGAGGATGAGGGACGCGTTGTTCAGAGTATTATAAATTGCTCCTATGACTTCATAACATTTAATTTGAATATTTATATATTTATCTGTATTCATCCTGCATTATGAGTGATGTCATTTTTTCAAAGATGATGTGGTTTGTCCAACCAATTTTGATGTCTGATGTGGATTTTACATGCTTTAGTCATGCTGCTTATAGTAAAAACCCTCATTAGAATCTAATTGGCAAAAGCCATATACAGTTGGAGGGGACATTTTTCCATTTCTCTTCTAATTAAATTACACTGCATGTGAAGTAATAAGTCAAAGGGCTTATCTTACTCACTTTGAGTTCAGACTCACAGTATCCATATTGAAATGAATCACAGTTTTTCTCAAGCTAACACAGCTTTAACGTTTTCTCTCCAAGTATCCAAGGAAAGTGAACACTGTTGTAAATTGATAAATCCATTCCAGGCCATTCTGACCGGGCTCATTTAAAAGAATACCTTGCACCTGAGAGACTATCCATGCATTCACAGATTACTGTCTTTTGGCTTCAATTATAAACTTTCTAATTAAGCAGACCAAGTATAAGAAACTGGGTTCTTAGTTGAGAGGAGTAGAAGCACCAATCAAATAATAAACTGATTCCTTGTCTGGGTGAACTACAAAAGTCACTAAGTAAGCCTGTGCTTACCCTCTAGTACCTTAACACAAAAGCACTCACGCTTTACTTAGTGGTAATGTGTATAGTACTTAAACAAATAAAGTACTAAAGTGAAAACACTGCACAAGAAAAATCTCAAATCTTTTTACATTGCTAGAGCTTCATGTTAGCAGTGGTCACAGTCTACTGCTGCTGATGCTGGTTCTTGTAGAGGACGCAAAGAGCAGGTTCTCACAGGATATTCACATCAACGGGCATCTCAGATGGTTGTCAGGCAACACGAGGAGTCCATTTGTAGTCGCACAGGGACCCAAAACCTTAGAATCTTCATCAGGGACTCAGGAATTGTGGTTGTCAGGCAGGAAGAGAACACTCTGATGCCAGTCAAGGGTCACGACCTTGACTGGGGGATCAGCGCTCACTTCAGCAGAGGCCAGCAACAGGACTCATGCCGGTCCATGCAGGTCCAGTTGGTGCTGGTTGGCTTGACAGTTGCAAGGAGACCTCTGGAAACTTGTTTTTTCCCTGTAGCTCTAACAGGAGGTTAGTCAACTGACATTTTGAAGCACTTATGTGGAGCCTGAGCTCAAGTCAAGCAGGTCCAATCTTCATTCTTCAGATAACAGGGCAATCCATTTCCTGAATCTATCACAGGACAAGCAGTGTTCTGATGAGAGGTTTTGAAGGTGCCACTTGTATCCTCAGTGCCAGCCTATGCGGGAGGGATGGCGCGTCTGTCTAAACTTGCCGCTTACCTATGTTTGGCTCCAAAATGTGTAGGGTAACAAAGAGTAGACAGGCATATTTGTGAGATGCATTTGTCAGTGGCACAGCAGGCACCCCTTAGAAGTCGGGAAGGGCTGGGCTAGCCCTAAGGCTATGCTTTGAAGTTCAGGAAGGCTAAGCACACCCTTCCAGGACATCCCAGTCAGGAGGGGAACACCCAGCCCCACACCCAAGGCCCTTTAGTCATCACATCTGGAAGTAATACACAAAACACAATGGGAGAAACATCCAGAGTCATGTGATCCTGGATCTTGGCAGAAATGCACATTTTGTTCATGCAGAAAAACACACACTTTCCAAAACTGGGTTTTTCAGAATTGCAACTTAAAATCCGGCTTTATGATTAAAGAGGATTACAAATTACAATTTATTTGAATGGAAACACTGACCCTTGATCTGGTTCCAAATTGAAGTTATGACTTATAAAGCGTGGCAAGGTAACCCGGTGTTAGTCTATGTGGGCTTTACAACATTGAAAACTGCCTTTAGGAGTTTTCCATTGTCAGGGCATGTAAAACTGAAATAAACATGTCCTACATTTTAAATACAATGCACCCTGCCCTATATATTAGGAGTGAATTATATGTATTAAACAGGAAGGTTTAGGCCTAGCAAAAGGTTTGTAATGACTGGTTGAAATGGCAGTTTAACAGGTTACTACAGATTTCAGTGGCAGGCCTGAAACACGTTTTGCAGTGCTACTTTAGAGGGTGAGGAGGGCACAATGCATGCTGCAAACCACTAGTAACATTTAATTTCCAGGCCCTAGGTATATTTAGTACCATATACTAGGGACTTACAAGCAAAGTAAATGTAACAACTCAGACGTAGGCCAACTTTCCCCTGTTTGTTAGGAAGACCACAATTTCTTTACCACTTATTAGCAAACTGTGCAGAGGCATAAAAGCCAACAAAAGCGGGTTCAGCGAATGAAGGAACAAATCTAGGGTGACCTTGCATAAGGTGCCAGGTTGAACACCACCTCATTCTGTTTTTGCCTCAAACATCTAAAGTACATATTACCAGCTCACTGACTAGTAATATTTTGGTAGGTTGTAAGGCTGACCAACAGATATGAAACCATCACCACTGACATTGATTAGATGCAAATATAACTCATAAGCATTTATTCTTTTTAGTATTTGATAGGTCTACAAGCCCAGCCCTAATGTAGACATATATTAGATATCTCTAGATCAGGGGTCTCCAAACCGGTCCTGGGGGGCCGGATCCAGGCCAGATTTTTTGGATCTCCCCATTGAGATACATGTAGTAATTTTAAAAATCTGGCATGGAGCCGGCCCTCCAGGACCGGTTTGGAGACCCCTGCTCTAGATGGTGAATAGTGTTTGAACAGAAGACAAGTAATCCTTCTTCCTTTTACCAAACCCTGTATGTTTTCCTCTTGCACTGTACCACTACCCAGGTTCATAACACGGATGTGCAACTACCTGACAGCCTTCAAACACAAAAGTCATATGAAAAGACAGAATGGCCAGCAGAGTTTAATAGCATCATCTCTAACCCAGAAGAGCAGTAAAAAACAAAACTTACTAGAAAATCTAAATGTGAGCAATAGCAAAGCAAAAATAGAGATGTCTGTAGAATTATGAGGACAATAAATCACCCAAATAAAATTCATTCAGAAAATCAACTCTGAACCAATAAGGAAATGTTGACGATGAAAGAATTTCACAAATTAGGTAAGGCGTAACATTTACAGACTTCAGCCCCTAACACTTAAAACACTTCACACTCAATTACCATATTTCTAGAAGTTTTAAACCTAAATCAATCATGAAAGAAAATTAAAAAGGAAAACATAAATCATAACCTTTTACGAAGCAAGAAATCATCTAAAATGGTACATGTTGCACCAATATAAGTTGGTACTTATTTGAAACCTAAAAAAGGAGAGGATCAGAGAGATGTAAATGTTGGTTGTATAACCTATTAAATATAACAAAAAAATGACATAACCAAGAGGTCTGTGTTGTTCTTATGTACCTTGATAATTCACACCATTTACTGAGAAATATTTCCAGATATTTTGAAGCACTTGTAACTGAATTAACAGGAAAGTCATGTGTGTTCCATTGAAATGGATTGAGTGCAATGTTATTGTGAAAAGTGAAACTGCATATTTTTAATACAGATGGGCTTTAAATTCACAAGACACTCATTAGTGTACCTCATATCTAAAACATTTCGGGGCATATTATCAAGGAATGGCGTTAAAATTATTGCTGCTTTAGCGACAGGAAACTGCCTAAAAAATGGCTGTAATGGGCTTGCTAATAAACCGTAGAGAATTCCAATAGAAGCCCATGTTAACACCAGAACATGGGTTTCTATTGGAATTCTCAAGGGCATATTATCAAGCCCATTATCGCCACTTTAGTGGCAGTTTCCGGCTGCTTAAGCGATGATAATTTTAATGCCGTTCCTTGATAATATGGCCCATCCATCTGTATTATTAAAGAAATGTAATAGCAGAGTTTCTTTTATTCTGTAACCCACACCCTTAACTCTCTTCGTCAAAACCTTAAAAACGATTCCCCTAAATACTTAAGCCATACCCTTGTCCCTGTAAGTTATACTCCAATTTGTTAAACTCTATTCCCCCCTCTTGATCCCATACGTCTTCTGCTGGGCATCACCGACGGACTGGATGGCTCTAGGGCTGAGATGCTCTTCCTTAATACAGCGTTGGTGGTTGCCAAAAGGGACATTGCTGCTCTTTGGCTGGACACTACCGCACTCACTCTAGGGCGCTGGTGCAGAGGGGTGGACTGATGTGCTGCGCAGGAGCTGCCTCTTTATGTCGCCAGGGGATGCCCTCAGAAATTTCTCTGCATGTGGGGCAAATGGGTTGGAGTAATATAAAACTGATAAGGAGTGGTCTGCTCTTCAGGTACACATGGATATGTCATTATTGGTTTTACTTGTGTAGCCTTGATGTCACTGTGATGTGTTTTTCCCTATTCTGACAGTGTATAATGTAGCTCTGAATGGTGCTGTTTATTGTTACATTCAAAACTCAATAAAACAGATTGTCAAAAAATAAGCTCTATTCCCTTAACCCAGTGGTTCCCAATCTTTTTTGACCTGTGGCTCCCTTGACCTAATTGGCAGTTGGCTGTGGCTCCCCACCATTTTTTTACCGGTGCACCGGGGTGCAGCGGCGCACACTTTGGGAACCACTGGTCTACATGAAGAATGGAGCCTAGACGTGATGAAGGATTCAGAGAGTAACCATTACCATAAAACCTTATTTGCATTCACAAAGATCTTATAAGTGCATCTAAATGCATACAAAACCATCATAGAGTAGCATAAAGCACTCCCACTAAAAGTAACCAGGCTAGAGAAAGGCTCAAGGAGCTCTGTTACGTTACAAGAAGTTTACATGGGGTATGCTCTGATGAACCCATAGACGGCTCACCAGATCCCATCTACCCAGTGTTTTAAGTGAACTGGGTACAGAGGACAAGTGGGACAGGTCCAAAACTGTATAGTCTCTCAAAAAGATAATTGAAGACACTGGCCTGCATTACGGATGGACTATTGTAAGACGTACATACCCATAATACTCTGACAATAACATGCATTTTTGTTCTGCATTGAGAAGAAGAGGTAGTGTCCACGGGAAAGCGCACATTGGTGTTTAAACAAGTGGGCTTAGTGGAGATCCATGCAGGATGCAAGCACAGTATTATCAAAGATGAACAGCACCTGTGACCAGATGGATCTATGTCTCAGGAACACCACTTTCCATTCCTGGACTTTGCTTTTGCATCATTGTTATCAGGTTCGTTGGTGCAATTGGCTCAATTAACCTGAACCAAGACTACAACTCTCAAAATGCAATATGCTAAATCAAAACCCAGAAGTGGAAAGTTATGGCCTGGTGACATGGAGTCATCAGGACTCCCTACTTTTGATGCCCATCTGCACCATGACTATTAGAAGAACATGACAAGAAATGTAGTAACTGTGCATGTTTAGGTGGTATTCATAGACCTGGGAAAAGTGTAGTTTACACTGGTATAATTTGCATAATTTTAGGGATTTCATGTTATGCATGTTAAGTGAAATTCCCAAAATTATGCCACTTCACATAATGACACACAATTCACAGTAAATATTTACTGCAAAAGCGCGATATGTGACAATAAGTTTTCATCCAACATGTGGGACCATAATGCAGAGTGCTCTTGTTCATGTTGCTTTTCTTTCTTTACACTATTTTTAGCGCAAAATGTAGCTCTTGTCAAAAATTGACTCAATGTCACATTCTGCGCTAAATTTCATTCTGTGCTAAAGTTTAGCGGGAAATGATGAATTTGCATTTCACATAAGTATGCACAATTTTGTCATTTGGCATAAATATGCAAAAACAAATTACATTAATTCCGCACTTTGGGGCCACAGCTATATAGCATGCCTTTACAAGTTCAAAACTGCCCCAATTTGCAAACATATGCCAAATGAGGGGCGTTTTTTTTATTGGTGGCCATGTCTATTTTCTGTCCCAGTCCAGCACTGACCCTTAACCACGTCCTGAGATCATAGCAGCATATACTGCCATGTAAAAAAGAAAGGGAATGACAACTACTTGTCATGGAGAAAGGACAGGGTTTGAAGCACACAGGCACGAGCAAAATAAATGTAGGAAGTTAAGACGATAAGATTCTAAGAAGGGCCGAGACAAAAAGAAAGAGGGAAAGAGAAGCATCGACTGCAAAGTCAAAAATGCCCAATTAGTGACCCCAGCCCATTACATGAACTACATAGCCCGGCTCTTCGTCTCCTGAGATCTAAAGGTACTCAATACATTACGGACCGTTCTGTTGGGGCAAATTGGTAAATCATCTGTAAATTGGGATTTGGGCAACATTCAACAAATCCCCGCTGCGTGCTTTAAAGAAGACAAGATACATAGGAAAATCATAAATGAAACTTCGGGGTCTCTGCATGAGCACGTATCCGTGCGTGACAACACTTGCAATCCAGCGTCGTCTGTCTGTGATGTCACACGCATTACTCGGTGTCTGAGCAGCAGGTCGTTTCCCTTTAGGGTGTGAACAAAGGAGGGGGAGGAATTGCGGCTGCAATTTCCAGGACCCATCCTGCGAGGCAGCGCAGCGCCCCAGGCTTTTCATCACGGCGCACCGGGGTGCCGCGGCGCACACTTTGGGAACCACAGCCTTAACCCATTAACCATACCGCTCGTAGTCGAGTTACGCGTTTGGTGACAGTGTGAACTTAAAGCCCACTCCTGCATCTTATTTGGAACTGCTGCCGTCTGGTGCCCTTTGTTTTATTCCTGACCTGGACCCGCTGCTGGCTTGAACTTGGGCTGCCCAGGGGGAGCGGGACTGCGAGGACCAGAGGTACTTGCGCTTCATGACCACGCGCACCTGGTGCCTCTTCCCGCCCCCTCCTCCCTGCTAACCCTTAAAACACGACTCGCGGCCCCCGCTCCGCGGGAGCCGCTCGTAGTCGAGTTACGCGTTTGGTGACAGCGTGAACTTAAAGCCCACTCTTGCATCTTATTTGGAACTGCTGCCATCTGGTGCCCTTTGTTTTATTCCTGACCTGGACCCGCTGCTGGCTTGAACTTGGGCTGCCCAGGGGGAGCGGGACTGCGAGGACCAGAGGTACTTGCGCTTCATGACCACGTGCACCTGGTGCCTCTTCCCGCCCCTTCCTCCCTGCTAACCCTTAAAACACGACTCGCGGCCCCGCTCCGCGGGGGCTGCTCGTAGTCGAGTTACGCGTTTGGTGACAGCGTGAACTTAAAGCCCACTCTTGTATCTTATTTGGAACTGCTGCCGGCTGGTGCCATTTGTTTTATTCCTGACCTGGACCCGCTGCTGGCTTGAACTTGGGGTGCCCAGGCGGAGCGGGACTGCAAGGACCAGAGGTACTTGCGCTTCATGACCACGAGCACCTGGTGCCTCTTCCTGCCCCCTCCTACCTGCTAACCCTTAAAACACGACTCGCGGCCCCGGCTCCGCGGGAGCCGCTCGTAATCGAGTTATGCGTTTGGTGACAGCGTGAACTTAAAGCCCACTCTTGCATCTTATTTGGAACTGCTGCCGTCTGGTGCCCTTTGTTTTATTCCTGACCTGGACCCGCTGCTGGCTTGAACTTGGGCTGCCCAGGGGGAGCCAGACTGCGAGGACCAGAGGTACTTGCGCTACATGACCACGCGCACCTGGTGCCTCTTCCCGCCCCCTCCTCCTCCTATTTAGTAACGCCCAAACACGCGCACGCGGGACGCGCGCGGGCGGGCGCCGGGCAAAGCCCGGGCAAAGGGCGGGCCGTCTATGGCTGTCCAGGGCCGGATAAGGCCGGGCTGGGCCCCCCTCTAAGGTTTCTTCCTCCATGGTAAGATTTCCCACCTATTAACTCTGTTAACAATCATCATAGCCTCTAACTAATAACTGATTATGGCTCGTATCCCTGGAAGGGGGGGGGGGTGGGGGAAACGGAGCACCACTGGACCTGGGGGGAGCTTAAATGGAACATTGGATGACTTTTTCATAAGAGCTGCTGGGGTTGATGACAGAGAGATTGCACTCACGGGAAAATGCCTATCACATGAACTTTTGGGTGCTAAGCGCTCCTCGCCAGGGGACTTGAAAAATGCTGTTACACCAGTCCATGATGGACCAAGATGCTTAGTTACGACAAGCCCTAATGAACAAGAAGGGGTATCACTTGATGATAAATTTACTGACTTGGACGCTGAGTTATCACCTCTGAACATCTCCTCATGCAGTAGCTTATCTTCAGAGGGCTTCCACCCGATAGTGGCCAGGAAAAGTATACAGGCCATCGACTTACAAACTATAGTACCTACTTGTCCCAAGCAAGTTGGCAAAAGAAAGAGAGGAGGAGGCCGCCATTTGGGGAGGAAACCTAAAATCATTAAATTGTCATATAAACCACGAATACCTACCCCTAAAAATGTCTCATTTAAACCTAATAAAACAGTAAAAGGTCTTATAGCTACGGATACCCTGGGTCCACAATTACAAAACATTGCACAAAGAACGGGGAAAGAGAAAGAGTTAGAAATGTCATTCTCTAATATGACACCTTTATTAAGATCTTTTACTCTTCCCCTGATAGAAAGACTAAGGGTCATCAACGGGAAACTTGACGCCCTAAGCGAAACAATTCTAGAAAACTCACGAAAGCTGGACATCTTAGTACCACCAGAACACAATAAGGACAGTATGCCTGGGCATAGCAATACTGTAGCATCTGAAGCTAAGACAGCTATTTGCGCAGTTACCAAGGTTGTAGCTAAAGATCGAAACAATATTGGCCACCTGCAGAAATCTGCAGGAAATAAATCCACTGAAAATAGGTCACAAAACACACCAATAGTGAAACCAATTGAGAATAAGGGGGTAGACGATGGGCAAGCTAAACTGGAAGATCAGGTTCCTTTGCCTGTAATTAATTTACCGCCTGACTCCTCACCTCTGGTACTTCTCCTTGGAAATGTACCGGTATTGAATAAGGGAACAAGGGAGAACCATGATCAGCTTAAAAATAAGGTGGCTCACTGGATTGCAAATAACACCACTGAGGGGAGCAAGATATGGCATAATATCATAATGGCACGAAGGGTGGCCTGGGTGGGCAAAACAGGGGAACTGTGTTATAGTGAACTTTAACAGCCCCGAACCAGTGGGGAGAATCCTTAGTGAGGTCATGTTTTATGCAGGGACACGGAGTCAAGGAATTGAGATTTTTCCTCTTGAGTATTTTTACAGAGATTTGAATAGAACAAACCCCAATAGAGGTAATGGGTGGGGATACAATAGGATACCGCACCCACAAGTAAGTCAAGGATGGGGATGTCCTAGAAAGAGTCATTCATGTCACCCACATCACATACAGCGGGGATATGTGGGGTATGTCCCCGTTTTTGAAGGACTAAACAGGTTGGCAGACCTTTCCGGTCTTAATGACTGTGGATGACTGGGTGGTGAGGATAATAAAGCTACACAGATATCCACACATGCCGCACTGTTGGGGAAGTCCCCATCACCGTATGCCTCGTCTGATCACGCAATTCAGGGTAATGGAGTAATAGGAGAAGTGCCTACTCTGCTAAGTTCCCCCACGCTGGAAACAGATGCCACTAAAGAAAATGTACTAATGGATAACTCACTCAGGACTACGCCCACTGTAGGGGATAGCGAGGGCACATCACTAACTACTCCGATTAGTAAAAAACGCAAGTATGAGCAAGAAGTTATAAGGATGGGATTAATGTCAGATCCTCAGCGGGTGAACCCCGATAACGATAAACCACGGTCAAAACAGTTTTCCCCCAGGCAGCGGGGTGGCCAAGTGAGGATTGTTTCCTGGAACGTGTGTGGGCTAGAGAGCAAAGTACACAATACAATCTGGGGGGAGTTCGTGCAGGACATTGACATCCTATGTATACAGGAAAGTTGGCCTATAAACGAGAAACACCTTGATGGTTTTAAAACTTTCCATATTCCTGCAGTACGTTCTCTGTATGGTAGGCATAAAGGAGGGATATGTATTTATGTGTCCAATTTGTTAAAAGTTGTCAAGATCGCTAGTAGAAACTGTTCACATTATTTTCAACTGGTTTCAGTTATTCTAAACCACTGTGTAGAGCTACTAATAGTTAATTTTTATAACAACATAAAGAATGAGGACTTTGCTGAAGTCTTGCACAAATTACAGGTGGAATTAAGTGGCCATAATCTGTCTAAGGGGGAAAATACCACATTGATATGGGTAGGGGATTTCAATATGAATATATGTGACTGTGAAGCATGTGGGTTTCAGGATTATGGAAGGGGAGAAAATGTGGGTAGGAGTCACTTTATGCATACTGAGAGAGGAGAGATAATAAATAGTATTATGGCCAATTTCGATCATGGATTTGCTAATATGCTGTGTTCTCCTAAGGTTGATTTTAGTGCCACATTTTTAGCTAGGAGGCTTCATTCTATCATATACTTTGTGATTGTACCGAATAGATTTTCTAATTGCGTGGAAGACTTTGATATTCCCATAATTGAGTTAAGTGATTATCTACCCCTTAGTGTGACTATAAGCACCTCAGAGCTTACTAGCGTTTCTACTATTGAGTCCCTGACCTGGACACAAAATATCGCTATAGCACGCCAAAACGGACTGGCATTAAAATGGAGCATTGTAGATCCGATTAAAAAATCTAATGAAATTATAACTACGGCCCTTAAATACATTATGGTCTGTCTGGATGAGAATTCTTCTTATGGACAAACCCTGGAGGCTTTTAGTAACATCACTAGTATCATCCAGGACAAGTTAACTAAGGTACAGAGTAATAACTCTAATAAAGGGATGGGCTGGTTTGATTCTCGGTGCACTAAGGCGTATACTGCCCTTAAGGTGGCCCTAAGTACCAAACCAAGGGAACATGACGTAATAAGAAACTGTAGGAAAGTGTACACCCAGGCAAGGCGCCAACGAAAAAAGGAATTCAAAAATCTAGCATGGCAGAATCTGTTGAGTGCTTCACAGTGTAGAGACTCTAGATGCTTTTGGCAGGCAGTCAATGCACCCTTTTTTACTAAAAAGGAGGCGGCAAGGCTAGACATTGCCATAGATGAAAAAACTTGGATCGATTTCTTCTCAAAGGTCTACAGTAACACACAGGGGCAACCCACGAATGAGGACAAGAAAAGAGGGTATCTGCTGAAAGGGGGTGGCCATCATCCAATAAATATGGAGATTTCCCTTGAGGAAGTACAGTTAGCACTACTTGCCAGCAAAAATAATAAAGCCCCGGGACCAGATGGGATCCCTATTGATATTTTTTAACTTAATACAGATTTATGGGCCCCACTTTGCACACGGGTCCTTGAGGCTTGTTGTGCTAAAGGCTTTATTGGTACTTGGTTGGAATCGGTCATAATACCAATATACAAAAAGGGGGATAGGGAGAGTCCAACTAATTATAGTCCAATATCCCTATTAGACTCCCTTATGAAAATGGTGGGGAGAGTGGTCCTAAATAAAATGCAATCATGGGCCGAGGAACATGGCATTTTAAGCCCCGTGAAGTATGGCTTCTGGGAAGGGATGGGCACCGTAGAGCAGGTCCTACATTTTGGTTTGCTTCAAGCGAAATATACACGGGCTAAAGAGGATGTCTTTATGCAATTTTTGTCGACCTCTCTGCCGCCTTTGATTGCGTGATACATACTAAATTGAAGCAAATACTTGAGGAGATGGAAGTCGCACCAGCCATTGTATTATTTTTACGGCAGCTCTATTCAGGGGCAACAGCTAAAGTAAGACATGGGCTGAGGGGGGAGTGCACGGGGTCCTTTACCATAGAAAAAGGCGTAAGACAAGGCTGTGTGCTGGCCCCTTATCTCTTTTCCCTCTACACGAATAATCTTGAGGTTGAACTGGGGGCCAGCAAAATCGACTCCCCAAGGTTTGGTAATAAGCAGATAGTAACACTCTTGTATGCGGATGACGCGGTATTGATGGCAAGAACGAAGATGGGTGCGAAGAAGGCCCTTACAAAGCATTTAGAATTCATGGAAGTAAGGGGCCTTAACATCAATGCAAAGAAATCATATGTGATGCGTTGTGGCAAAGGTCGCGCTACCTCCAAATACCTGAAAGTTTCAGGACTTGAAATTGAGTAAATTAAAACCTTCCCATACTCGGGGGTATTAATTGATGGTTCTGGCACTTGGGGACCTGAGGTTAAGAATAGGACCCTTTCCTTTAAACGATCAATAGCAGCACTGAAGAACTTCTCCTTTAAGTTGGGTAAAAAAAAAAACTGAAATCATGTTAAAAATGTATGTGGCCAAATGCAGAAGTATCGCATTGTATGGGGCAGGGATCTGGGGATACTAGGAAACATCATTGTAACAAATTTTGGTTGGTTGGTTGATTGCTTTATTTCGATATGCATATATCATAAAAGCGGTACAAAAGATAAAAACAGCATGTCGAAAAAAGTGTGACTGTACATTAGATAAAAGAGTAAAATACATTTGATCAGCATAAATTAATTAAAAAGAGAATTACATTGATATGGACAGTCTTCTAAGTCTAATCAACCAAGCCCATTTTAAAAACTTGGCAATAGCACAGACAATAGGAGGGGCTGTGTTGGTTAAAAGAATCCGAAGGGCAACAGAGTACTGGCGGGTACCCAATTCTCTGCAGATAGGTCCAAGCCAACGTGATCTGGGGCGACTATAGTCCGGGCATTCGAAAAGAAAGTGTGGCACCGTCTCAGGTTTATCCGGACAAAGGGCACAATAGCGTGATGAGGACTGGGATTTAGTCCACCTGGAGCATCGGTCGGCCAAGGGTAGGGTTCCCAACCGGAATTTGATGTACAAGGACCTGTCCATGGCGATTGTTATTATGTCCATGTACGGCTCGTAGGCGACGACATCTTTTATCAGCAGAAAGGCTGCGGTGGTTTTGCAGTGCTGCTGATTACTGATGCGCTTCACACGAACCCACTCCCAAAAAAGTTTTTTTAAGGTCTCCTTCGGGGGAGCGGAGTGGCTATGCCAGCAGGAGTCCAGGCCTAGGTCCCCTAAGAGATGTTTAATGTCCTTTAGCCATTTAATGCTATGCCAACCGTCGGAGTGCATCACCTCAGCTAGGCCATCAGCATAAGGTTTTAGCTCTGGTACCCTCCACAGGCGAGCCCAGAGCAAGAGGGGTCGAAGACGAGCCTGATCCCCTATTGCTTTACAGCCAGCATCCATGAGCACTGGGATAGTCGGACTACTCGATGGGATGGCAAGGAGGTCTTTGATGAATTTGTTTTCAGCCTTGCTCAGTAAAATCCACTTTGCCCAGGCCCCACAGTTCGGCTCCGTAAAGTGACGCAGAGACCGCACGTGCTTTATATATATCTAGTAGAGGGGCAACGCAATGTTTTGTTGAGTTGTTAAACTCCTTAAGGAGGGCCCCCCCCCACCCTTTTGTGGGCCATTGTCATTTTATTGATGTGGGCGGTCCAGCTCATCGCGTCGTTAAGTCGAATTCCCAAGTAGTCGAATTCTGCCACTCTTTCAAGGGGTGTAGAGTTCAGAATGGGAGGGCGGCCAAGTTTGCGGGGTGGGTGCATAACTAGGCACTTGGTTTTTTCCACGTTGATGACAAGTCCCCTGGTGGTGCAAAAGTCCTGGAAGCGATTCAGTAGTGTCTGGAGACCTTGGGGGGTTTTAGAGATGAGGAGGGTGTCGTCGGCGAACAGCAAAGTTGGAATTTGTACGCCTCCCAGAGTGGGAGCGTCTGCTGGTTCGCCGAGTAGATGGTCTACCACCCCATTGATATAGAGGGAGAATAGGGTAGGGGCCAGGACACAGCCCTGCCTTACTCCCCTCTCAACCCTGATCTTGTCGGTCTTTTCCCCGTTCAACCCCCATCTAACCTGGGCATAGGTGTTATTATGCAGTTTAATAAGGAGGTTTAGTAAATACGGGGGCATCCCTAGACCGTGTAGCACCCTCCAAAGTTCCTCCCTAGGAACCAGGTCAAAGGCAGTCTTTAGGTCAATAAAGGCCAAGTAGAGACTGCCTTTGCCTAGCTCCACCACCTTCCAGTGCAATAGCAGGAGCCTAAAGACCTGTTCGATAGTTCCGGTGCCTGAACGGAACCCGGCTTGCATATCGGACAGGATGTGGTTTTCGTCCACCCATTGTGAGATCCTCCCCAAAATGGCTTTCCCCGCCAGTTTCTGGCTCGAGTCTATTAGGCTTATGGGCCTATAATTCCCAGGTAGATCCCGGCTGCCCTTTTTGTAGATGGGGACTACCTCAGCACCTCTCCAGGAATCTGGCACAGGGCCTCCCACAGCGATTGCATTAAGGAGTGCGGAGATAACAAATTTTATAGATACCTGCTAGCTCTCCCAAAGGGCACCTCAGTTTTTAATTGTCATACGGAATTAGGGATGGACCATATTACAGACCTGATTAAAATGCAACCTATTCTGCTTTGGCGCAGAGTATGGGCTCAGAAGCTCTCGGCCTAAACCAGGACATTATAAGGGATGTCATGGGCCTAGATAATGCGAAGCGCATTGCCTGGCTTGAGTATATTAAGAAAACATTAACTGACCTCCAACGGCCTGAGCTATTTAGTAACCCGGACTTAGTTAGGAATGTTTCGAAAAAAGAACTGATGAGGTTATGCATGGCCCATTTCGACTTATTAAGATGTGCAGGGGAGTTAATGAAGAAAACAGTAATTGGTCACCAATTGTCGCTAACCACCTATACAATACAACCATATTTAACCATGAGTACTGTGGGCTTTGACCGATTCATCCTGACCAGATTTAGGTTTAATTTATTTCACCGGCTGGTCACATTTCCAAGTAAAAATGATTGGTCTAGAACCTTAGTTCCTTGCCCCTGTGACAACATGTCGCTGCAATCCACCTTTCATGTAGTACCGTTTTTTAAACTGTACGAGAGGGAGCGAAAAAGATGGATTAAATAGTATTTGAGGCAAGGTGTTTGGCGGCAATGCAGACCTGCGTTTCTTAGCTTGCAGCAACTGGGAAATGTTACTTGCACTATGGTGATGACTGGATTTTTAAAAAATGTTTTAAAAAATCGTAATTCAATGATTAGCTGATTCATAATAATGGTTTAATCCTATCTTAAGATAAATGTTATTTATTGTTAGATGAAATGTAATGCTGTACATATATGTATTGTTGCTTTTATGATTTTAAATCGTAAAAATCGAAAAAAACTAATCTGAATCTGAATCTGAATCATTAACCATACACCCAAAAGTGTCATACCTATACCGTATATGAAACAATATTAAAACTGATAATAACCCTAACCCCTAACCCTTTAACTCCTTAACACTATACCCCAAAACCATAACACTTAAACCTGTACCCAACACCTTAACTATTATACCCTTAATCTAAAACCACAAATATATAATCCCCATAGCCTCACATCTATTCCCCTAATGCATAATCCCTAGTCCCTTAACTTTAATGTAAGGTATCGTCTTTTATCCCCTGCATGTGTGCGTGTTTGTGCAAGTGTGCATGGATTCTGAAAATGCATGGGCCTTTAGAGGTAGAACAATGTCTGAATTACATTTAAGTTAAATATTAACATAATGATTTAGATTCAAAACATAACAGATATCCCATCCATTGTATTCCAAGTGTATTATCGTCTAAGGCACTTGTAATATGGAGGAAGATGTATATGCCACATTTTGACTGAGTATCCCATCAACCATACTGAAAAAAGACCCCCAATCAAGCAATCTAACACATAAATTAACCTACCAGTGGTAGAAGTAGTCAAGCTCACTAATAAATGTCAGAAATTGCACTTCTCCTGAGCTAACACAGCTTCAACCTCCTCCTTCCAGGTCTCCAAGGAAAGTGACCACTGCGCCTGAGATCTAGAACTCTCAGCCTCGGTGTCCTAGGCAGAACTAATGGAGCCATTATGACACTATCAGCAACCATCTGCTTGTTATGTTTCTATTTTTGCTACCTGGCAATGCTGATGATGTCACAGACACGGAATCTGCAGAGGGTGGAAGATGAGTTGAAAATCCTGGTGTATGGGAAATTACAACAAACAACTGAAGCAGTATTTCCCTTAAAGAAAATGCAGAAACTGTCACAGTTCTTCAATAAGGGAATGCCCACAAGCTTTCCAATCCACTTTAGCTTTGTTCCAGTGTCACAGTGTCACAGAACCCATGTCTGTACATACAGTGTGCCACAGGAACCAAGCTATACCTGTCTGATGAACCCTACTAGGGTGAAACCAGGCCTAGGTTTCTGGTGTTCTGGTTCACAGAGAACCTGGCCTTTTCCCATTAGAGCAGAGTTAAGACCTATTTTGAATTTGACTGGGCCCACACTGAGGTGATAAAGTATGGAAAATAATGATGGGTCTGGATGAGCCTTCGAGAAAATACTAAAGGATGTGATTAATTCAAGCATGACATCCATCAGTTTTCTGTACACTTTAACCCTTTCGCAGCTAGAACTTTCTTCCCCGCTGCTAAGCCATTTTTGGCTATTTGGGGTAGTTCGCACTTAGGCCCCTGTAACCGTATGTACACACAAGGTATCCATGCCAAATTTGCGTCTTTTTCTTCCAACATCATGTGGATTTTAGAGGTACCCAGGGTTTGTGGATTCCCCTGAAGGGGACACCAATATTAGCCAAAATTGACAATGTTTGAAGTTTACAAGGGATTCTGGGTAACAGAACCTGCTGATAGCCACACAAGTCACCCCATCCTGCATTTCACTGGGTGTCTAGTATTTAAAAATGTATAGGTTTTCTAGGTTTCCATACGTGCTGGCTGAGCTAGAGTCCAAATTCCACAGCTAGACACATAGCAAAAGACGGGTCATTTTTCACTGGAAAGCTCTGATGTGCACGTTGCGTTTTGTGCCATTTCCTGTCACGGGCACCAGGCACAAGTGAGGTAGCATTTCTATTGGGAGTCTTTGGGTAATGCTGGGTGGGTGGAAGATTGTGGATCCAAACAGATTCCAGAACTTTCCATCACAGAAATGTGAGGAAAATGTGTTATTTTTTTTACAAAGTTTGAGATTTGCAAGGGATTCCGCTTGAACCGCTGAATGGAATTACAGCAAATTTGATACAAAGTTTGATGTAGGTTCAGAAACCAAGCTTTTTGTGACTTGGTGTAAATCTGTTGAGTAGCTTCAGAGATATTAAAGTTAAAAAAATCTAGATATCTAGGGACGCAAGTAATCTTTTATAAAAAAGATGCATGGCTCCCACTGGTTTTTTTTTAATGAAGACCCCAGGTCGGCCAAATCCTAGGGGCATATTACAATCAAGGAGAAGGGGGCAGAGCATATAACAGGTTAAAGATAAAGCTGCCCGAAGAGCTACACATCCTAACCAATTATCAATGTGCTCACAATAACCCTGCTATTCATCAGTTTTGGATAGAGTTTGGGAATTCACTACTGTTGAGTAGCTTCGAGGATCTTAAAGTAAAAAAATCTAGATATCTAGGGCCACAAGAATTTTTTTATAAATAAGATACATGGGCTCCCACTGTTTTTTTTATGAAGACCCCAGGTCGGCCAAATCCCAGGGGCATATTACAATCAAGGAAAAGGTTCAGGGGGCTCCCTCCTAGGCTTTTGAAAAGCCATGAGGACAGCAACCTACCCGGGGGACTTAAGCACACAAATTCAGGGGGCTTGCGCAGCCCCACAGCCCCAGGGACCACCCTCTCCCAGGGGCACTGAACAATGTAAACATGGGGAGCCCGTCCAGCCCCCTGGCAGCCCCAGGGTCCGCCACCTCCCTGGAGCACATACATTATTTAAGAAGGAATGTTGGAGTGGCCCTACTGCCTCCCCTGCTGCCCCGGTGACAACCACTTCCCCAGGGCAGAAATAGTATATTTGTGGTGGAGCTACGTTGCTCCCCGGGTACAGCTACCTCCCTGGGGCACAAACAGAATAATGGGAGGGTGTCCATTGTGGACCCCTGGCCGCGGGGACCACCATCTCCCCTGGGCTAAATACTTGAAAGAGGGGGGCCAAGTGGCCCTACTTGTGGATCCGTAGATGGCCTGGGCGCTCTTGCAATGTCACAGGGAGGCCCCCTCCTGGGACATTGATGTTTGCCATGGCTTCTAGCAAATGCTGCTCCGCTTTCATCAAGCAAGAACATTAAAAATACTCTCACTTTCTGAAAGCAGAGCAGAATTGCTTTGGGACAGAGGGAGCTGCATGTTTAGCAGCTACCTCTGTCCAAAATCAATGTAGGCTTCTGCAGGATGCGGGGAGTAGGCGGGTACCGGGGTGCCCCCTTCCTGTATTTACAAAAAAAAAGAGGGGCCCAGCAGACCACCATTCAAGGGATTTTTGCACTTCCGAGGGGGTCGTAAATTGCGATCTACCCCATTAATATTCATGAGGTAGATCATTTGCGATCCCGTAGGAATCGCAGAAGGTGTTAAACACAATTTCATGGATTCTATTTTCCGATTTCCTATTGCGAATCGTAAGAATTCACAATTAAGAAATCGCAAAAATGGATTGTTGATGCATCTGACTCTGGGTTCTTAGTTGAAAGAAAAGGAAGTACCACTCTAATAATAAACACATTCCTTGTCTGGGTAAACCACAAAAGTCACTAAGTAAGCCTGTGCTTATCCTCTAGTGCCCTAGCACAAAAGGACTTATGCTTAATTTAGTGGTAATGTGGATACCACTTATGCTGCACTCAAACTAATAATTGATGAAGTGAAAACACTACACAAGAAAGATCCCAAATCTTTCTACGTCACTGGAGTTTCATGTTGGCAGTCATCACAGGCTACTGTTGCTGATGCTGGTTCTTGAAGGGGACGCAAAGAGCAGGTTGTCACAGGAGATTCACGTCAGCGGGCATCACAGATGGTTGCCAGGCGACATGAGGAGTACATTCGTAGTTGCACACGGACAAAAACCTTATCTTCACCAGGAACTCAGGACTTGTGGTTTTCAGTAGGGGTGGGCGGCCAGCTACGCTCCGTGCACGGAGTGTGCATAGTGCCGCCTACTCCGCATTTTGTGGAGCGGGCGTAGCCAGGCGGCACTACGCACGCTCCGCAGACGGAGCGTAGCTGGCCGCCACCCGCCTCCCTCCCGCCCTCCCTAAATACTTTCAATTAAAGGAATCAAATAATTTAAAACGCACTTACCTTGCCCGCCGCTGCCCGCCGCGTGCCCGGGGCTCGCTATCTTCCGTCTTCCGTCTTCTTTACTAATGCGCATGCGCGGGCGGCCGCGCATGCGCATTTTCTCATGAGAAATACGCATGCGCGGCCGCCCGCGCATGCGCATTAGTAAAGAAGACGGAAGACGGAAGATAGCGAGCCCCGGGGACGCAGCGGGCAGCGGCAGGCAAGGTAAGTGCGTTTTAAATTATTTGACTCCTTTAATTTAAAGTATTTAGGGAGGGCGGGAGGGAGGCGGGTGGCGGGGCTGGCGGCCAGTGGTGTTTGCGGAGTGGGGCTACGCGGAGTGCGGAGGTGGGCGTAGTTTCTCGCCCACTTCGCGTAGCTCCGCGAAGCCCCACTCCGCCAACTCCGCCCAGGGTTAGTTTTCAGGCAAGAAGAGAACACTCTGATGGTAGTTGAGGGTCACAACCTGGATATGCACCTCTTAGGGATCAGCACTCAATCCAGCAGAGGCCAGCACCAGGGCTCATGCCGGTCCATGCAGGACCAGTTAGTTCTGGTCAGCTTGACAGTTGCAGGAAGACATCTGGAAGCTTATTTTTTCCCTGTAGCTCCAACAGGAGAATCAACTGACACTTTGAATAACTTATGTGAAGCCTGAGCTCAAGTCAAGCAGGTCCAATCTTCTTTCTTCAGATAGCAGGACAGTCCTTTTCCTGAATCCTCCACAGGACCAGCAGTGTTCGGATGAGAGGTTTTGAAGGTGCTACTTTTATCCTCAGTGCCAGCCTGCAGGTGAGGGATGCCCCCTCTGTATACACTTGCCTCTTATTTTTATTTTGCTCCAAAATGTGTAGGGTAACAAAGGGTAGACAGGCCTATTTGTGAGCTGCATTTGTCAGTGACACAACAGGCAACCCTTAGAAGTTGGAGGGGGGGGGCAAGCCCTGAGGCTATGCTTTGATGTTCAGGAAGGCTAAGTACAACCTTCAAGGACATCCTTGTTAGGAGGTGAACACCCCACCCCACCCCAAGGCCTGTTTGTCCCCATATCTGGAAGTAATATACAAAACACAACAGCACACACATTCACAGTCATGTGATCCTGGACCTTGGCAGAAATGCAAACTTTCTTTATGCAGAAAAATGCACACTTTCTAAAATTGGCTTTTCCAGAATAACAACTTAAAATGTGTGTTTATCATTAAAGAGGATTTGAAATTACAATTTATTTTAATGGAAACAGTGTCTCTTGATATGGTCCCAAATTGAAGTCATGACTTCTTAAGCATAACAAGGTAGCCCATTTTTTATCTATGGGAGTTCATTTTACAACCCTAAAAACTTCTTCTAGGAGTTTTTCACTGTCAGGACATGTAAAACTGAAATAAACTTGTCCTGAATTTTAAATACAATGCACTCTGCCCTATATATTATGGGTGAATTATAAGTATTAAACAGGACGGTTTAGGACTAGCAAAAGGTTTGTAATGACTGGTTGAAATGGCAGTTTAACACATAACTACAGATTTTAGTGGTAGGCCTGAGACATGTTTTGCAGTGCTACTTTAGTGGGGGAGGAGGGCACAATAAGTGCTGCAAAGCACTAGTAGCATTTAATTTTCAGGCCCTGGGTATATTTAGTACCATATAATAGGGTCTTACAAGTAAAGTAAATGTAACCAATCAGACAAACGCCATCTTTACCCTGTTTGCAAGGGAGACCATAATTAGTTTACCACTATTTAGCACCCCTAAAAGCCATCAAAAACGAGTTCAGCGAATGATGAAAAAAATGGTGGATGACCTTGCATAAAGGGCCAGGTTGAACACCACCTCATCCCGTTCCTGTTTAAAACATCTAGAACTCATATTACCAGCTCACTGACTAGTAATATTTTGTTAGGTTGTAAGGCTGATCAACAGATTTAAAACTATCACGACTGACATTGATTAGATGCAAATGTACTTCATAAGCATTTATTCTTTAATACTATTTGATAGGTCGACAAGCCTAGCCCGAATGTAAACATATGGTAGATACCTCTAGGTGGTGAATAGTGTTTGAACAGAAGACAAGTAATCCTTCTTCCTTTTCACCACAGCCTGTATGTTTTCCTCATGTACTGTACCACTACCCAGGTTCATAACACGGATGTGCAACCTGACAGCCCTCAAACACAAGACCCACATTAAAAGATGGAAGGAACAGTAGTGTTTAATAGCAACATCTCTAGCCCAAATGAGCAGCAAAAAACAAAAGTGACTAGAAAACCTAAATGTGCACAATAGCAAACAAAAATAGAGATGCCTATAGAATTTTTAGGACAATAAAATACCGCAAAAAAATATATTTTAGAAAATCACAAATTAGGTAAAGGCGTAACATTTTACAGACGAGAGCTCCTAACACTTACAACACTTCACACTCAATTACCACATTTCTAGATGTTTTAAACATAAATAAATTACCAAAGAAAATTAAAAATGTAAACATAAAACAAAACCTTTTTAATAGGCAAGAAATCATCTAAGCAGGTACTTGGTGCACATATAACTTTGGGTACTTAACCCTTTCGATGCTCATGACGAGCTCAGCTCGTCATGATGCACAGTTGAGCTGTGCTGATGACGAGCTGAGCTCGTCGTGACACCAGCAAAATGGCAATTTCCAGCACAGGAGGGGAAAACACCTAGCAGCCAAGGTGTTAATTGATAGCCAAGAACATGTTTGCTATAGAAAACATTATAGATGTCAATAAAATAATATACTCAAATGTGTGTGTGTGTGTGATTATTTATTTTCTTACCTTGATAATTCACACTGTTTACTGGAAATAGATCCAGTTCTTTTGCTACACTTCCAACTGAATTTCCAGGAACGTCATGTGTGTTCCATTGAAATAAATTGAGTGCAATGTTACAGTGAAAAGTGAAGCTGCATATTTTTCGTACAGATGTGCTCAAAATTCCCAAGACACTCATTAGCATAGCATAGCAGTAAAGCCTCATCATTTGTCCTCGGTATGTATTGTATTGTATTGTAATTGCATTTATATAACGCTTACTACCCCTGACGAGGTGTCGAAGAGCTTTTTCGGCGGGTAGCACGCTACTCCGGGACCCATAGAGGATTAGTGTTGAATTAGTATGGTGAAACATGCAAGTACATTTTAAGTGGTGGATAGGTTAGTCAGTTATTTGGATATGGAATGATAGCAGAAGGATAGAGGAGGACAAAAGTTTCTATTTATGTATCGCTTGTTGATGCACGCTATTCCGGAAGCTTATAAAGGATTAGTGGCGAATTAATATGGTGAAATATGAGGTAATTTCAGTGGTGGAAATTAGTATGTTACTATGAGTGAGAAGGATAGCGGGGGGATAAAAGGGGAATAAAGATTAGCATTCATATAGCACTTGTTACCCCTGATGGGGGTTGAAGCGCTTTTCTGACAAGTAGCACGCTACTCCTGAACCCATAAAGGATTTGTGTTTAAAATTAGTATAGTAAAATATGAAGTATTGAATAGTAGTAGATATGTTATTCAGTTATTTGGGCAGTATATTACTGTAGTTGAATATGGAATTTGAGAAGTGAACATGTTAGTCTGTTAATTTTGATTGAAATTGATAGTGGAGGGATAAAAGAGTTAGCAGTAGGAAGAGAAATAAGAAAAAGGGCAGCATTTCTGGCCCTGGTCCCGACCAGTCTCGAACAGGCTCAAACAGGCAACTACCCTTGTCCTCTCCGCCCTTATCCTCGATGCCCTGGCTGAGACGCACTAACCCTGGCCTTGTGTAGCCTTAGTAATCAGGCGACCCCTTCTGCCAATGGGAAACTCCAGCCCTAACACTATCCAATCACAACACTAGCCCTAAAATCTAGAACCAATGGGAGACCAGGACCTTACTGCCAATCTTAGCCCTAGTCCAAGCACCCAATCAGTTCAAAAACCCTGATCTCTACGTCCAATAAAGGCCTTTGCCCTACCAGTAGTCCCAACCCAAGTCTAAGCAGCCAATGGTACAGGTAGCCCTAGTTCCTACTTCCAATAGAAATCCTAACCCTAGCACTAGTCCCAACCCTACAATGATTGAATCACAGACCCAAAAAACCAATCAGAACCCTCAAATACCCAACCAATGAGGACATTAACCCTAACCCAATAGAAACACCAGATACAACCACCAATCAGTGTAAACATGTGCCAACCACTAGCAGACCATATAAGGTCCCAGCTACCTCAGACAAGGTTTGTTGGCCAGGGATTTGGAAGTTGCTTTTCCTGTTCAGAATCTCCTAGGAGACAGACAGGCTTAATCCACACCTTAGACTTCTTCAGGAAAAGGCTTCACTGACTCGAAATCTAACAGTACTGTTTGAATAAAACCTTACTCCCCCTTCTGGCCAAAAAACTAAGTGCACAGGCCCCAGTAAATACAGGTTAAACAACTCACAGAAGCACCCTCTGATGTAGAATATCCCTGTTGCAGGAGGGGGGGGGGGAGGGGGGGGGAGGGGGGGTTTGGAGGCAGGGGGGCTGGCCTCACTGGCTTGTGAATACAAAGTGGTGGCTGGGGGTGCACCGTTTTAACACACAGGTCTTAGCACAGAACAAAGTAGAAATTTGGAGGGAAAACAGATTTGTCACCAAGGAATGAGAGGGACATACTAGAGAGGTTGGACTGCAAATCCCACAATTCAACACGTTAAATGCAAGCAATCATGGGTAGGGAAAACCACAAGTTTAAAACACAAAACAGGTGATAAAATATGCAATCACAGGCAGGTCAAAACTGCAATTTTAAACTGTAACAACCACATGCAAAGACAGTAATCACAGAAAGGGAAAATCGTTTTTAAACAACTTTGTTTTGGGAAGAGATAGCACTAGTCTGTCTCCTTACCACATAAGTGTGCATGGATTTGGAAAATACATAGGCCTTTAGAGGTAGAACATTGCCTAAATTCTATTTAAGTTAAATATTAACATAATGGTTTAGATCCAAAACATAAGAGATATCCCATCCATCTTATTCTAAGTGTATTTATAGTCTAAGGCACTTGTAATGTGGCGGAAGAAGTATATGCCACATTTTGATTGAGTTTCCCATCCACCATACTGAAAAAAGACCCTCAGACAAGCAATCTAATACATAAATTAACTTACCAGTAGTCAAGCTCACTAATAAATGTCAATGTTTAAAGTTATTGCACTTCTCCTGAGCTAACAAAACTTCAACCTCCTCCTTCCAAGTCTCCAAGGAAAGTGACCACTGCGCCTGAGATCTAGAACTCTCAGCCTCGGTGTCCTAGGCAGCACTAATGGAGCCATTATGACACTATCAGCAGCCATCTGCTTGTTATGTTCCCATTTTTGCTACCTGGCAATGCTGATGATGTCACAGAAACAGAATCTGCAGAGGGTGGAAGATGAGTTGAGAATCCTGGTGTGAGGGAAATTCCAACAAACAACTGAAGCAGGATTTCCCTTACAGAAAATGCAGAAAATGCCACAGTTCTTTAGGAAGGGAATGCCCACAAGCTTTCCAATCTACTTTAGCTTTATTTCTGTGGCACAGTGTCACAGAACTCACGTCTGGACATACAGTGTGTCACGAGCTATACCTGTCTGATGAGCCCTACTAGTGTGAAACCAGTCTTGGGTCAAGACTGATTTGATTTTGACTGGGCCCAAACTGAGGTGGCATGGTATAGAAAATAATGATGGAACAGGATGAGATTAATTCAAGCATTACATCCATCACTTTTCTGTACACTTTAACCGTTTCACTGCTAGGCTTCACCCCCTCCCCCCATGCTAAGCCTTTATTTTGGGCTATTTGGGGTAGGTTGCGCTTAGACCTCTTTAACATTTTGTCCACACAAGGTATCTATTCCACATTTGCATGCTTTTCTTCTAACATCAGGTGGATTTGAAAGGTACCCATGGGTTGTGTGCTCCTATGAAGGCGACACAGATATTAGCCAAAATACAGCTAAACGTTGGGTTTTGTGAGGAACAAATGAGAAAAATTTCTGCAGAAAAAAGTGCTTGTATTCCCCTGAAAGTGGTATCAACAAAGGGTTTGTTGTGCTGACATCACCATCTTCCCAGCATACAGGGACAGGCAGACTTTTATTAGAGAAACAACATTTTCTGCACAGTTGTGGCATTTTATTGGAACATAGCCTATTTTTGCAATTTGTTGTGCTCTTAACCTCCTTCCAGTGTTCTTTTTAATTTTTGTTATTGAAAGCTTGCAGTTAAAATCCAAATGCTCCAATAGGGAGCCATCAGCGACTTCATAGCATGATATAGCACAGGGGTCTCCAAACCGGTCCTGGAGAGCCGGATCCATGCCATATTTTTAAAATAACTACATGTATCTCAATGGGGATATCTATAAAATCTGGCATGGATCCGGCCCTCCAGGACCGGTTTGGAGACCCCTGATATAGCACATGCATTTTTAAGATAAAGTGTCTTCATAGTGGAGAAGGATGCAACCATAACAGAAGCTCAGAGAGTCAACAATCCCCACCTCCCAATCCTGTCCCCTCAGCACTTAAAGAAAAACAGTATCAAAGAAGCAAGGCACTTCAATGGCATTGTCAAGGAAATCTAGGGACACAGCACGTGAATTGAACAACAATAGCCCCCATTGAGAAACAGACCCTAAACATAGTAAAAGAAAAGAAAACGCTAGGAGCAGGAAGCTTCACAAATCTGGATGACTCAAAAGATACATTGTCAGTGGGGCCCAGAAATCTCCTGGACAAGAGGATTCAGCCAGATCCTCTGCATAGGTCTCCAGTTGTTCCCTGCAATACGTTAGATCCCAAACCCATTTTTAAACTGTAGGGAGAATATTTCCATCCCAGCATTGTGCCACAGCCCGCTTGGCCATTAAGGTTGCTACTGCAACCAAACGCCTGTTACATATCCCAGCAGACACACCTCTGGCACACACCACACTCGCTCCATCACCACCTTGGTCAACACAGTCGCTACTTTAACCCAGAAGGCAGCCACCCCTGCACACTGCATGCTAAATGCAGAAAATCGGCATCAGCCTGCCCGCACCTCACACAGCAGGCAGAGTCACGCAAGTCATATTTCTTTAATTGCAGAGGTGTATATTACCACTGATGGAAGAACTTGAAATGGATAATTCGTAAATTACAATTGGCGGTAAGACGCCCCGTCAATGTATAGCAGAACTGCCAATGTTCAAGTGGGAAAGTGTGCCCCAAGGCTGTGTTCCATTTAAGAAATGAAGGGTATTTTTCCGGGTCCTTCTCACGTTGAGATGCAGTGTATAGGTTAGTGATAAAATGCTTACTTTTGTCCCCAGAGAGCACTGTTTGCATCATGTACTACGGCTGTGGTTCTATTGGATAATCAGGGTAGATTGCCCTAATGCCTGTCGCACACTGACACATGGGAAGCACAGCGTCGGGTGGAAGCCTGACACGCCTGCATATCTTGTAGTGAGCGGAACTGGCCATGTTTGTATAGGTCGCCCATCTTCCCAACCCCAACCGCATGTAGCACACGCAAGGCAGAACGCTCCTGCGCCGCAGAGATATCCGGATGAGCCACAAAAGGCAGCTTTGGGGCATAAAGGTGATCTAGCTGTGCTCTGCGGGCAAGGGCCAGCCAGGCCCTGGCAGTACATAGCACTGGAATAATCTCTGCCTGAGGACCTCCGTCACCGCCTGAAAGGGTAGCCGCTGCAAGCAGAAGTGGGAGGATAGCATCCACCTCTATCGCTGTGTGGGACAGGGACCACTGCGGATAGAACCAATAGTGCCCGAATTGAGCTTGGGTGCATAAATAGTAGAGATGCATATCTGGGGCCTCGAAGCCGCCGCGGTCAAATGGTAACACAAGAGTATTCCAACTACATCTAGGCTTCTCCCCCAGACGAACGACAACAGGGCCGTCTGCAACGTTTTAAAAAGGGTAAGAATCAAGCGGATAGGAATGTTTACAAATAAGTACAATAATGTAGGTAAAATGGTAATTTTTATCACAGCTTTGTGGTCTGCGAGTGAAAGAGGTAGCCGAGCCTAGCACGCAGCTTTATCTGCAACGTGGGAGATGGTGCAGCCATAGTTCATAGATATCACCTGCTCAAGGTCCCTATGAAGCCAGATACTCAGATATTTCACCGGGTCCTGGGTCCAGTGTGACTTCCTGGATGCCAGCCATCTGAGGGAAAACAGTCGATTTAGCCCAATTAATCCCTACACCGGAGAAGCGCTCGAATTTCACATATTCCCTGAGCAGTTCTGAAAGATAGACTGCAGGTTCACGGACATACAAGAGCATGTCATCGGCATATAGCGCCACTATAAGTGGGCGCTGCTGAAGTCAATGCTGCTGATGCATGCAACTGGCAGAGCTTGCAGGCGAGAGGCTCGAAAGCCAGAGCAAGTAGCAGCGGCGACAAGGGGCAACCCTGCAGCGTGCCCCTTCTGATGGAAAAATCGGATGACACTCAGCCACTAATATGAACCCTGGCTGCCGGTTCGGTATACAGTACTCTATTCCACTGAAGAAAAAAGGAGGAAATCTCAGTCTCAAGAGGACCGTGAACATGAAGCTGCATTAGAGCGAATCAAACGCTTTTGCTGCATCGAGCTGCACAGCAACAGCTTGAAAGTCGGAATCAAAGTAGTGTAAGGTGGCAAATAAAGTACGTAAATTGTGCATGGTTGACCATGTTGGCATGAAGCCAGATTGGTCGGGAAGAACCAACAGAGGGATCAAGGCTGTAAACGCATAGCAATCATCTTGGCCAGAATCTTAGCGTCAATATTAATAATGGAGAGCGACCTATAAGGGTCGCAGCAATTGGAAGCCTTGTCAGGTTTCAGTAGCATCACCAAAAGGGATTCCCATAAGGAGGCTGGGAGATGACCCATGTCATATGCATCCACAAAGACCGCTAGCAGTCTAGGGCCTAGTGCATCCACATAGGATTTATAAAATTCACTAGGGAGCCCATCTAAGCTCGCAGACTTGCAGGTAGGAAGTGACATGATAGCTAATTTGACATCCTCCTCATCGAAAGGCTGCATAAGATATTCTCAGTGACCCAAAGACAGCCACAGCCAGAGCAATTTCGTTGGGGTATTCATGGATCTCTTCCTGCAGTGTGTCTGCTCTGCTTGCTTATAACTTGGCATAAAAGTCCAGGATGATCTCACAGATGTCCGCTGTGGTATAATGCGCCTCCCCCACCTCATCGAGAATCTCCGTAATATGGTCCTGGCTACGAGGATCAGATAGCTTCTGAGCCAGGGAGCGGCTAGGTCTGCCCCCCTCCCCATAATAACAAGCTTTACTAAGTCTAGACCTATGGGCCATCTCCAGATCTACTGTCTTGTTGTGTTCGGTAACCAATTCCCGGATTGCCGAGAGTGTGGAAGGGGAAGGGTCCTAGTCATAAGATCTTTTCAGAGCGGAGATATCTGCAGCCAATTTTTTAATCCTGTGCGGCAAATTTCGTGAAACGCCCGCCTGCGCACCCATGCACATACCCCTAATAGTCATCTTAAATGTCTCCCAGAGTACGCCCGCGCTATCAACCGAACCCTCGTTCTCCTTGAAAAAGTTATGTATAGCCTCCCTAATTTCATGTTTAAAGACAGGGTCTGATAGCAAGGAAGGCTGCAGATGCCAAGTGAAAGTTTGTCGCTGACAAGCAGGAACCTGCAGCTCCAACAGCACAGGAGAATGGGCTGAGAATATCCGGACCATATGACGGGCATCCACTGCCCAGGTACACACAGCCTCAGTGACCAGCAAGAAATCCAGGAGGGACCAAGTCCCATGAACCAAGAAAACAAATGTACTCTCATGCGCCCCAGGATGTCGCAAGCGCCACACATCCCACAGCTGGCCAGCATCCTTCAGTCGCCGCAACACCTCAGATGCCTGCTTGGGTCGTGAAGTCTCAGTACCCATGCGGTCTACAGCGATATACAGGCACGCATTAATGTCGCCACCCCAAAATATCTCAACCTCCGGGAAGCTGGTAATGCGGCACCACACATCAGAAAAGTAGGTTGGATCATCTATACTCGGGCCATACACATTTAACAACAATACACTCACCCTACCCAGTTGCCCATGTAATATCGCAAGCCGGCCAGATTCATCCTTGTCTGTGCGGAGAACGGTAAATGGGATGCCTTGTTTTATCAATATCATCACCCCTCTTGCACAACTAGAAATACAAGGACATCACCCGCATCCCCGCCCACCGATTCCCAATATTTCTTTCAGACAGTTTTGTGAAGTGGGTCTCCTGCAAAAAGGCTATCTGCACATCCATCCTGTGTAAAGTAGCAAATATAGAGCGGATCTTTTTAGGGGTGTTGAGACCACGGATATTCCAAGTTAACAGTCGCACTTTACCACTAATTATATTGTAGGGATCTTGTGTGACCTGTCAATGAGAACAATAAAAAGAGTTGTGCATGCTCCTGCAAAAATAAAAGGGTAGGACACCAAAAACTAAAGGTGCCGGACCAACCATTCACCCACATATCCCGCTTGCCAAACCCCCATCCCACTCCCCCCACCCCAGGCCCTCCACCCACTTCAGCGTTCTCAACTCACTAAAGCCATCCCAACCATCTCTGTCCCAACCCAACTCAGAGAAAGCCAATAGAATTTGTGAATGGGGTATTCCCATGAGGGGTGACAAAGTGCCACTAGCCTCCTAACTAGTAGGAGTTGGCTGAGCATAAACACCAAATATGCCTGATCAGAACGAATATCCCTTTAAATCCTGCATTCTTTTACCACGCAGGGAATCACAACACGGTTGTTACAACGACCGTGTTGTGATTCCGCATACCAATACTCCGCAAGCCGGAACAACGACTTGGGGAGGGGGGCGCTGGAAGTTGGAATAGTATAATTTACTATTCCAACTCCAGTCTGTGCGGACACTAGGGAAGGTGTTGGATTTTAAATTCAACACCTCCCCCTCCGCAAGTCGTTGTTCCGACTTGCGGAGTAATGGTATGCGGAATCACAACACGGTCGTTCTAACGACCGCGCTGTGATTCCCTGCGGGGTAAAAGATTTGTTGTAAACGCTGTTTACCGATCAGAACACGGTATAGAGCCCCGCGATAAGGTGGCATAGTTGAGTGAAACCAACAGGACTCTAGAGTGTCCATCTGTACCGGGGTGGGGAACCTGGCATGCGTAGGGGGCAGAGCATATAACAGGTTAAAGATAAAGCTGCCCGAAGAGCTACACATCCTAACCAATTATCAATGTGCTCACAATAACCCTGCTTTTCATCAGTTTTGGATAGAGTTTGGGAATTCACTACTGTTGAGTAGCTTCGAGGATGTTAAAGTTAAAAAATCTAGATATCCAGGGCCACAAGAAATTTTTTATAAATAAGATACATGGGCTCCCACTGTTTTTTTTATGAAGACCCCAGGTCGGCCAAATCCCAGGGGCATATTACAATCAAGGAAAAGGTTCATGGGGCTCCCTCCTAGGCTTTCGAAAAGCCATGAGGACTGCAACCTACCCGGGGCACTTAAGCACACAAATGCAGGGGGCTTGCGTAGCCCCCATAGCCCCAGGGACCACCCTCTCCCAGGGGCGCTGAACAATGTAAACATGGGGAGCCCGTCCAGCCCCCTGGCAGCCCCAGGGTCCGCCACCTCCCTGGAGCACATACATTATTTAAGAAGGAATGTTGGAGTGGCCCTACTGCCTCCCCTGCTGCCCCGGTGACAACCACTTCCCCAGGGCAGAAATAGTATATTTGTGGTGAAGCCACGTGGCTCCCCGGGTACAGCTACCTCCCTGGGGCACAAACAGAATAATGGGAGGGTGTCCATTGTGGACCCCTGGCCCCGGGGACCACCATCTCCCCTGGGCTAAATACTTGGAAGAGGGGGGGCCAAGTGGCCCTATTGTGGATCCATAGATGACCTGGGTGCTTTTGCAATGTCACAGGGAGGCCCCCTCCTGGGACATTGATGTTTGCCATGGCTTCTAGCAAATGCTGCTCTGCTTTCATCAAGCGAGAACATTAAAAATATTCTCACTTTCCGAAAGCAGAGCAGAACTGCTTTGGGACAGAGGGAGCTGCGTGTTTAGCAGCTACCTCTGTCCAAAATCAATGCAAGCTTCTGCAGGATGCGGGGAGCAGGCAGTGGCCGGGGTGCCCCCTCCCTGTATTTACAAAAAAAAAGAGGGGCCCCATGACCACCATTCAAGTGATTTTTGCACTTCCGAGGGGGTCATAAATTGCTATCTACCTCATTAATATTCATGAGGTAGGTCATTTGCGATCCCCTAGGAATAGCAGAAGGTGTTAAACACAATTTCATGCATTCTATTTTCTAATTTTCTTATTGCGAATCGTAAGAATTCGCAATTAAGAAATCGCAAAAATGGATTGTTGATGCATCTGACTCTGGTTTCTTAGTTGAGAGAAGTGGTAGCACCATTTTAATAATAAATACATTCCTTGTCTGGGTGAACCACAAAAGTCACTAAGTAAGCCTGTGCTTATCCTCTAGTACCCTAGCACAAAAGGACTCATGCTTAATTTAGTGGTAATGTGGATACCACTTATGCTGCACTCAAACAAATAATTGATGAAGTGAAAACACTACACAAGAAAGATCCCAAATCTTTCTACGTCACTGGAGTTTCATGTTGGCAGTCATCACAGGCTACTGCTGCTGATGCTGGGTCTTGAAGGGGACGCAAAGAGCAGGTTGTCACAGGAGATTCACGTCAGCGGGCATCGCAGATGGTTGCCAGGCGACATGAGGAGTACATTCGTAGTGCACACTGACAAAAACCTTATCTTCACCAGGAACTCAGGACTTGTGGTTTTCAGGCAAGAAGAGAACACTCTGATGGCAGTTGAGGGTCGCAACCTGGATATGCACCTCTTAGGGATCAGCACTCAATCCAGCAGAGGCCTGCACCAGGGCTCAGGCCGGTCCAGCAGGACCAGTTAGTTCTGTTCGGCTTGACAGTTGCAGGAAGACATCTGGAAGTTCTTTTTTTGCCTGTAGCTCGAACAGGAGAATCAACTGACACTTTGAATAACTTATGTGGAGCCTGAGCTCAAGTCAAGCAGGTCCAATCTTCTTTCTTCAGATAGTAGGACAGTCCTTTCCTGAATCTTCCACAGGACCAGCAGTGTTCTGATGAGAGGTTTTGAAGGTGCTACTTTTATCCTCAGTGCCAGCCTGCAGGTGAGGGATGTCCCCTCTGTATACACTTGCCTCTTATTTTTATTTGGCTACACAATGTGTAGGGTAAGAAAGGGTAGACAGGCCTATTTGTGAGCTGCATTTGTCAGTGACACAACAGGAAACCCTTAGAAGTTGGGGGGGGGGGGGCAAGCCCTGAGGCTATGCTTTGATGCTCAGGAAGGTTAAGTACAACCTTCAAGGACATCCTTGTTAGGAGGTGAACACCCCACCCCACCCCAAGGCCTGTTCGTCCCCATATCTGGAAGTAATATACAAAACACAACAGCGCACACATTCACAGTCATGTGATCCTGGACCTTGGCAGAAATGCAAACTTTCTTTATGCAGAAAAATGCACACTTTCTAAAATGGGCTTTTCCAGAATAACAACTTAAAATGTGGGTTTATCATTAAAGAGGATTTCAAATTACAATTTATTTTAATGGAAACAGTGTCTCTTGATATGGTCCCAAATTGAAGTCCTGACTTCTTAAGCGTAACAAGGTAGCCCATTGTTTATCCATGGGAGTTCGTTTTACAACCCTAAAGACTTCTTCTAGGAGTTTTTCACTGTCAGGACATGTAAAACTGAAATAAACTTGTCCTGAATTTTAAATACAATGCACTCTGCCCTATATATTATGGGTGAATTATAAGTATTAAACAGGACGGTTTAGGACTAGCAAAAGGTTTGTAATGACTGGTTGAAATGGCAGTTTAACACATAACTACAGATTTTAGTGGTAGGCCTGAGACATGTTTTGCAGTGCTACTTTAGTGGGGGAGGAGGGCACAATAAGTGCTGCAAAGCACTAGTAGCATTTAATTTCCAGGCCCTGGGTATATTTAGTACCATATAATAGGGTCTTACAAGTAAAGTAAATGTAACCAATCAGACAAACGCCATCTTTACCCTGTTTGCAAGGGAGACCATAATTAGTTTACCACTATTTAGCAGCCCTAAAAGCCATCAAAAACGAGTTCAGCGAATGATGAAAAAAATGGTGGATGACCTTGCATAAAGGGCCAGGTTGAACACCACCTCATCCCGTTCCTGTTTAAAACATCTAGGACTCATATTACCAGCTCACTGACTAGTAATATTTTGTTAGGTTGTAAGGTTGATCAACAGATTTAAAACTATCACCACTGACATTGATTAGATGCAAATATATTTCATAAGCATTTATTCTTTAATACTATTTGATAGGTCGACAAGCCTAGCCCGAATGTAAACATATGGTAGATACCTCTAGGTGGTGAATAGTGTTTGAACAGAAGACAAGTAATCCTTCTTCCTTTTCACCACAGCCTGTATGTTTTCCTCATGTACTGTACCACTACCCAGGTTCATAACATGGATGTGCAACCTGACAGCCCTCAAACACAAGACCCACATTAAAAGATGGAAGGAACAGGAGTGTTTAATAGCAACATCTGTAGCCCAAATGAGGAGCAAAACACAAAAGTAACTAGAAAACCTAAATGTGCACAATAGGAAAGAAAATAGATATGCCTATAGAATTTTGAGGGCAATAAAATACTGCAAAAAAATTATTTTAGAAAATCACAAATTAGGTAAGGCGTAACATTTACAGACTAGAGCTCCTAACACTTACAACGCTTCACACTCAATTACCACATTTCTAGATGTTTTAAACATAAATCAATCACCAAAGAAAATTAAAAATGTAAACATAAAACATAACCTTTTTACTAAGCAAGAAATCATCTAAGCAGGTACATGGTGCACAAATAACTTTGGGTACTTAATTGAAAGCCAAGAACATGTTTGCCATAGAAAACATTATAGATATCAATAAAATAACATACTCAAATGTGTGTGTGTGTGTGTGATTATTTATTTTCTTACCTTGATAATTCACACTGTTTATTGAGAAATAGATCCAGTTATTTTGTACACTTCCAACTGAATTTCCAGGAAAGTCATGTGTGTTCCATTGAAATAAATTGAGTGCAATGTTACAGTGAAAAGTGAAGCTGCATATTTCTCATACAGATGTGCTCAAAGTTCCCAAGACACTCATTAGCATAGCATAGCAGTAAAGCCTCATCATTTCTCCTCAGTATGCATTGAATTGTATTGTAATTGACTTTATATAAAGCTTACTACCCCAGACGAGGCGTCAAAGAGCTTTTTCGGCGGGTGCACGCTACTCCGGGACCCATAGAGGATTAGTGTTGAATTAGTATGGTGAAACATGCAAGTACATTTTAAGTGGTGGATAGGTTAGTCAGTTATTTGGATATGGAATGATAGCAGAAGGATAGAGGAGGACAAAAGTTTCTATTTATTTATCGCTTGTTGACTCATGCTATTCCGGAAGCCTATAAAGGATTAGTGGTGAATTAATATGGTGAAATATGAGGTAATTTCAGTGGTGGATATTAGTCTGTTACTATGAGTGAGAAGGATAGCGGGGGATAAAAGGGGAATAAAGATTAGCATTCATATAGCACTTGTTACCCCTGATGGGGGTTGAAGCGCTTTTCTGGTGAGTAGCATGCCACTCCTGAACCCATAAAGGATTTGTGTTTAAAATTCGTATAGTACAAATATGAATTAAGTTGAGTAGTAGATATGTTATTCAGTTAGTTGGGCAGTATATTAGTATAGTTGAATATGGAATTTGAGAAGTGAACATGTTAGTCTGTTAATTTTGATTGAAAAGGATAGTGGAGGGATAATAGAGTGAAAGATTTCTTTTTTTTAGGTGTTAGCAGTAGGAAGAGAAATGAGAAAAAGGGCAGCATTTCTGGCCCTAGTCCCGACCAGTCTCGAACAGGCCCAAACAGGCAACTACCCTTGTCCTCTCTGCCCTTAGCCTCGATGCCCGGGCTGAGACACACTAACCCTTGCCTTGTGTAGCCCTAGTACTCAGGTGACCCCTTCTGCCAATGGGAACCTCCAGCTCTAACACTATCCAATCACAACACTAGCCCTAAAATCTAGAACCAATGGGAGACCAGGACCTTACTGCCAATCTTAGCCCTAGTCAAAGCACCCAATCAGTTCAAAAACCCTGATCTCTACGTCCAATAAAGGTCTTAGCCCTACCAGTAGTCCCAACCCAAGTCCAAGCAGCCAATGGTACAGGTAGCCCTAGTTCCTACTTCCAATAGAAATCCTAACCCTAGCACTAGTCCCAACCCTACAATGATTGAATCAAAGACCCAGAAACCAATCAGAACCCTCAAATACCTAACCAATGAGGACATTAACCCTAAGCCAATAGAAACACCAGATACAACCACCAATCAGTGTAAACATGTGCCAACCACTAGCAGACCATATAAGGTCCCAGCGACCTCAGACAATGTTTGCTGGCCAGGGAGTTGGAAGTTGCTTTTCCTGTTCAGAATCTCCTAGGAGACAGACAGGCTTAATCCACACTTTATACTTCTTCAGGAAAAGGATTCACTAACTCGAAATCTAACAATACTGTTTGAATAAAACTTTACTCCCCCTCCTGGCCAAAAAACTACGTGCACAGGCCCCAGTAAATACAGTTTAAACAGCTCACAGAAGCACCCTCTGATGTAGAATATCCCTGTTGCTGGGGGGGGGGAGGGAGGGGGGGGGCCTGGCCTCACTGGCTTGTGAACACAAAATGGAGTCTGGGGTGCACTGTTTTAACACACAGGTCTTAGCACAGAACAAAGTAGAAATTTGGAGGGAAAACAGATTTGTCACCAAGGAATGAGAGGGACAAACTACAGAGGTTGGACTGCAAATCCCACAATTCAACATGTTAAATGCAAGCAATCATGGGTAGGGAAAACCACAAGTTTAAAACACAAAACAGGTGATAAAATATGCACTCACAGGCAGGTCAAAACTGCAATTTTAAACTGTAACAACCACATGCAAAGACAGTAATCACAGAAAGGGAAAATCGTTTTTTAAACAACTTTGTTTTGGGAAGAGATAGCACTAGTCTGTCTCCTTACCACATAAGTGTGCATGGATTTGGAAAATACATAGGCCTTATGAGGTAGAACAGTGCCTAAATTCTATTTCAGTTAAATATTAACATAATGGTTTTGATCCAAAACATAAGAGATATCCCATCCATCTTATTCCAAGTGTATTTATAGTCTAAGGCACTTGTAATATGGCAGAAGAAGTATCTGTCACATTTTGATTGAGTATCCCATCCATTATACTGAAAAAAGACCCTCAGACAAGCAATCTAATACATAAATTAACTTACCAGTAGTCAAGCTCACTAATAAATGTCAATGTTTAAAGAAGCTGCACTTCTCCTGAGCTAACACAACTTCAACCTCCTCCTTCCAAGTCTCCAAGGAAAGTGACCACTGCGCCTGAGATCTAGAACTCTCAGCCTCTGTGTCCTAGGCAGCACTAATGGAGCCATTATGACACTATCAGCAACCATCTGCTTGTTATGTTTCCATTTTTGCTACCTGGCAATGCTGATGATGTCACAGAAACAGAATCTGCAGAGGGTGGAAGATGAGTTGAGAATCCTGGTGTGAGGGAAATTCCAACAAACAACTGAAGCAGGATTTCCCTTAAAGAAAATGCAGAAAATGTCACAGTTCTTTAAGAAGGGAATGCCCACAAGCTTTCCAATCCACTTTAGCTTTATTTCTGTGGCACAGTGTCACAGAACTCAAGTCTGGACATACAGTGTGTCACGAGCTATACCTGTCTGATGAGCCCTACTAGTGTGAAACCATCCTTGGGTCAAGACTGATTTGATTTTGACTGGGCCCAAACTGGGTGGCATGGTATGGAAAATAATGATGGATCAGGATGAGATTAATTCAAGCATTACATCCATCACTTTTCTGTACACTTTAACCTTTTCACTGCTAGGCTTCACCCCCTCCCCCCATGCTAAGCCTTTATTTTGGGCTATTTGGGGTAGGTTGCGCTTAGACCTCTTTAACATTTTGTCCACACAAGGTATCCACTCCAAATTTGCATCCTTTTCTTCCAACATCAGGTGGATTTGAAAGGTACCCATGGGTTGTGTGTTCCTATGAAGGCGACGCAGATATTAGCCAAAATACAGCTAAACTTTGGGTTTTGTGAGGAACAAATGAGAAAAATTTCTGCAGAAAAAAGTGCTTGTATTCCCCTGAAAGTGGTATCAACAAAGGGTTTGTTGTGCTGACATCACCATCTTCCCAGCATACAGGGACAGGCAGACTTTTATTAGACAAAGAACATTTTCTGCACAGTTGTGGTATTTTATTGGGACATAGCCTATTTTTGCAATTTGTTGTGCTTTTAACCTCCTTCCAGTGTTCCTTTTAATTTTTGTTATTGAAAGCATGCAGTTACAATCCAAATGCTC